>NC_071387.1:29668485-29968485 GCF_022682495.2 Desmodus rotundus | reverse complement strand
TGCCCCAATGGGGAATTGAACCAGCAACCTTTTGGTTTGCAGGCTGGCACTCAATCCACTGAGCCACATCAGGCAGGGCTCTTTTTGCATTTTTTTCCACCAACACTTATTGAGTGCTTACTGTGAACAAGTTACAGTGCTAAGTACTGTGGCCAGGAGGGAAATTTAACCTACTTAGTCCTACACTTAAGACCTTTGATGATATGGCTTCTCCCTGCCATTCTTCCACTAAATCTCTTATCCCTACTTCACATACCCGTTGTCCCCCATGTCCCTCTTCCTGAGCTTGTCTTCAGGGTAGTCCTGTGCCATCTCCCTTCTGTGCACTTTGTATGCCATTCCCCAGCCACCACCCCCAATTCCCTTCTCTCCACCCCTGCAGGTCTCACTTTCCTATCCTTTGTAGTTTGGTTGCCTCTTCCACAGGCCTGCTCTGGTATCACCCTATGGTGTCCATAGCTGGATGTGCTCTCTAACCATTTAACCCCCAGGACACTCTACCAGCCTCTCTGCTGTGGTCCTCACTAATTTTTACTTTGCATTTTAGAGACTTATGTATGCTCCCTGAGGACATGTCGAGCTTCCTGACTGCAGGGATGGTCCAGTTCATGTGTATGTCTCTCTCAGTGACTTGCCCATGTTAGATGGCCAGGCGTTTGTGTAAAGCAGTGCAATGGACATGATTTCAGGCCCGAGTTGTGCAGGGCCCTTTGGGGTGCAGAGGACAGAGGTCACTGATAGAACCCCGCCTGGCCTGACCCTTCCTTTGGCCCTAGTCCTGCGGCCACGCGCTGCCTACACGCTCTTTCTGTCCTCTCGCTGCAACTTACCGGCTCTCACCCAACACTTGTGTATTAAAATCACTCTTCTCTCATGGCATTCTGGGAGACTCAGGACAAGAGACGATTAGAGTGGTTTTAAGGGTCACCTCTGTGTTTATTTCTTCTCGCCTTTGTTGTGCAAATCACCCACGCTGCATGGGACCCTTTATCAAGGGTGTTCTGTTCACTAGCGGACATGAGGACCGGGAGTGGCGTGTGCTCCACCTGTGGCAGGCTGTTGACGCTGGGCAGGTTATTTAATCTTCCCGTGGCATCATTTCCCCATCTGTTAAGGGGGGATAATGTGCTTGAGGGTGACCTGCCTCCCTGGGATGCTGTGAGGCTTATCGATTTAATGCCATTGCTATTAACTTGAACCGAAGACGGGCTGTACAAAACCGGCTGGAGACCAGGCACAGCATAAATACGACAACCATAAAATGGCTGCCTCGCGAGAGCTCCGGTGTCATCTTCTGTGTTGCCCTTGGCACAGAGGAAGCCAGTCAGGCCATCACCGACCTCTAGGGCTGGAAAGGCCCTACCAGGCTTTTAGTCCAGCCCCCAGGTGCTCTGTGTGGCTGTGCAACAGTCGGGGGCACCAGGGAGAATGTGACATCATGAAGGTCCCAATTGCCAAGTCTGTGGCCCTTTTCGGGATGGACCTTTCGGCTCTCTTGGCTGACTTGGCATGATTGGTCACACATTCTTTGTGTGTGCGCATGGTAAAATACATAGAACATAAATTCTACCTCTTAGAGGCCGTTTTAAAGTGCACAATATAGTGGCATTTGGTGCATTCACAATGCTGCGCCGCCATTAATGCTGCCTGGTTCCTGAACTTTTCTTCGCCCCAGCAGGGAGCCCTTTACCCATTAAATGGACACACCCTATCCCCTCCTCCCCCGAGCCCCTGGCAGCCACTCGTCTGTTTTCTGTCTCTATAGACTCACCTATTCTGGATATTTCACATCAATGTAATCATGTCACATGTGGCCTTGTGTCTGCCTTCTTTCACTTAGCATGTTGTTTTTGAGGCTTATCCATATTATTTTTTTAAAGATTTTTCTTTCAGAGAGAGAAGGGAGAGAGAATGAGAGGGAGAGAAACATCAATGTGTGGTTATGCTTGCACATCACGTGCTGGGAACCTGGCCCTCAACCCAAGCATGTGCCCTGACTGGGAATCAAACCGGCGACCCTTTCAGTTCTCAGGCTGATGCTCAGTCCACTGAGCCACACCAGCCAGGGCCAGCCTTGTCCATGTGCCAGTACTTCATTGCTTTTTATGGCTGAGTAATATTCCGTAGTACAGATACACCATAATTCATTTATCCATTCATCCACTAATGAACCTTTAGGTTGCTTCCATCTTTTGGCCATTGTGTGTAGTATCCCTATGCACATTCGCATGCAAGTGTTTGCTTAAACATCTGCTTTCAACTCTTGAGTGTGTACCTAGGAGTGGAAATGCCGAGTCAATGATCATTCCTAGTTTAACTTGTGGAAGAACCACCACACTGTTTCCATGCCCCTTCTGGCACCCTCCTTCTCCCCAGGCTCCTCTGGTTGCTCTCAGCCCTCTCCGACCATTTCTTCTCGGGTTCCTTTATGATTCTCTTGGCCTCACTTTCCTGGCCTTCGTGGTTTGGTCGCCTCTTCCACAGGCCTGCTCTGCTATCACCCTACTGTATCCGTAGCTGGATGTGCTCTCTAACCACTTAACCCCCAAGACACTCTGCCAGCTATGAACTAGAACAGACACCCAGGGTCTGTTCATTCCTTCCTTAGTGCTGCTCATTCTACCCTAGTGGTACTCAACCCTAGCTGCACATACAACTGTAGGGGCTCCTTTAACAAACCCTGGCCAGGCCCCACCCAGACCAGTTAGATGCCCATCTCTGGGCTGGTGGGGCCTGGGCCTTGGTGCCATTTAAAGGATCTCTGTGATTTTCATATGCAGCTCCTCTAAGAATAGCCATTCATGCTTGTGGTTTCAACCTGGTGATGGCCTAGTTTTTATTTTCAGCTCCAGCTATCTACTGGACATGCCTATGAATGTCCCTCGGGTACCCCAGTTCAGCTGCTCCCAACTAAACTCTTCACCTTTCCTCGCTAACCTGGCTTCTCCCAGTGTTTTCTCCTTTGGTGAAAGGGACCACGGTCTCCAGCCATCCAAACCAGAAACCTGAGACTTATCCCCCTCTGTTATTCCAATATCCCCTTGGTTGAGTCATTTTTTCAATAATTCACTGCCTAGTACTTATGGCTGAGGGCGATTGGAGAGAAATGCAGTCTAGGAATTATGTTAGGAAGACAAAAAAGACATAGATGAAACAGTTAAGTTACAACATAGACAAGAGGATAACCTGTAATTAACAGCATTATTATAACTACCCTTATTGAGGACTTTCTTTGTACTACCAGTGCATTCTGGTAGTACTTTATACAGAGGTCTGTCCAGAAAAAGTCCAGCCATTGTTAACATAATGAGAATGGTTTAGGCAACATCGATGTAACCTGACAGCCAAGGAGAGGGGAATGGAATGCACCTGTGTGAACAATGACGACTTCTCTGTACAAGACAGTGGGGGCGGTAGATGCTGTTGAGTAAGCATGTGGACTGTGTGGCCATTGCATTCAAAATGACTGAGTGAGCAGAACCATGAATCTGCATCAAATTTTGTGTTAAGCTTGAACATTCCTCCACAGAAACTATTTGGGTGATTCAGAAGGCTGCAGCTATGGGCAACTGGTGATTGGCAGCTTCATCACGACAACACACCCGCTCATGCATCATGTCTGGTGCAGTTTTTTTGTTAAACATCAAATCATCCAGGTGACTCAGCCCCCTACAGCCCAGATTTGGTGTCCTGTGACTTCTGGCTTTTCCAAAAACTAAAATCACTTTTGAAAGGGAAGAGATTTCAGTCCATTGACGAGATTCAGGAAAATACGACAGGGCAGCTAATGGCGATTGGGAGAACTGTGTTAGGTCTCAAGGTGCCTACTTTGAAGGGGACCGAGGCACCATTGTCCTGTGTACAGTGGTTCTTGTGTCTTGTATTTTCTTCAATAAATGTCTCGTTTTCATAGTACATGGCTGGATACCTTCTGGACAGACCGTGTGTGTGTGTGTGTGTGTGTGTGTGTGTGCGTGCGCGCATATAGAAAATCTAATTTACTGTGAGGTTGGTGAAGTCAGCTCACTCCACATGTGACAGTTCAGGCTCAGGGAGGCTAAGGTTCTTGTCCAAGAATGCATGGGTAGCACTTGCTTAGTGAGAGTTAGGATTGGAACCCAGGTCATGTCAAAGCCTGTGCCCTGGGCGTGAGAGGTCACTGGGGAATACCTGTAGCTGAGCAGCACTGTCAAAGCATGCAAGGAGGAGGGTCAGGCTGTGAGCACCAGCTGGAATCATCCACGCCCACGAGAGCGCTTTGAAGACTGTGGAGGATGGTGCGAAACCCTTGCAACATTTGCTCGCATCTCTCACAGGTCACTTCTTTTAGTCTCTGAGTTACTACTAGGTGTTTACAGACTCCTTCAAGGTGAGACCTGTGCTTGCTTATCTCAGTGTCTCCCTCAGCCCCCATACCTGGCACATTGTTGCTGATCAATGAGCGTTTCTGGAATGAAAGTGTAGACGTTAGAGTTGACTCACAGAGGAAGAAAGGAAACGGGACCCCTGCTGATATTTGTCCAGGTGTGTCACAGCTAAGCATGTGACTAGAGGTTTGACTTAGAGAACTGGAAAGAAAGACAGGGACTCTGGGGCCCTCTGAAGATATGAGTGAGGGAACCCATAACAAGACCTCAAATTGCATGAATGAACTTCAGCCTGACCCCTGACCTCCAGTTCAATGGCACTGGTAATCTGATTCTCTCTTTTTTATTCCTAGCATTTACTTCTTTCTAACATTCTTAATAAATTTCCTTTATTATGTTTATTGTTTCTTGTCTAGTGAGAGCGTCCAGTAGAATGTAAGCTTCAGGAGGATAATCAGTTTTGCCAATTATGTTATTCTCCTCGATCCCCCAGTTCCCCCAGCCTAAGCAAGCATTAATTACTTTTTGTCACCATCGATTTGCCTATTCTGGACTTCCATATGAATGAAATCCTACAATATGTGGTCTTTGGTGACTGGTTCCTCTCACTTAGCACAATGCTTTCGAGGTTCATTCATAACGTTACAGAGAGAAAAACTGAGACTCAGAGAGGGAAGGGAAGTGACTTGGGTCATGTGTCCCGCTGGTAGCAGAATAGGAACCTGATTGCAGGTCTTCTGTCTCCCAATGCAGTGCTCTGTCCCTGCCTAGGGTGGCTGCGGGGGGCTCAGCAGCCACAGCTGACCCAGCAATGTCATTTTGTCATTCACCTCGAGGCTGCTTACGGTGCCCCTTCAAGGACAGCTGTGGTGAGGGGAGACCTTGCAGGTAGCATCACTGTTAGCATCAGCTCTTTCCCACACCCTTTCCAGAGCTCACAGTCCATCTAATAAAGTGGGTGGCTTGTGTGATCAACTTCCAGTCTTCTACTTGGAGCGGCCTTGGGTCCCTGTGCCCTCAGATTACTAGCCAGAGAAAGGCGCGGCCTTGGCCCCATTCGTGCTGACTGTTCCTGCTGCTGCCCTGTAGCTCCCAGAGGGCCTTGCAGAGGCCGTCTGTACTGAGCCACAAAAGAGGCTAAGCCCTTCCTAGCAGACTAATCCTATTATGCAGATGTGAAATCTGAGTGGCGTGATGATGCCCTGAACCCATGTTTCCCAAAGGCTTGTCTTTGTCACATTTCACCCAAGATGATTTTAGGTGATACATTTAAATAGTTGTATATTTACTTTAATGTGTATCAGGGGGAAAATTCAGCATGATCAAACTTGTGATTTGGTGAATATTATTGTCCAGGGTGAAGCTAAAGTAGGAGGCGCTGTGCCATAGAAGCCATGTGCACAGACTGTGTCTGTTACAGGTGTGGCCGTGTGGCAGTTTGCTGGCATGGCCAAAGTCATGAGGGCAGTTGGAGGTCACCTGTCATTTGGGGATTGCCACTCTGAGGTAATGGTGATCTAGGATACTTTCCCATGAGCCACCTCCTGCACCTCCTTTTCACCTTGTGCAAGGTGGGAGGATGCTGATGGCCTGCGTTCCTTTACCTGGTTAAGGGGCTTCAAAAATCAGGAGAAACAGCTGGGAGACACTGGTTGTCCTTTGGTCCATGACATATCTCCACTCAGGCACTCAAAGTCCTTTGATTAAAAAAAAGGGAGGGTCCTGTTGCAGACAGAGACTCAGAGAGGTAAGGCAAGGCAGAGGGGGACCAAGGAGGGTGCACGGTGCTCTTCCTAAATCAGAAAGGAAAATAAAACAATTTCATTTAGCTTTTGACCTTTTTTACGACCACAAGTGAAATGGCCCATGAAGTCAGAGTGTCAGAGCCGGGTCGCAGTGAAGGGCCGGACTGGCATCCCTGTGCAGGGCAGACGGAGCTGAACTCCTACATGGGGTCCTGCTTCAATTACGCTTTGAGAAATAATCGTGTAGTATGATATTAATAGATAAGTCCCCCTTCCTTTCTCAGAACCGTCATTTTTTTCTGATAAAGCATTGTCTTCATCGGAATTCCTTTCAGAAAATGAACGCGGGTCAGGGACCCCAGCCCCTCATTTCTCTCTGAGCTCTAATCACTGTAGAGAACCAAGGCAACATTGAACGATCGACGTTAATTCCTCTAAAATATTTGCAGATAACTCTCTCTTTTGGCTTAGGACGTTCGGGAGTTAAAGCTGCTTGCTGTTCTAGTGTTCCGCTCTCAGCACGGCCCTTCAGCCATCCATAACCTGCCGTCGTCGATTCAGCAAATGTCCGCTGAGCTCAAGGCATCCTGCTAGACTCTGCAGGGATTGTAAAGAAACAGGATACCTTTCTCCTCTCAAGGAGTTTACAGTCTAGGGGGAAGGAAACAAGTTCTGAATCCGTGTGAAGTTAGGAAAGACAAGAGCATAGACGAGGAGGTCCCGGGCTGAATGGAGGAGTAAGACACAGTGCGACGGCTCTGCAATTGGCGAGCTGGTGGGACGTGGTCGGCTGGTAAGCCGGGACCATCCCGAATGCGCTAGACCTTGAGCTGGGCTGTGGAGGTTAGATGGTGTTTGAATACGTCTCTGTGGGGAGATGGTGAACAAATACACAAGGAGGGGCCACCTCGGGCTCTTTGGAGGGACAGGAAAGCACCGGAACAGAGACTTATGAGATGGGAGGAAGATGGGGACTTGGGTGCTCTCAGCCACTTTGAGGAAGTTCGTTAACCTCTCCAAGCCTCAGCTTCCTTGTCTGCAAAGCAGAGTAACGGAGCCCCGCCATGAGGGGTTGTCAGGGGACTCAGGGACGTGTCACAGGTTACGGATATGTTCGTTTCCCTCCTTTTCCTAGTGGGTGGGGAGAGCAGCAGTGGGGGATGAAGCCGGACATGTGGGAAAAGGCTGAATTTTAGCGATGGGGAGCCCCGGAGGAGTTAAGAATGGAAGTGATGAGATAATGCAGTGTTCGGAATTGGCAGATAGCTGGAGAAATTCAGCGCTAAGATAAGAGACTTAACCAGAGGTTGATGACTTATGCATCTAGGCTGAACTAGAGACAAAGCCAGGAAGAGGACCCAGGCCTCTTGACGTCTGGTTCAGTGCTGTTTTCAGCACCCCTAAGCTGCTATCAAGAGTCTGCATTTCTAACAAATGCAAGTTCTTGGGCCCCGGTCTAGACCAACTGAATCAGAAGCTCTGGGGCCCCAGCAAACTGTGCTTTAACCAGCCCTCCAGATGCTTCTAATACTTTTAGGGAATCTGCGTTCTGGGTTTCACTAAGAGAGAACGGGGGAGGGTACAAGAAAGGCTGGCTGGGGTGCTGCCAGGGACAGGGATGGAACAGGCACCAGAGATAAGCTTCTGATTTAAAATTGTAGATACAATGTACATACCATACAATTCAGTGTTTTTTACTATATTCACGGTGTTGTACAACCATCTGTCTCATTTCACCATTCCACAAAAAAACACCCCTTACCCATTAGCAGTCCGTTCTCACTTCCTCTCCCCCGCAGCCCCTCGGCAACCACTAATCAATTTTCTATACGTATGGATTTGCCTGCCGTGGACGTTTCCTACAATGGAATCATACAGTATGTGGCCTTTGGGCCTGGCTTTTTTCACGTAGTATAACGTTTCCAAGATCCACCCATATTGTAGCATGTGTCAGCATTTCTTTCCTTTTTAGGGCAGAAATAAACTTTTTATTCTTCAAGCTTTTGCCTCAGACAAATTTGGTCATACAACTGAGCCCACACCACTTCAGAAAAAGAGGTTTCTCTTGGGCACGTTTGCATAGAACTTTACAGTTTTTAAATAATTGTCACAACATAATGGAAAGTAAGCCTTACACCAGCCCTGGAGCACAGCTGGGCAGGGATCGCTGTGACTGTTTTCACAGGGAAGACAAGCTGGGGAGAGAAGGGGTCTGCGCTAGTCCAGAGTACCACCGAGCGCACTCACCGAAGTGTGTGCGGGACTCGATGGGTGGACAGGCAGAGGAAAGGCGTCTTCAGAGGCATTAGGGTGTGACAATTCAGGGCCTGTCTGAGGAACACTAGGTCGTTCGCTTCTGCTGGAGTGGACGGTGTGAGGGGGATGAGACATACAGACAGACAGACAGGCAGGGGCCAGATCACAAAAGGCTTTGACTCCCTGCCCAAGGCCCGAGGGAGGCGGTGGGATGGGACGGTGGATCCAGCTCCAGAACCAGCAAGCTAATCTGATTCGAAATTCCCCTTCCGCCACTTCCTCGCTGTGTGCTTGTGGCCAAAATACTTACCTTCTTCATGCCTCAGTTTCCCTTTTGTAAGTGAGGATTGGAATACGCATTAAGTTAGATGACGCATGTAAATTACGTAGTGCAGTACCTGGCACATAGGAAACAGTAGTATTATTAATGTAGTTCTGTTAATAATATTATTGTAATTCTTGAGCGCAGACTTTATCCTAAAGATCACAGGGAACCCCTGTAGGATTTTGCAAATAAAAGTGATATGATTAGAATTACACGTTGTATCACTTTGGTGGCTTGTGGAGGGTAGATGGATGGGGGGCATATCTAGAAGCAGAGACACTGGCTAGAAGAAGGTTAGTATAGTAATTCGGACAGAAGCGAAGTACCCCTGAGAGAGGAGAGGAGGCGAGAGGCTAAGACAATTGGGAGCAGCATCAGTAGGACTTGGTGGCTGGCTCAGTGTGGAGCAGGAAACAGGAGGAAAAGTCAAGAATGACGCCCCAGTTTTTGAGTGGGGAAGTTAGAGAAAGTAGTCTCCTTCAACAAGGTGTCCTGCCTTGGAGGGGGGATCTGAGGACTGGAACGACAACAAAAAGATGGTGGATTTCGTTTCAGATAAAACTGGCTCAAGGGCTGACTGCACTTCTTGGTAGAAATCTTACGAGGCAGTTGGTCCTCAAACTTTGCTGAACATTGGAATCAGTGGGGTCAGGGGTGTCTTTAAATGTCTAACCCACAGACGCGGGAAACAGTGTGGTGAGGGCCAGAGGGAAGGGGTGGGGGCAGACTCTGGGTAGAGGTGGGCAAAGTGGGGGATGGGGACATCTGTAATAGTGTCAACAATAAAAACAAAGTAAAAATACATTTAATTGGTCTAGAGTACCAGTACCACCTGGGACTGTTGAAAGCTTCCCAGGCAATTCTCATGTGCAGCAAAGTTTGGAAACTGCTGGGTGAGGAATGGATACTGTTCATTTAGATGAGAAGGAAGCGAAGAACCCAAGCCCCGAATTAGATGGTGGAGGGAAGAAAAAGAGCTCGAGAAGGAGGCTGGGTGGGTGCATTCTAAGAAACTGAGGACAATGAGGAGACAGGCATCACAGGAGCCTGCGGGTGGGGGGAGGTGATCAAGAGGTTTTAACACTTTTATTTATGTTAGTTTAAGAGAAATGCCAGTTTGGCATTTTAGTTCTCTCACTACTCCAAAGGCTGGATATTTGGCATGCATTTTGGTTTCTTGTTAGTGTTGCGTCTTTTCTGTGTTGACAGTTGATTTGTATCCTTGGACCTGGTGTAAGTGGTTTTTGGCTCTTGTGTTTCTCTTGCATCCTTTCCTGCTTCATTTGAAGTTTCTCATTTCTCAATTAGCGGGGACTAGTTTCCTGACGCCTTTTATTATCCCCTCTTGTATCCCTTTTGAAGGGTTTATATCCTTAATTGTCACTTTGCTTTCAAGATAGCTCTCACTTAGTCTTTTCCATTTGCAAAAAATTCTGAGACTTTGCCTTTCATATTACTTTGTTTCAGATAACTAGAAGTGTGTTCAGTTTGGGGATCTGCCCTTCGTGAGATTTTGCCAAACTGGTGAGTGCCCAAAGGAGGATGACCTAAAGTGATCCCGCTACTTGAAGAACTGCGGAAGGAACTGAGGGTGTTTATTCTGGGGCAGAGGAGACTTGACGACAAGATCGCTATGTTCAAAATAGGCAAGGGGATCCCGAGTGCAGCATAGGGAATATAATCGATAATATCGCGATGACTGTGAGGGTGCCAGTTGGGTACTGGAAATATTGAGGGGATCACTACATACGGTATATGATGGTGTAACCACTAAGCTGTTCACCTGAAACTAGTATGAAATAACATCGACAGTAAACTGTAATTAAAAAAAGATTTCTGTATTCAAATCCAGAAAGGCTGATGTAGAAAAGAGGGAGCTGATTTATTCTGGATGGTGGTGGTGGCGGGGAGCAGGGGGGCAGCACCACTGTGGGGGACTGAGGTGGCAGAGGGGTGGAATTCAGCCTGAGGTAAAGAAACTTTCTAGCAATGAGACAGGTCCAACTGTGAATGACGGAACAATTAGAGGCCAGATGACTTCTTGGCAGTGGGATTGTAGAAAAGATTCAAATGTTTGGGGATGATCTGGGCTTTTATTGTCTTCCATTAGTTCAGCAACTCAGAGGCTAATACTAAAACCATTAGCAGGTCATTTTCTTGACTTTAAAATTTCCTGCTCAGACCTGGCTGAGGCAGGGAGCATTCTTAATGGCTTGGTTGATGTAGTTTTTCATTTCGGAGAGCCCCGAATGAAGGAGCATGCCTACCCACTGGCCAGATATATAATGCAAATTAATTATTTTAATTACAGTCATATATGTTTATAGAAATCAATTAGCTAAATTGCATTTGGCAGCCGTTTCCTAACAATCCCCTTTAAGTAATCATGGTAGCCTAGTGACCTTTAAAAGCGACGGAGATGCTTGACAGCCTTCAGCCCTGAAGGGTCTGCTAAGATCCCGGACACTCTGCAGTCACTTGGAGACTGAAACAGCGCAGAGGTCAGAGACTCTGTATCTTCCAGTACTGTGGCTGCTTCAGGATTGCCAGAAACTCCAGGGGATGTGGGGCTTTGAACTTGAAGACAAAACACAGCAAAGTTCATCTGGCCTGGTTCTTAGCTCCAGTAGAGACTTCAAGTTGCCCGGATGCAAGGAGCCGCCGAAGTCATGGAGTCCCTGTATTCCACTGCAGAGTCCCTTCTGCCGCCACGCAGAGGCGGTTTCTCAGTCTCCGCCTGACTGCCTTCAGTGGCCAGGGTCCTGCTGATTCTTGAGAAAACTCATTCCGTCTGTAGACCCCTAGGAACACCAGAGGCCTAGCTGTCGCCCCTCTGAGTCTCCTTCTCTGTGGCCTTAACCACATTAATCACGGCCCTGCATCCAGAATCAGGTGGATCATGTCTCTTCTACCTGGTGGCCTTTTGGCTGTTTATAAACCACGATCACACAAGCCTTTGCCAAACAAACATTCTCCGACTTTTCAAAGGGTTGGCTTTAATCTCCTTACCACCCTAGTCCTCTATGAAAAGGTGCCGAATGTGTGAGGCTTAGACAGAAGGCACACCAAGGTCATAGCGCTATCTGAGAGCTGCTAGTCGACTCGCTCTCATGAAGGGTCTGACTAGGCGACTGATATTTGAAAACAAGGTCCTGTGGGCTTTGCTGGAAGTTCATTCTCCACGCTCTGTGGTTAGTCATTGTGTTGTCGGGACACTAGAGTCTTCGTTCTGGACCCTCCATACTAAGTCTCACAGAAATATGATGTGGTTTATTGTCCTTGGGGAAGGGACATTAAATAATTGATATTATAAAAAAGCTTTTACAATAACAAGACGGCGAACCTTCCAGTAGAAAAATAAGGGAAGACCAGAAACAAAAGTAACGAAAAAGAAATATAAATAGTCATAGTGAATGAAAAATGTTCATATGATTAGTTGTCAGATATGAGGAGGGACCCATAAAAACCTGGAATTTACTTATAAAAAATTGTGTATTTATTCTTACATGTTTCAATTTGAGTCACCTTCAAAGTGCTCTCCATTTGATGCAATATACCTATCAAGACTTTTTTCCCACTGCTCAAAATAGTTTTTGAACTTGGTGATCTTGTTGCCATTTAGTGCTTCTGCCATTTTTCGTTTCACCTCCTCCACACTGGCTAGACGTTTCCCTTTGAGGACGTTTTTCATCCGGGGGAACAAAAAAAGAAATCACTGGGAGGGGAGATGGGGTGAATAGGAAGGGCGGGGCACGGAGGTTGTGCCATGTTTAGTCAAAACTGCTGAACACTCAGTGTGGTGTG
This sequence comes from Desmodus rotundus, assembly GCF_022682495.2. Taxonomy (NCBI): domain Eukaryota; kingdom Metazoa; phylum Chordata; class Mammalia; order Chiroptera; family Phyllostomidae; genus Desmodus; species Desmodus rotundus. The sequence goes on along the minus strand of NC_071387.1, from coordinate 29,955,988 downwards.
GGCAGGCGTGCTCCTAACTCACCCATCGTGAAATGGGCAAAGGCACTGAAAGAGTCTTAAAAAAAAAATTCACTGAAGCTGAACACAGCCTCTCACAACAATGCCAGCTGGTACACTGATGTGGATACTAGAACACTCCCTAACCAGGGAAGCCTGTACTACAAGGGGCCCACTCTCCAGATTATAGTTCCTGGATTTTGGGGGGTCTCCACCTTGTAATTGCAAAAGTGTTATGAACTCTAATTTGGAAAGATGTCCATGATATATTCACAGGTTAAAACATGCAACATGCAGACCACTGAGTATAGCATGATTCTATTTTGGGGGGACTATATATATATTTTAAAGATTTTTATTTGTTCCTTTTTAGGGAGAGGAAGGGAGGAAGAAAGAGAGGGGGAGAAACGTCAATGTGTGGTTGCCTCTCACGCACCCCCAAGTGGGGACCTGGCCCACGAATCCAGGCATATGCCCTAGACTGGGAATCGAACTGGTGACCCTTTGGTTGGCAGGCCAACACTCAATCCAGTGAGCCACACCAGTCAGAGATGTGGACTATATATTTCAATATTATGTAATATATTGTAGGTACCAACAGATTTAGGGCAAAGTTAGTGTGAATACCTACCAACAGTGGTAATCTCTGAGGGACTGGATTGGATGCTTGAAATATGATACTTATTTTATATAATTTTCAATGTGATAGAATGATGTGTGACATTTACTCTGTTTTCCATGTCTCCAAAAATGTATGTATATTTAAACAAATAATTAGATCCTGCTTTCCATCCAATTAGAAAATATTTTTGAAAGATAATATCTAGTGTTTATGAGAATGTATGATACTTATACCTTCTGTATTCTTCAAAATATAAATATTTAAGTTAATAATTAGGTACCATTTTCCATCATATTAGCAAATTTTTTTAAATGCTAATGTTCAGTGTTTACAAAGGTCTGCCCTGGCAGGAGTGTAGGCTGGTGTAGACTTCTTGAAAGTAATTTGAGACTTTCCAAATTCTTAAAAATGAACATAAGCTTAAATCCAGCAATTTCACTTCTAGGAATTTATCCCAAGAAAATACTTGGGAAGGAGCCATTCACCATGAATAAGGATGTTCATTATAAAGCTTTTATACTAATGAAACATTGGAAACAGCACAAATGTCCAATGATAGATTTATTGAATAAATTATGACATGGTCAAAAAAATAATACTACATAGCAATTTAAAATGATGATGTAAAGTGTTTAAATATTAATATGGGATAATGTTCATGAACTATGAGTCATATTTAGTGGGAGAAGTGTAATATCTCATTTTAATAAAAATACATGGCATGTATAAGCATAGAAAAAGAATGAAAAATTAACAGTTGATAACTCTGGGAATTAGGATTATAGATGATTTTATTTTCATTATTTTTTCTATATGTTTTATGATAAGCATATATTCAATTTTCAATATTAAATTAAAGTAATAAAAATAGTTTAATAGTTTTTTTAAATAGTACTAAGGGCTTCTAACAAGTCAGCAGTTCCTGCCTCACTCCTCCTCAGCCTCTAATTTCTTTTCTTAGAGGTAACCTCCTTCAACTCTTCTAGCTATTTCCCCCTTTTCTCTCTCCATATTTCTGAGAAATATCCTTGCATTACTGTTTCTTAATTTATGGATTTTAGGCATTATCTAATTATTATGGTAGCTGAGGATTTAATTCTTACACCAATACACTAGCTTCCCTTTACTATATCCTCCCAACGTCTGTATATCACTGTTTTTGAGAAATCATTTTTCAATGTTTACATTATTATGGCAATGTAAATGTTGTTTATTGCTGAGCTAAGTGGTGAACTATAATTTTATTTCCATTTTTTACAACTTACTGTTTTTCTTGGACTTCATAATTTCTCGTTTTTGATTTGCTTCGTTTTTCATGAATTCATTGCTAATTCTTTCCACATCCTCCAACAGCCTCTCAGTGAAATTTTCTGCACATCAGATAATCTATCCATTCTTATTGTTTTCCTAAAACCTCTGTCTTTATGGACCAATATGTACAGGTCCATAATACAGGTCTTAAATACAGGTGTTGTCATAGTCCATCTCTTTACAGTCATTCTGGGTGTTCCCTTTGCCTCTTGTCTGTGTTTCATACTGAATTTCTTAGATCCCACTTCTTCTTTCTTTCTTTATTTCCTCGTTTTGCTAGAGCACATCCTCTAGTAGCATCCTGAGAAAGGATATATGAGAGGTTAATTTTTGAGACCTGAACATTTGAAAATGTCTTTCCTACTTGATTGACAGCTTGACTCGGTGTAAAATTCTAGGTTGAAAATTATTTTCCTTCAGAAATTTGAAGATAAGGCTTCAATGTCTTTAAGCTTTCATAGTTCTTACTAAGAAGTCTAACATAATTTTTAGTCTCATTTGTTTGTCTGCGATCTGGTTTTTTGCTGGAAGTTTTGAAGATACTCTGTTTCTAGTTTCTAAAATTTTATAGTGTTATATCTTGATGTGGGTCCTTTTTTATTCATTGTGTTGGGCAGTTAGTAGATGTTCTTAATCTAGAAATGTAGGTTTTTCAGGGAAATTGTACTGAATTATTTAACCATCCCTTATCTCTATTTCCTTTACTCTCTCTTCTTCAGGCTGGATGAATGTTGGACTGATAACTATGCATTCCCAATTTTTCTGTTTTCCCTGTGCTTGGCTTCTTGTAACTCTTTCTATGATATTTCATTGACTATATTTCTCAATCTTTTAATTGAATTTTTATTCCAGCTATCTTATTTTTAATATTCAAATGTATATTCACATTTTGTGATTTTTTTTTCAAAAGAAATCCTCTTCTTGTTTCATGGATGTAAGATGTTATCTTTCTTTTTTTAAAGATTTTATTTATTTATTTTTAGAGAGAAGGGAAAGGAGGGAGAGAGGGAGAGAAACATCAATGTGTGGTTGCCTCTCATGCACCCCCTACTGGGGACCTGGCCTACAACCCAGGCTTGTGCTCTGACTGGGAATCGAACCAGTGACCCTTTGGTTCTCAGGCCAGCACTCAATCCACTTAGCTACACCAGCCAGGGCAGATGTTATCTTCTTAAGGATCTAAATTATAGATTTTTTTTTCTTCTGTTCCCTGCATTGTCTCTGTTTCTTCTGAGCTCTGTTTGTTTCAATCTGTTTTTCATAATGCAGGCCCTTCTCAAATGTCCATTCATGTTGATTATGGATAAAGCACTACAGTTTGACGCCTGCACTAAAAACAAACGATTGGAAGCTTTGTATGATGGGTGGGGCTCAATGACTAATAGATTTTAATGGTAAGGCACCTAGTTGCTGAAAGTATCAATATCTGAGGGTCTTTTTTTTTTTCTGTTGCTGTTTAGTTCTCCAGAAAAGGATTCTCTAGTCTATTATTTTTTGAAATATAAAGTTCTAGCTGCCACAGAAAGGGACTTAGAGGTCTTATCATTTAGTATGAAGAGTTTTACTTAATCCTTCTATTTTCATTCCTGTACCCTCTATTGTACCAAGTCCCCCCAAATGTGTAGCCTCTCTTATTTGATTTTTCCAACTAGTAAGCCTCTTGTTTCCAGTAGAGTGGGGAAGAGGTGGTTGTGTAAGTGGGCGAGGTTGTCTGGAGTAGGAGGGTGCCTGTGAACTATTGCTGCTTATAGAGATCTGTTTTCACATTTTCAGCCCAATGCCTCATCCCTGTTTTCTCCTGCACCTGCTGCCTCCAATTCCTGAGCTATCTTAGGGCAAATTGGCTCATTTTTTCACTGGAACCCCCTTCTGAAAGCTCTTAGATTTCTGTTTCCTTTGCTCTGCTCAGCAACCACTCCTCCAAACAATTTCTATCTTCCAAACATTGTCAGCATCTCATCTATTGTCATCTCTCTTGTTCCCTTTATTCTATGGGTTCATCCCCTTTTTACTTCTTTACTATAATTTATTTTAGGAAAGAGAAGAGATAAAGACATTGTTTCAACTCAGCATGTTTAACCAGAAATCTACTGTCTCTACTTTTATAATTAAAAAAAAAAAAAGCAAGATGCCACCCTGAGTGGGGTGGCTCAGTGGATTGGGCATCATCCTGCAGACCAAAAGGTAACCTGTTTGATTCCTGGTCAGGACACATGCCTGGGTTGCGGGCCAGGTCCCCCAGTTGGGGGTGTGTGAGAGGCAGCCGATTGATGTTTACCTTATACTTTGATGTTTCTCTCCCTTTCTTTCTCCCTCCTTTCCCCTCTCTCTAAAAATAAATATATAAAGTATTTTTTAAGAGCCAGATGCCTAGAACTGAAGGCAGTATTCAGATCTGATGTCCCTCATTGTAGAAAAAAGCTAGACCATATAAAAAATATAAATAATCAAAAAAAAAAAAAAAGAAAAAAGCTAGACCGACACATCCCTTGATCTAAATAGAATTTATTTTTGGTTTCAGCCTATGTTTTTTGTCCATTCATTTGAATTTATCTGGTATTTGGCTGAAAAATGTGTCTTCAGGTAAAGTGATGAGTTTGGTGTCCTGCTTTCATTTGTATATGCCCTGGTTAGTACACTCCTGGTATAGACCCCAACATTACTCTGTTGATTGCTGATAGCTTCTATTCACTGGTACTTTATTTAGGATACTTAGTTTGATATTCACAAGAGACATTGTATTGACAGAGATCCAAGATGGCAGCACAGTAGGTAGAAGCTACATTCACCTCTTCCCAGGACCAAACTGGAAGTACACCTAAAATATAAAGCAACCAACCTGAATAACCAACTGAAGGCTAGCTGAAGAGAAGTCTTATAACCAAAGATTTACAGAAGAAGCCATATTGAGACTGGTAGGAAGTGTGGAGACATTAAAAGGTCTGGCCTCTATAGGTGGCAGCTGAAATTCCAGGGGAATATCTCAGCTGCAAAGGCTCCCCCTGAGAAGCACGAGGTCTCCATCCCAAGCTGGGATCTTCAGCCCAGTGCACCAGAGCCAGGAAGAGGTGCCCGCATAGCACCTGGCTGTGAAGACCAGCAGGCATTCTGTTTGCCAAGGAGAGTCAGTAATCTTCGAGACACAAGTGCCCTCTTAAATGGGCCAACACACAAAATCTCGTTTGCCGCCACTCATCCTGGGCTCTGGCAGACGGAGGACGAAGCAGACGAGAGTCATGCGAGGAGGGACTGGGGTTTGTGGCTCTGGGAGAGAACTGCGGGGACGACTGCTGGGACCCCTTGTGCTGAGTCACTCTACTGCACCGCAGATGCCATCTTTCTTGAGTGGAGCGCACCCACCCAAGCGGCATCAGCCTGGGGGAATGCAATACCCCTACCCCCTGGTCTCCCCTTGACTCACTCTGGGAAGCTTCCACTCTGTGGAGCTTCTGCCCTGCTGAGGAGTCAGCTGCCTAGGCTAGTGTGTAGAGATCTGGGCAGTGACAGAGTTGTGTAGCTTAGGGGTGGGGGCCATTCCCCCCACTTTCCTGTAAACCTGACCCATGCCTCCCCCTCTGCCAACTCCCAGTGGCCCCACCCTCCTGGGGTCAGGCTCCTGGCAGAATCTGGGACAGACCGAGTTGTGTGGCTCTAAGACAGGGGAAATTTTTTCCTCATACACCTGACCGGTGCAGAGCCTTCCCATCATGTGGCCAAACCTTGTTCTGTTAGGACCTAATAAACTCTGCTGGGTTCACTCTGATGACTCTTTGAGACCTGCTCCACCACAAATTGTGTTGAGGACCCAGTAGGTGGCAGCTAGCCTTGGTATACCCTAGCACATTAGCTGAGCGGCCTCAGACCCAGCACTGGCACCAAGTTTGAACCTGTATAGATCTGGTTACCACATCTTGCCCCTACCTGGTGACTCACTGAGAACCTATCACATGCAACTCAAGTACCACCAGAGGCAGCTGGTGTGTGGAGGCAGACCTCGAAGTTCCTAGAGATTTTTGCTGACCTGCCTCTGGGCACAGTAAAAGCCAGCCTTGGTATGCAGCTTGATCCTTCCCATGCACACCCAGGCTGAGCAGAGGCAGCCACAAACTGTGGCTCACTTTGTAGCACCAAACAGGTTGCCCAGGGCCAGACACAGGCAGCATCTGACATTGGTCTGCTCCAGAGTCCCTCACAAGAGGCCCCAGAACTAACACACCCAGCCGACATCAGAGTAACATTCAATTAGCTGCACAAGTGGCTTCACAAAGGGAGATCTCAGCAGGCAGCAGACCCTGCTGAGACGAATTCTGCTTTGAGTGGTCAGCTCCTGCACAGCAGCTCAGACACTGTGGTCAGGGTTGATCCTCACAGTCAGCCAGCCTGAGGGTTGATCCCACATATGAACGTGTCAATAGCTGTCAACACTCAATTACAACAGGAGGACCCACATATCCCACATGAGGGACATTCCTGGAGCACCCAGCACAGGTGATCAAAGAGACTGTCAGAGGATTCCTACTACATAAGGCCACTCTACCAAGCCTGGAAATCAGAGCAGATCTACCTAATACACAGAAACAAACACAGCGAGGCAGCCAAAGTAGGGAAACAAAGACATATTCCCCAAGTGAAAGAACAGGAGAAATCTCCAGAAAAAGAGCTAAATGAAAGGCATACAATTTACCAGCAACAGAGTTCAGAACAATGATTATAAGGATGCTCAAGGAACTTAGGGGAAGAGTGAATGAAATCAATGAGAACTTAAACAAAGAGACGGTAAACATAAAAAAAGGACATATGAACCATGAAAAAGAAACAAGTAAGAAATGAATACATTATTTGAAATGAAGAATATACTAGAAGGAATAAACAGGTTGAATGAAGCAGATCGAATCAGCATTTTGGAAGATAAGGTAGAAGAAAACACCCAACTAGAGCAGCAAAAAGAAAAAAGAATTTTTAAAAATGAGGCTAATTTAAGGGACCTTTGGGACAACATGAAGTGTAACAACGTCCATATAATAGGGGTACCAGAAGGAGAAGAGAGAGAACAAGGGATTGAGAATCTGTTTGAAGAAATTATGACTGAAATCTTCCCTAATCTGGTGAAGGAAAAAGACATACAAGTCCAGGAAGCACAGAGAGTCCCAAACAAGAAGGATCTAAAGAGGCCTACACCAAGGTACCCCATAATATAAATGGCAAAGGTAAAAGACAAAGAGAAAATCTTAAAAGCAACAAAAGAAAGACAACTAGTTACCCACGGGGGAGCTCCCATAAGACTGTCAACTGATTTCTCCACAGGAACATTTCAGGCCAGAAGGGATGGCACAAGAAAGGTTTGTACTGTTTCTAACAGAATTGGTATCAGTATTGTACTGGCTGCTAAAAAATAATTTGGAAGCTTTCCTTCTTTATACTCTAGAAGCTGAAACAACATTTGGGGGGAAATAAACTAAGTTGGCTAAAAGCAACATTATCCTGGATTGGATCCTGGAACATAAAAGGAACATTAGCAGGGAAAAAATTGTAAAAACTGAATAAAGCCTGTATTATAGTGAACATTATTGGATCAATGTTAATTTCTTAGTTTTGACAAAGGTATGATTGTGTAAGATATTAACATTAGGGGAAACTTAATGAAGGGTGTATATGGGAAACTCTCTGTATTATCTTTGAAGCCTTTTATACATCTCAAATTATTCCAAAATAATAAGTTTCTATTTCAAATAAAACAGAAAGTTATCAGGATGAGGTATATCTTATAGATTTATAAGAATTCACCTTTCAACCTGTCTGGGCCTGCAACTTTTTTGGGGGGGCAGGTAGCTCTTTAACAACTTTCTCTTCTATGGTAATTGTCATTTGGATTTTTAAATCTCTTTTAGGGTCATCTGATACCATTCTATATTTTTCTTGAAAACCATCTGTGTCATCAAGGTTTTCAAATATCTGTGTGTATTATTAAGCAACATAATCTCTTATAATTCTTTTCTTACTTTCTCTGGATCCATGCTTATTTCCCAATATCTGATCTTATTTTGTGATTATTTATTAGGTTGTAAAATCAACTTGCTGATTTGAGACCAGTATTTTAAGAAAGTGAAATAATGTAGAATAGAAAAATATAAATATATATTGTTTTATGAAATTGGAGTCTCAAGCACATGTATTGTTTTTCTTGGTAACCTGACAATATCTGTCTGTCAAAGCACAGATGCATATAAATTTTGACTTAGCAATCCAATATTTGGGCACTTATCCAGACACACAATTGCAAGCATGCAGAAATGCTACATTACAGTATTATTTAAAATAGCAAAAGACTGGCAGTAACCCCAACGTCTATCAGTAGAGGGCTACTATTTAAATTACAGCACGCTCATACTCAGTAGTTGTCAAAAAGAATGAAGGAGCCTTCTCTGCATTGATGTGGAAAGACATGGATATAACATATGCTAAGGAGAAGAAGAAAGCATGGCGCAGGACGATATGTATGATGTACTACGTGCATTGTGTTAAAAAGAGGAAATATAATATATGTACTGTGTTTGCTTATGTAGGCATAAAGAAACTGTGGAAAGATAAATGGGGAAGGAGGGCAGTGATTACCTGTGGGCGTGGGCTCCGGGTGGATGAAGGCAGGTAAGGACAGAGGGGAGACCTTTCACTGTGCTTTTAAAAAAATTGTGGTAAGAACATGCTTAACACGAGATGTAACCTCTGAACAAAATTTAATATAGTGCCCAAAATACTAGCTGTATATCCTGTTCACAGTCTAGGTTTTGAATTATGCAAATGAATTACTGATTCAAAAATTAGATATAAAATACTGAGCGAAAGAAGCAGCCCAGGGAAGAACAGGCCCGAGTGTGCAGTTCCTGATGCGGGCAGAGCTCAGCCACGCTGTCTGGGGAGCATACGGTCGGAGGCAGGGGTGTGGGGGGCAGTGTCGTGCAGTGAGGTATGTTTGTCACAGTCACAGTTCGAGAAACCTTACCTATTTTATTTCCTAAGCCAACCTGTTTACCATAAGACTGGACTCCTCAGGGCGGAGTCCTGCTGAAGCTGCCCTCTCTGGGCACCCAGCACCTGTTTGTGTTCATTCCAGGTGCAAGCAGAGCCCTGGTTGTTTGATTAGCATGTCTTAAAATGGGCAAATACAGGAAGCATCATAGTGACTTGTCAGCATAGTCTTCAGTATACGTTGGCAAGCTTCTCAAGGAAACTCTTCTTGCTTTCAGGTAAATGGAAGAGCTGCAGACCAGTCTATCCCAGACACGGAAAGCACACCGGATAGAACAAATGGTGGCGCGATGGCTTCGGCGCTCCCGGGACAGCTCGGCCCGGTAAGGCCCCTGGGCTGGCAGAGAGTTCTGTCGGCAAGGGGCTGGTGTCCTGTGGGAGGAGGCCCTGCCAGCCTTGGCAGCGCCTGGGGATCACTGTGTCCCGCTTGCTTTGTTCTTACAGCACAGGGTGGGAGGAGTGGAAACGGGTCAGCAATTTTCGCAGGAGAGCTTTTCGCTCTGTCCCTCCAACTCTCCCCTCTGTGCTCCTCAAACGTGCACCCACATACACAAGCACACTCACACCACACTCATTCACACATTCAGAGACAAACACACTCATACACCAATGCACTCACACTCACACTCACACACATGCGTGTGCATATATATACTCTGGAATACACACACTCGTTTGAACTCACACTCACACCTGCTTGCTCACTCTCTCTGTCTCTTTCTCTGTCTCACACACACCCCTTGTCTTTGTACTTGATGTGAGGGTCAGACAATCTGCTGTTCACACTCTCCCAGGCTTCGTTTCTAGCAGCTGTTCCTTCCTTGCAGTCCCTGTTTCATTCTAAACAAAATAAAGTGAAATCAAATACAGATCTGATGGGACTGCTACAAGAGAACTTAAAATATGTTCTGTTTCGAAGCATTCATTTTCCGTCTCAGATTTCCCATCTGGCCCTGCCACACAGATGAAATATCACATGTCAGGTGTTTCTGAGACAGATACACATTCTTCCGAAGGAACTGGAAACAGCTGTTCTGCTGCTGAGAATAAGCCTTGCTCAGGGCTGGTGCTCTGGTCCTCACGCACTGCAATGAGATGAGGCTGGTAGAATCAGCCCCGTTTTATAGATGAAACAGCCAAGGCTCGCTCAGAGGGTGGCTTGTATAGGAGCATCGCCACCCCACTTCCCTGCTCCCCACTTTTGACAGGTCTTCATTTCTTATAGGCTGAGTTAAATTTTGAGTTTGACATTCAAGGCCCTCCGCGATTAACCCCACTGTCCTTTACAGCTACTTGTCTTATTACTCTGCTTCATTCACATCATACTCCAGCTAAAATGATCTACTCATTATTCCCGTACTGTAAGCACCCCCACCTCCCCTTCTACCCCTGAGGGGGACCTGGGTTCCCATCTCCATGTGTCCAGAACCCACCTGGAGTGCGAGGTCTAGCTAAAGTGCTGTGGTTTCCATGAAGTGGCCCCTAGCCCACAGTCAGAATTCATTTCTCCCACGGGGCCCCATACTATTTGATTTGTAGCATTGGCATTGTGCTCCTCCTGGTGTGTTCAACTTATTTGAGTGTATCCCTTTTCTTTGTTCTAAATTGTCAACTCTTTGAGGGCAGGGAAAGCATCAGCCTCATCTCCAGGAGATTACAAGTGGTTAAGCAGTGCTTGATGGACCAATGGGAAAGCTGCTAAGCACATTGTTTCCTAAAGTGGATTCTGCAAGACCTGGTGGTTTGCTGCTCCTTAAAAACAGATCCATGGTCAGATGTGTCTGGGAAGTGATGCAGCCCGTACCCCACCCCAGCCCACCCCCACCTGGTGACTCTTGGTGCATTTTAGCACATTGAAGGCTCTGAGAACTCCTGCAGAAAGGATGTGTACAACTCTGACTTGATGTTGCCTAAATATTTGACCTTGGAACGCTCTAATATCTAGCTTCTCTCACAGAATATAAATAAAAGGTAATACTGACCTCTAGAAAGTTATATACGTACTGTTTATTTAGGATTGTGCAGCAATCACCACAATCCAACTTCAGAATTTTCATTTTAGAATTCTAGTTTTCAATATCCCAGAAAAAAACTCTGTACCCACTGACATTCGTTCCCGATTTGCCACGCCCCCAGCCCCAGGTATCTGCCTTCTGTCTCTTAGAGTCTCCTGTTCTGGATATTTCACATTAGGTGGAATCATATGTTACGTGGTCTTTTGTGACTAGCTTCTTTCACTTAGCCTAATGTGTTCAAGGTTCATCTGCATACAGCATGTATCAGTATTTTATTCCTTTTATTACCAAACATCATTCCATTACGGAATATTTACTTTGTTCATTCATCAGCTAATGTACACTTGGGTTGTTTCCACTTTGGGGCTATTATGAGTAACACTGTCATAAACATCTGTGTAAAACTTTGTTTGAACATATGTTTTCATTTCTCTGGGGTAAATATTTAAGAATGGAATAGCTGGGTCATAGGGCAACTCAATGTGTACCCTTTCGAGGAACTGCCAGGCTGCTTTCCAAAGCAGCTGTGCCACTTTACATTTCCACCAGCAGAGTATGATGGTTCCAATGTCTCCACATCTTTGCCAACACTTGGTATTATCTGTCTGTTGGATTGAAGCAATTCTGGTGGGTGTAAAGTGGTATCTCATTGTGGTTTTTGTCTGCGTTTTCCTGATGGCTAACGATGCTGAGCATCTTTCCATGCGTCTAGGGAGTTTTGTTTTCCACGTGCTTGAGAAAGAGAAGAAAACAGGGAATGTTTCCTGGCATTGTCCATGGAAGACATAATGTCTGTGCTTCTAGGATAAACCACAAGTAGCCTTATTTAAATTGCTTCTCACCTCCAATTCTGCACCTACGATACAGGTTGGGTTCTTGGTGTCCTCAGATTGCTAGATGATCAAGAACTAAAATGCTGAGTTTGGGGGAGATCACTTAGTTGCCCTGGAGTAGAATAAGTGGTACCACCTACCACTCTGTTGCTTAATCAAGAAACCTGGGAATCATCCTGAATTTTTCTCTTTCCTTCACACTCTGCCTCCACCCTACCAGCGTCTCCTGTCAGTTCACCTTCAAACATATCTCCAATCTCTCCACCTCTGCATCCCTCTTCGCTGCTCCACCCAATTCTCTGCCCTGAAGCCATAGTGGAATTTCCAAGGCACAGACTGCTCCTGTCCCACACACTCGCCCCCAGCTCCACCCCACCCAAAACCATTCAGTGGCTCAGTTGCCATTGTGTTACGGGCTGCAGGTCCCTTTACGATCTGGCCCCAGCATAACTGGCCAACTGCATCTCGTTCCTCCTGCTTCCTTGGCACAGTGGGCCCCTGTTTGTGTCTTCGAGTGCTTACCCCCTCATTGCACTTTATAATAATATATCCATTTATTTACTTGTTCATCGTCTCTCTCCCGCATCTGATTATACGGCCCTTCTCCAACCTTCCCACTACATATGAGACCAGTGACTGTGACTGTTCTGTTTTACAAGTATCTTCAGCCCAGGGAGAGTACATAGTCTGTAATAGATGTTCAATAGACGTTTATTGATGAAGAATTTTCACAGTAAGGGGCTATATTACTTATTAACATATACTTAAATTTTATACTCTTCTTTCTTCCAAAAGGAATTTTTGGTGGTTTACAGTTTTAAAACATGTAGAAAATTTTCAATAAAGACTAGAAATGCAGAGAAGCCAAAGAACTTATGTATACAACCCATGGACATGAACTAAGGGATTGGGGAATGTTGATGAGGGGGTGCAGGGTGCAGGGGAATAAAAGGGAGAAAAAATGGGACAACTGTAATAGCATAATCAATAAAATATATTTTAAAAAAGAAATCAATTCCTACTAATCATTAAGAACTGTAGCAATTTATTTCATCTGATAAATAACAGAGGGGGAGGAGGACTGAAGGTGGGAGGTGGGGGTGGGTAGGGCAGAGGAGAGTAATGAGGGAAAATGGGGACAATTGGAATTGAACAATAATTTTTTTAAAATTTAATAAGAAAAAAAGACTAGAAATGCTATAAACGGATTGTAAACCAATTAGACATAGGATTTAGCGTTTGAATGAAAAGACTGCCTCCAAGTTTCCTGATAGCCAGGCAAGAAATGAGAAAAGTACATTGAAAGGTTTTCTAAAGTTCAGAAAAAGAAGATATAGAAATTCACCTGGAGTCCTATAAGTATCTTTTAGCAATCCTGCTATTTTTTTTCAGACTTTTAAAAGCTAATCATTTCAGCCAGTTGTACTTTACTTGTAAGGCATTTTTACCCATAAATGTTAAACCTTATCTCTGAGTCTAATCAAATCATCTAGGAGCAAATTAGTTAAAAATAACTATTTTCATTTCTAAATTTCATTAAGCAAATTGATAACTTTTATGAACCTGGGGTAATGTTGGAGCTTTATAATGCATCTTAAAATGGTGCTTTTTCTGGGGAGGAGTGTCAAATTCCAAAGTTGCTTTGATTGCTTAAATTTTAAATTAATTTTCAGTGGGTGGCTATTTACAATCATCAGTCAAATTCAGATAGTGGTGCTGAGTTTGAATGAGTGTGCGTGCTTGGTTGGGTAGGCACATGCCTAGTGACACCAAATTGTTCCGGTGTGGTGAAGATGACCTCTCTCTCGCCATGCCACTTCACATCCCAGTGTAGAAGCGACATTTACAACATCAGTTGTAATGAAACAGCTGCCACCCACTGGGCTCTGTGACATGTGTTGAACTTCTTTATAAATAGTGCAATACAAACTACTTAATATCATAAGCTGATTTTTAAGCATTTTGCTTTGAACTTAATTGCCATTTTCTTAACAGCTTTGTATAACTGTATAAGTGATAAAATGAGAAAGACTTAGTTTATAGTATACTTGTCTACTTAATTATAGCAATTTTTCCTCTCCTATAAAAGTTTTGGGTTTTTTAAAAAGATTTTATTTATTTATTTTGAGGGAGAGGGGAAGGGAGGGAGAAAGAGAGGGAGAGAAACATCATTGTGTGGTTGCCTCTCATACGCTCCCAACTGGGGACCTGGCCCATAACCCAGGCATGTGCCCTGACTGGGAATCAAACTGGTGACCCTTTGGTTTGCAGGCCAGTACTCAATCCACTGAGCCACATCAGCCAGGGCAAAAGTTTTGGTTTTTATGTAGTTAAATGGTATTCTCTTGGCAATTTCTTTGATTGCTTCTAAGCTTAGGAAATCCTCACCCAATAATTAAATGAGGTTAATTAATTTTCAATTTCACAGTTAAAATATTTTACATTTAATTCTTTAATATGTAGTTTATTTTAGTATAGGCTGTGAGATGAAGATCTCACTTGATGTATTCCAAAGTAGGAAGTAGTTTGCCTTACCATCGACTGTGAGTGATCTTTCTTCGCTGATCGATGACCCTGCTTTATCATCTATGAAGCCCCGGTATCTGGGAGCGGAAACTGGATCTCTCTCTGGGCTAGCTCTTCTGTTCCATTGATCTAGTTGCCTGACTTCACACACTTGTTAAAACTATTTACATGTTTATCTATTCAATTAGACTTTTATTACTCTTTGATTTCAATTTTTTACTCTTACCTCCCTATTTTTCCATGTGAACTTTAGAATAATTTTGTTGTATTATTAAAACAATTCAGCATAAGACTTTCTGAATTTTCTGATGCTTAATCTGGAAATGTTAGTTTTACAGAGCACAATGTATAGAAACAAGGAGCTTAATGCAACTTGATGTCTTCTTCTTGAGACTTGGTTTTATCCTCAGGGCTGAAGAGATGATTTCTTTCAACGTATCCTGAATCTCCCTAGTAAGGAGCACACAGGTCTGTGCACACGTGTACACAAACAGGCACACGTGTGCACACACACGCATCATGGCATCGGAGTGTCAGAGCCCTGCTGCTGGCTCCCAGATTTGCTGGTTCACACCACCACCGTCTGCTTACTCATTGTAGGGCTGGCCCTATTTGACCTGTCTGGTATTCCTAATGATGTAGAAAGACCATTCCTGGTACAAATTTCTATTGCGTTTGACTTGTGGGCAACAGTGGAAAGACCAAGGAGAGCAGGCTGGGAGGCTCCTGCACTGCATGCCCAGAGCTGCCACGGTCTGAATCTCCCTTCCTGAATCTCCTTTTTAAAGTGACAGTGGAGTGATTTCCCCTCGTCACAACTGCAGGCCTTGGCCCTCTCGCTCTGTACTCACAATATGTACGTTCAGTGGCCCCGCGAAGCTGTCACATCTACAAGCAAAGTGCTCAGTTTCTTTCTGGTGTAGGCTGCTACCTCATTATTCTTTCTTTGGATAAACTGTAGATTAAAAATCCAGCTGATGCCAGACTTTAGTTTTTTAAATCACTTAAACTGAACATAACACAATGTTTAAACATAGATTCAGAACAGCTTCTCCACACCCTGCTGGAACTCAAAGGTGAATTCCTTGTTGTTACAACATAGAGGTAAAACATACTTTGTCAGAAAGCAGATAAAAAGCCAGAGAATATTTAAAGCACAACCTGGTATTTTTCCTTTTCATGTCATTAATCAGCTCAGTGTGAAGTGATAGTCCATAAAATAGAGAATTAGTCTACATGAGACTATTTTGATAATAAATTTAACGTGTTTTATTCTGGTTCTACCTTGGGCTACATCCGGTTGTTGGACAGGGATTCCATTAGTGTAGCCACAGGTCTTACTTCTGCTCCAATGTAAAATCACAGCAACGACTTTAGACTTACGACTTGAAACCGTTACAGAGGCGGCAGACGTAGGGTTTTGGATTGCCAGCATTCAGTTTGACATTTATAAGATGCATCAGGAGAAAATTTGGCTACAGAGATCATTTCCTTCAGCTCTCCGTCAAATATTGACTATTTTTTGTGAGGAGAGGCCATGGTTTGATCATCCTCCTCGGCAATCCCTTTCCAAACAAAAGCTGAAATGTGGCCTTCGGGGAAAATGTCAAATCCAGACTTTGGGCCAAAGCTACTGACACCTGCAGGGATTAGCTGATTCAGTGGGGCCTCACTTTCTAGGGTTGTTGCAGGAATACCCTTCCAAACGGGCAAGTCACACAAGCCTGCCCATTTGAAAGGCATCAAAATGGATTCTGTTTAATGCTGTGATAAGGTTTGTTTTTTTTTCCTTCTGTTCTCTAAACATTTTTCAAGCCTTACTGTATGCTTAGCTTTGAATTCAGCACATAGTTTTTGCCATTCAAACTATAGTCAAATAGGAGAAAAATGTGGGGCAACTGTAACTGAACAACGATAAAAAAAAAAAACTAGTCAGACAAGAGATTTTATACGAGTCTTTACAAATACGGTGTATGATTCAAAAAAAGGATGTGCAGTTTCTGTGGGTGTGTTCAGCAGGGGGAGCGGGATGTTTTTGCCAAAACCAGGGAGTTGGGCAGGTGAAGTGCGTGGCTGGGTGTGCTGGGGAAATCTGCAGAGAGTGTGTATGTTGGGATGGGGGTGG
This sequence comes from Desmodus rotundus, assembly GCF_022682495.2. Classification (NCBI taxonomy): domain Eukaryota; kingdom Metazoa; phylum Chordata; class Mammalia; order Chiroptera; family Phyllostomidae; genus Desmodus; species Desmodus rotundus. The sequence goes on along the minus strand of NC_071387.1, from coordinate 29,939,533 downwards.
ATTCTAGGCAGAGGGAAGAGTTTGTGCAAAGGCCAGTGTACTGGGGAACTCCAAGGAAACTAGTTTGGAATTACTTGTGTCTTCCCTTATTGCGTTAGCTCATTAAGAATGCCTACCAACTAGTACCCATTCAACTAATCTGTTTTTAATGGATCATTGAATGCTTTCTGGGGTTGTGTTTTTACCCTGCAACTTCACCAAGCTTGATTTTTTTTAGCTCCAGCAATTCTCTTTGTTGATTATTCTGTAGGTGTATATCATCATCTGTTTTTTAAAAAGGTGGTATTTTTTCCATTTCCTCTGCTTATAATGTTTCTTATTGTTTTTGCTTCTGTGAAAACTATTACAAGCATTCCTCGGGCTACATTAAGTAGGAGTAGTGTCTAAGGTATCCTTCCTGCTGCTTTTTTAAAGGAACATAGATGTGGATTTTTGGCTTTCAGTGTAGTACATTATTTATTACATTGAGAAAGACCCTTTCCTAGATTTAAGGTTTTCTAAAACTCAGGAATAGCTATAGGTTGTATACAGTATAAATTTTCACGGCTTTCTATTTCTTCCCCCTCATTAGGTCTTTTTGCTGACACTTCCCAGTACTTCCCATGTGCTTTCCTAGGACAAATCTTCTCTTTGCTTCTAAGCTGCATGAGTCCTCTATTCCACCTGCTCTCAGCCAGGGTCTGCACAGCTTCTTGATGGATGATGTGCAGGAGGCTTTGTATGTGGACTTGTCACGTGAGTTTTGGCTCCATGAGGCTGTTTTTCATATTTCCTGGTTCTTGTTGAGATTGGAGATCATTGTAAATGACAGAGAGGTGAGTCTCAGATAAGTGAGGTCCTGTCCATTAGTCAGAGTTCCCGACAGTGTTTGGTAAATAGATGACAATGAATGATAGCCTTTAACTGCAGGGCCCCGAGGGAGCTATTACTTCTCCACAGTTCTGGAGTTTATAATGACAATAAACACCTCATCTGTCTCTATTTGACCTTCCCCAGGAAGAACCATTGACTCCTTGAGGGAGAAAAATCATTTGCCACAGTCAAATAAAAAATAGTTTGTGACTCACTTTGCGGTATTGAAAGACAGAAAATACAATTTGCACCTTGACCAATTTTAGATACATAGAGAATATACATGTTTTCAAAAGATTAACATAGCGAAAGTCCTCACTACCTGCGATTTTGTATTGGAATCCTCACAGTTACAAAGTTGAAAGGGAAGCAAAATTCATCAGAAAGCAAAAAAGGAAAAAAGAACCACCGAAGACACAGTAAAGTAGGCCTCATCGGCAGCCAGGCCAAACCACTCCTCGTTCCTGTCTGCGGTCCATGTTTTTCCTCGGTACCTCTGCTCAACGGTGCCTTCTGCCTGGAATGCCTGTCTACCTATCCACTCACCCACCCACCCACCTATCCACTCAGCAGCAGCTACTGTGCCAGGATCTGGCCCATGAGGGCATACATACCCTCAACATCTTTCAAATGTCTCCTCTCCCAGGTAGCAAGTGCTTCCCTGATCCTTGCGCCCTACCCGACAAAGTTAAAACTGCTCTCCTGCGCGCCATGGAAGTTCCTGGCGTCTCTTAGAGCACGGTGCTACTTGGTGTTTTTTCTCCTGGTGTTCCTGTCTTATCTCTGTCAAAGGAGGGTTGTCTGCTCAGCTCCTCCAGGGTGCCTGATGCTGACCTGGTTTGTAGCCACCACTTCCAATCCCCCCGTCTCTCTTTTTACTTACATCCTCTTTCTCTTCCAGGGCTAAAGTTGCTGCAGCTGCTGGGCCCCCTGGAATCCCAACCCAGACCCTCATCCCTGTGAAGCACACCGTAAAAATAGACAAAGACGCCCTCCTGCAGGACTATGGATTTCACGTTTCTGAGAGCCTTCCCCTCACCGTGGTGTCCGTCACAGCAGGTAAGGGCTGACTGGGAAATGGGAAAGGAGTCTGGCTTCCTGTGGGGGAATAGCTCTGGTTCTCTTCCCATCTCTCTGGTAAGAAATGGATGCCCAGGAAGATAGAAAGGGCATGTCTAATTCTGGCCTGATTCTGACCTAATTCTCTCTTGGGCTTTGCACACTTGTCCTCTGGTGCTGGGAGGGAGGGAGCTCCAAGTGCACTTGCTGATCTGAACCCCGTGCTCCCATTGGCCTCAGGCAGGGCTCTGCCCACCCATGGCTCCCTGGCCGGTCTCTGGACGGTGACAGTATTTGGATCAGCCAGTGTCCCTCTCTGAACCCTGCATGCTCCAAGCGGGGGAGAGTTTCTGGTCAGACAGTAATAGAAATTATTGATTTGTTTTCACTTGAGTCTTTGTAAAATGTAGACTGCATCAAGGTGAGGAGGAGCAGGCTAGAAATGTCTAATGTTTGTTTTCGTACCCCAGCTGCATACTGATGTGAGATCCGGGCCTGGGGGAAACCCATTAATTTCAGTGTACACACACACAGTTCCTTAGAAGTGAATGTAAGCCCTGGCTGGTGCGGCTCAGTGGGTTGAGCCCCCGCCTGCAAACCAGAAATGCATGTGGTAGATTTACTGGCCAGCTCTGTTGGTTCAGGGAGTTCTGCTAGTCGTCTTTCCCAGGGCAATCTAACATCCTGTGACGGTGATGGGAGGTAGGTACATTTTCCATGATTTGTAAACAGGAAATCTGAGATCCACCTGAACCCAAGGCTGTCTGCAGTGTCGGTGTGGGTTGGGGTGGGGGGCGGGGCAGGGAGCCCGTGCCCTGAGGACTGGATGGGGTTGCCGCTCAGGAATGCTGTTGTGACACATAGCTTGTGGACCCTCCTGGGCGAGCACCAGTTACCCCTTTTCTGTCCAACAGGAGGCTGTGCACACGGCAAGCTTTTCCCTGGCGATCAGATCCTCCAAGTGAACAACGAGCTCGCCGAAGAGCTCTCCTATGAACAAGTAGTGGATATTCTGAGGTATGAAATTGTCTTCTGTCATCCAGAGGCACACAGATTATCACAGAGCAGAGATGGGTGACAGGGATGATCTCCCTATGACTTTAGTAGGGTCCGGTGTTCTTTAGAGCAGTAACCGCAGCCTCACTTTAGAATTCCATCTTGGTTACTACCTGCTCTCTTTCACCTGCCGACAGAGTGATTGGGTGACACAGGCTGCTGTATTTATCAAGCCCCATCATGCCCATGACACTGTGCTAGGCACGGCAGGGAACGTAACAATGAAGAACACATAGTCCCTACCCTTTACGGATTTGTAGTGTTGTTGTAACATATGCCAAAGATTGGACTAAGTTGACCCTCGGCCTCTTTGTTCTTCTTTAACCCTTTGATACCTCTTACTAAATGCTCTCACCGAGACAGCCCGGCGGGCCTGTATGTAGTTCCAATAATATGGCACCTACCGCCTTCCGCCTGGTGTCCTGGAGACTTGTGCAAATGCCTCACGTGCTGCCCGCACACGATCTTCCTGAGAGCAGGCGCTCAGTGGAGCAAGTGTAAGCGGTTGGCACTGACCATTGGTGACCCTGGTTTGGAGACGGAGGAATGCCAGTGACAGGACAAAAGAGGACGACCAGTTGTTTTATAGGCGCACGCAGTCTTTGTCTTCTAGATTTTTCCACCAACACTGTTTTAAAGACTTTAATGTAAATAAAGAGAAATGAGAAAGTGAATTAGAGGGAAGCCAATTTGAAGATACATCAAGCTTTTTTACTTTAGTTTTGCCTTTTTGTGAGTCACTGATCTGGTTTGGGGGTGTTTTTCGTTTCTGAGGGCCAGTGGCCCACACTGAACAACAGGTAACAGTAACAAAGTCAGAGAAAGAGAAAATGAAAACACAGGGCGCAGCCCCCACCCCGGGAGAGACAGTCTCGCCGCGGAGAGACGTGCATATACAGCTTAAGATTTACAGAGAAGCCGTCAGAGGGCAGAAAACAGAATCCTGCAGTCCAGCCCGGTATTGCTTCGGGATTGCCAGGGAAAGAGTTGAGTGGGTGGGGCAGCGAGGAAAAGATTGGGTAATTTCATTTAAAAAAAATGAAGTATGGTGATGGAAATCATGAAGTTTGCTTCCCCAACTCTTGGGCAGTTTTCTCAAAGATGATTGAAACTAGCAAATGAATTTGAGATTTTCAGGGCTACTAATATTTCTGCCAGGCTGGATCAAACTATAGCTAATGAAGAAAAGTGCTTCCGGTTTAGGGCAGCACACCAGAAGTCGGTGACCGGCTGATGGTGCAGGAACCATGTGTGCAGCCCCTGCCGAGGAGGCCCCGGACACTGCCTCCAGGGGAGCAGAGGAGAGGGGCTGAAAAGGGGCGGAGGATTCCTCCAGCTTGTGAGAAAGTTGTGGTTTGACCAAACAGAGGAGAGTCTGGAGAGTGTTTCAGCTATACCTGTGCTGCTGGGTAGAATTTGGCCCACAAGGATGGAGGCGAAGTGTGATCCAGGCAAAGAGATGCATAAGTAGGAGGGACTGAGTGGGGAGCAGAGGGCGCTGAGCAGTTCAGTCCGCCTAAGGCACCGCTGGCCTACAGAGTAGTTCTGGGAAGTGAGGCCCAGGAAGTGAGGTCTTGAGTGATGACAGAGTAGGTTCAGGTGCTGTTCTCCTCCTGGAAGGGGAGCCATCGATGACTTCCGAGCAGGGATGCGGCTGGATCTGCTCTGTGCATCTGTGTGCTCTGCCGTGCTGCGTGTGGCAATCCCCGGCCTGCTGATTTTTTTTAGCTTGGTTCTCAAGGTCATTGCCACTTATGGGGGTGGCGGGGGAACAAGCAAGGCAAAATGGCACAACATAACCAACAACCTCTCTAATTCTTCCAACTCTTGTGAGGCCAAAATGTCCTTTTGAGAGCACTTGGATCTTGGTTTGTTGTGACTTATCTTGGAAAAGGCCTGTTATTGTAGGAAATGGAGAAGGGGCAACCCCCAGACACTCAGAAACCTCGGGCTGAGTTTATCCGTTTGAGGAAGGAACACTCGAGCAGCGATCAGCCTCAATGTTCATGTTGCAAGAAGTCAAATGAAATTATTTTGCAAACTGCTTCTCTATGTAGCAACAGCAAAGAAAAAGGAAAATAAGGATTGATTTTTCAGTTCTGTTTTCAGATTCAAAGTGGAAGTTTGGCAGTTATCTAGTTGATTTGATGACTTTGGGAATCTAAGAGATAACGAGACAAAAGTGTCTGGTGTCTTGATTATGTGAGCGGGCTCCTCACACTGACTTCCTGGGCCCAACAATGAGCAGGTGGGCTTTTGTCCGATACACGTTATTCACATTCGTTCACTCTACCTAGGGAAACGTTTAGTCTAAGTTTTCTGACACAGCAACCTAGAACATCCATGTTAGTACTATGTTTTCTCTTTTAAAAACTTTTTGGCCATACACCTAACTAGTGGCCATAGCAACTGGATGAATTCTCCACCATACAGATAAAGTGAGGCTCCGTGACTTAATTTCGCGGCTGCAGGCTTAGGTAGATGGTAGAGGCAGGAATCTGAAGATTCCCTCAAGTTAGAAGGGGCAGCACTCGGGGACAGCCTAAGTCCCTTTGCACATCCCTGCTTTCCTCAACATCCTTCTCAATCTTCCTGAGCCAGACAGGCTGAGGAGACAGAAGCTGCTCTGTAATTCTGCCCGTCTTTTTGACCCTAACACAGACACACGTGCATCAACATCACCTGGAATGACAAATTGTTTTGTTTTGTTTTGTTTCAGGGAAGCAGAAGATTCTCTCTCAATAACAGTTGTTCGCTGCACATCGGTAAATCTCTTTCTATGTCCTGTGTGTTAGTGTCACCGTTCTCGACCCCAAGACCCCACCCCCCCTTGTAGGATGTCCCTTAGAGGATACACAGGGAAGGCAAACGGCAGAGGGGACAGCTGCCAGGCAGTCAGCGTTGCCTGGAGACCGCTACGCGCTGGTGTTGTGGAGAAACAGATGTGGGTCCAGGTGTCAGGGACTCATGGTCCAGCTAAGCAGACAGACCTGTGACTACGCAGAGGGGGATGATGGAAAGGATGCCAACCAGGGATCTCAAGACAGATTTGAGTGGCATGACTTTGGGCAAGTCACTTCATTTCAGTTTTCACTCTTGTGAAAGAGCAGTGACAGCAAGAACCGCCTCGTCTCTCTAAGGCGTTGTTAGGAGGACCAGACGAGGTGTTGGACGGGAAGTATTCTATCAGCTCTGAGGCTGCTCACAAGGCCAGGTGTGGCACAGATGGTGCACAGAGAGGGCGTGGCAACCCTAACCACCGGAGGCCAAAGGCCCTTTATGTAAGACACGGGGGAGCATATAACAGATTATAAGAGAAAACCACCAAGGAGGAAAAGGTGAAATAAAATTCTCATTCCGAGAAACCATAATACATACCTCTTAACTGTGGCCACATAAAGACAAAAAATAAATAGGGCATAGAGAATTTTAATAATGCTTTTAAATAATCTTACCTAATTGACCACATAGCGGGCTACCAAAAAAATTCAATAAATTCCCCAAATAAGAAACTGTATACGTCTCTTTTTCCAGAATACTATAAAATAGAAATTAGTAACTATCAAAAATGAATTAAAACCATCATCCCTTTTGGAAATGAAAATGCTATGTCCTGAGTAAAAATGAAATCAAATAAAAAAGCAAAACTACCATTACAGACTAGTTAGAAAATAATTAAAAATCAGATGTTTACTTCTTAAAATTTATGTGCAGCTGAAACTATATCCAGAGTAAAACTAATAGCCTTAAGTGATTTTATTTAAAAAGGAAATAAGTCACGTAAATATTCAGTGAAAGAAGTTGAAAGACCAATAACATAAACAAAAAGCAGAATAAAGAAAATAATAAAAATTAAAATCTAAATGGTGCTTGGGAAAAAAGAAAAATAGTAAAGTTGATAAATAAATCCAAAGGCTATTTCTTTAAGGAAAAATATAGGAAAATAGGAAAACTTAAGGGAAAAGAAATACGTGGGTCCTATGTGAAGGAAACCAGAATATTACTGAAGGGTGGTAAAGAATTTCCTGTCAGCGGAGACACATACCATCTTCCTTTATGAGAAGACTATTATTGATACACTGGCTTTTCTCAGAATAATGTTCTGTGTGCTGAAAGCGAATCACTATAAATGCCTGTGCAGGTGTTAAGAAATTCTTTTTATTTAGCTGATTATTATCTCAAGGGAGAACATCTATTTCCAAGAAATCAAAGCAAATAATAACACTTGTTGATTAAGGAGAGAGGGAAATGGCATGTAGCTGCATCCTTTAAAAAATGAAAAGCACAGGGAGAGGAAGACACGTTCCAGCACCACTCTCGAGATTCCTGCAAGGTTCCCAAGGAAAGTGGGTGTGAGCGCTCTGCTCCGTGGTCAGCAGGGGGGACACTGAAATCAGCCTCGCCCACGGCCCTCGGCGCCTCCCAGAAATGGCCCGAACATCGCCCAGCCCACTCCTCTCACCCGGCAGAAGTTACAGGATCGTAGGACAAGTGATCCCATGTGTCTTGCTTTAGCAAGGAACGCTCATCTCTGCCGTAGTAAATTCTCAGAGTTCTCAAATGACTTGAAATCACTTAGGAATGATGAGATCCAAAGTCAGTTATGTCAACTACTGCTTCTCTAAGGCATAGAATTTTGTGGAAAAAAAAATGTTTTGGTTTAATTGTATAGCTCTGCAGTTATATTAATTATTTCTATGTTGTTATAATATTAATACTAATAGTTAATGTCTGGTTTACTTTTACTGAAAGAAAATCCTACGAGGCAGAAATATTACAGGTGAGGGCCCGTGGCCTCCCACGCCCGTGGTCTCACGTGAAGAAGTTGGTGGAGCTGGGTTATTCCCAGGTAGTTAGACTCCAGAGCCCGCACACATTGGCTTATGCTATTCTACCCCCTAAAACTCTGCTGTCTTCATGAAATGACATTGGCCAATCCAGGGCAGGGTGGCAGGGGGGGATTGCAAACAGATGAAAAAATATTTTCCAGCATGTCCCTTTCAGGTCCCTTGTAAACATTAACAGCAAAAACATGCAGAGAGAGTTTTGTTTTGGTGGGTTTTTTTAATCCGCTTAACTCTGTTGCTCTTTGATGAATTAATTTGGATCCGAGGGAGAACTTGGATGTCCTAAAATAATGGGTAACTCATATCCTTTAAACGGCCTTTTTTAAATATCAGGTGGCTCGGCTGGGTGGTTTACAATATGTTTTAGACGCCAAGGGACACAGGTAGCAGAGCTGACCCTGGGGCAGGGCCGGAGGGAGGGGCACTTTCATGGCAGGGAGCGTGTTTTCCCAAAGCAGCCACCTTCACGGTCGGATGGTTCCGCGTGCAGGAGAGGCCCTTCTTCCCTGTGTCTTCCACCCGCTAGTCCTGCTTCACAACAACAAGTCAACCTCGTGTGAACTAGCTCTCCAAAGATGTGCAAGGGTGTCCCTCTCTGCTCCATTAATTCTTCCTTATATGGTACGTCTCTCTGAATTCTCACTTCTCTGATGGCTTTCTGGACAGGCTCCAATTTTGTTGTGACCCTCTCAAATGGTGGCACCCAGAAAGGAATGTAATTCCACCTATGGTCACCCGGTATGGGTACCACAGGGGACAGAGGGTGAAGTACCAACATGTACCAGGAACACCAGTGAAGGCCAAGATTGGGTTAACATTTTAGCAAGCCCAATCATGCTTTTGGCGTGGGTGAAACTCGTGGCTGACCAAAAACCAAACTGCCTTTCAAATGAATAGTTTCTCATCCAGCCCCTCACCCCCGGCCCATCCCATGCTGCGCAATTGATTTGTTTGATCTTCAGCGCCACACTGCAATTAATCGCATCGCTTTGAGCCTTGTTCTGGCATGCTGAGATTTTAGTCAGGGACTTGTGGCTTATTGGTACAGTCTTCAGCTATAGTCATTCTCCCTTCCTGTCAAGGAACCATCTCTTCCCGAGTCTCCTCCCCTTCTTCCACTGTCCAGCCAGGGGGGTTTCTTTAATCTGATCCAGCTCTGGGTCTAACTCATCCAGAACCGCTTTGCCAAGGGTGAGAGATAATAGCTGTTGCCTCCACAGATTCCTTTTCTCTCTGCATCCCCCCTTGTTCTGCCTCTGATTTCTCATTCCTTGAGTCTTTAGGGTGATGGTGGTTGTACCTATTGCTTTGACCCTTCACTTACTCTGTTCCCTTCAGCTCTTGACAGCCCTGCCCCCCTACACCCTCTTATGTTTGTTCTTGGTGGTTGCCTGGCCTCTGACCCAGCTGCCCCCAGTCCTCAAATTTCCATTATCCCTTTTTAAGATTCTCAGTTCCTTTACCTTTCCTCCCGTTTTTTTGCTGCCTGAGATCTGATGACAGCTTGCAGCTCCATACAATTCACAGGTTTGTGAAGTCCCATTTCTCTGACTTCTCCCAAGGCATTGTTAAACATCGTTGATGAAGATTGAGCCAAAGGGAGCCTGAGTTGCTTAGTTAGAAATCAGGACACTTTTGAGCTTAGGTCAACTAGTTTTGAATCCACCTAATGGCTCTGCATCTGACCTTCTCCACAGGGGGACTGTAGGAGACCTTATCAAATATTTTGCAAGAATGAAGGAATACTACTATATCCACAGGACCTACCAATATGGAATCCTATCTTCAAGGGAAAAATGAACTTGATTGGCTCTGACTTGTTTTTGGTAACTCCGTATTAGTTATTAGTGATCGATGTCTGAGAGCTCTCTCACCGTCTCTTGTCTTGGATTTTACCAAGAATTAATGACAAGGTTACTAATATGTTTCTTGAATCTTCTGTATTCGTTTTCTGGGAAACATGATACTTAACTATCTTTAGTCTCTTAATATTTCTTCCATTCTCTGCCCTGTGGGTGATGCCAACTGATACATATAATAGGTCCATCAGCCCCATACATTCACTGCTGTAAGAGTCTTGAATACATTCAAAGCAGTCTGGTAGTCTCATCACTAATTTCAGGTTGTAACTTTCTCTTTCCTTTATTCCTTCTGTCTCTTCCAGTTGGAAGACCATTCTGTTTGAATAAGAAAGCAAATCGAGGTTAAGTAATTTCTCCAATTGAGGGTGCACCTCTTCTCTGGGAACATTGCTATCCCCACCCCTCCTTCTACTAAACTTTTTTTCACAAGCAAACTATATATTTGACATACTGAGTCACACTCATGAACCCTGTCACGCCGAGGTTCTAGTTACCATAAATCATATCCATCTTCTTGCATTAAAATTTCGGGGCCACGCATTCCCGTGAGCCATGCCGTTGGTCTGTTGAGCCTACAGACATAATTTGCAGCCGTTTCCCTGACTGCTGCTCCATATCTCTTCCCTCAGCTGCATGGAAGGTGGCCCGGGGCCCTCCCTCGGGACTCTTACACATGCCAGCATGCTAGAGGCTGTCCTAAAGGACTTTGCAGATTGAGGGAACAGGATGTCAGACTGGGAATAGCATATCAGGATTCCACCCAAGAAGACCACGCCGTATTGGGGTACATCATGCAGGTTGCTGTTCATTAAGTGCCACAGTTTAGCCGGATACGGTCTAGGCCAAGGGCTTCGCCACATACTCATACCAACCTGTGGAGACTCTTTTCCCTCTGGGGAGCAAAGGTACCACCCCAAAGATGAGAAGAACAAAGAGGGGCCAAGGATAAATCCCAGGGGTGAGAGCTTCAGGGAACCCTGGAGGTGGTCTGGTCCAACTGCCCAAGTCCAAGGAGGGTCAATGACTTGGTCAAAGTCACGCAGAGTTATTTTGTTTTGTTTTACACACACATGAGTCGCACTCACACCTAACTGGTTTTCTTCCATAAGAGTTTGTGTTTGAGGTAGTTCTCACAACTGCTGAGTAGCAGAGCGTGGGCTGGAGCCGAGGTCTCCGGATTCACAGGCCAGTTCTCTGTGTCTCCATCGGACCACAGCCCTTTCACCATGGCAGTGAATCTTCGACTGTTCTCAGACGCATGAGAGCATTGCGTGTGCTGATCTCTAGGTGCCATGAACGGATCTTTAATGGGTTGCTGTCCTTCTCTGTGGGTGTTAATTGAATCCTGAAAGTTGTCAGAGTTTTTGCTTGTTTTTAAGAGTGAGAAGACATTGGTGGCTTTTATGAAAGTCCTGTCTAAGCTGTGTCACGCTGATGTTCTGCAGGGAGTCCCCAAGTCATCCTTCCTGACCGAGGAGAAGAGAGCCAGGCTGAAGACCAACCCCGTGAAGGTGCACTTTGCTGAGGAAGTGCTCGTCAGCTCACACAGCCAGGTGCGTCACTTGTCAGGGGGCTGACCGGGCTGTGGGTGAGGCTGGCGAGCTGCCTCCTGGCACACAGCCCCTGTGACTCTGGAATCCCAGAGCCTGGAGAGGCTGCAGAGGAAGTGCAGTAGGTTTCCTAGAGGCTCTGTGTGCCCCCCCACTACCCCCCCCCCCATTAGATGCAAGCCATCCATGGACAGGGAGAGAAGCGGGGCCTGTGGGTGGGGGCCAGAGGGAGAAGCGCTGGGCGTGGCTCCATTATTCTGTGACTCCATCCTCCTGCCCATGAAATTGCGACAAATTCCAACTTGTAAGTTCCCGTTTTGAACCCTTCAGCTCAGTGTTCCCTCTGAAAGCGATATCCTGATAGCAGTGCTGGTGGTGGGAGGGACGGCTTTTGTGTTTAAGAGCCCACGTATTGAACCTCTATCGTGGGAACCTAAACGTCTTGTGTACACCATCCTCAGCCACCACAATGCCTTGCGAGGGAGGCATTTTAACAAAAGAGGAAGCAGAGGATTAAGGAGGTTAAGAGAATTAACCTCTGAGATCACATAGCAAGAAACCATGGGAGCCCAGGTCTTTGTGTCCTCCATCCGTCCTTTTGTTCTCCCCGGACAGCTGTTCAGTCCTCTTTGGTGGGAGGAGCCCTAGGGTTGGGCGTTCAGAAGACGCATCTGTAGAGAAGATACTGGCTGGAGTTCGGTTTTTTAATGTGGATGGCTGAATAAAAGACGCATTTATTCACACTTTACACATGTTTCCCTCAATGGTCTGTAACTTGCCATTCTGAATCCAGTGATTAATGCTAGATTTTGAAACTTTCAGGTCAGTGCTTGTCCTTAGCTGGTTTGCTCACCATAGAGACCAGTGAATGGGGGGTCCTGGCCATTCTGGCAAAGGGTCCAGGCGATCTGGTTCACATGTGCAGAGCCCTTGTGTTCTACATGCCCTGCCACCTACCGGACCACACCTTCATTCCACCTGAGAGTGACAGGTGTATTGTCCAGGAGGGGGCCAGTGGGAGCCCTACATGTTAATTGGAAAGGCCTGTGATTCTGCCATTCAGCAACATTCGAGTCCACCTTTGTGGAAATGGGTCGAACCTCTTTTTCAAATTAAATTTAGATTCAACGTATGTTCTTAAGAGTAGTACACAGTGATGGGAAGTAAAGGCTAGAACCCGCTAACAAGACTGGTTCTAGTTTGGATCTCAGTGACTCTAGAACCTCTTGCTGGTTCTGGAGGACACCAGCCCCAGGGGCATTCTTTACTTGCGCTACACAGTAGGAGGTCACTTGTTATGAGACTGGCCCTGGGGGGTTCTCCAAACCCACAGGGAATGTTTCCCCGCCCTGCTTCATCTCAGGAATTCTGGCTCTCATGGGGTCACCAAACACAAACCAGGCCTCTGCCTCCTTCCCAAAAAGCCCCCTAAGAGTGGCAGAGTCCCTTAGGAGGGCCCGCAAATATGGGGTGATGGTTGGGGTGAGTGGAGGCGGAGAGCAGCCTTCTGTCCTTTGGTGATGCTTTCCCACAGGGGACGCAGCAGTAAAATGCCATGGGGTTTCACTCCAGCCTCGCAGGCACAGTTGGGGACAGTGTACATGCTTGCCACCTTACTTGCTCACCTGCATCCCCTAAGGATGGCAACCAGCAGTGAGGTATCAGCTGATGGTTCCGAGATGTCATACAGGTGGGCTCTGTGGCGGCGCTCCATCTTCTCCACCGTCACTCACGTCTCACAGTCCTACTGGCTATCCCTTGAACAAGCAGACCGGTCTCTGTGGCCTAAGCCTCGCCCCCTGGAGAAATCTCCCGAGGCCAAGAACCAACCTGTGGCCTGACGAGGCGGTTAGGGGGGAATCCTGTTCCCCGCACCAGGCAGGGTCAGGAGGCTGAGAATTTGTCACACCCAGGGGCAGGAGGGGCTGGTCTCAGCGCTACCCTTGTGTTTTCCAGGGAAACTCCCTGCTGTGCATGCCCAACGTGCTCAAGGTGTACTTGGAGAATGGACAGACCAAAGCGTTCAAGTTTGAGGCAGACACAACTGTGAAGGTATGAAGAGTAAACCTGAACCTCGTCCCCAGTGAGAATTTGCTGGCTCCTAGGACCCCTGGCATCTTGCCCTGCAGCCGCCTTGGTGGTTCTCATGACCACCACAGTCCGGGCACCTCCAGTAAACCAAGCACTGCGCTTTCTTATTTAGTTGCACAGCCAGCCGGCAAGATTTTATCACCTTCTTGCAGGGGAGGAAATCAAGGCCCAGAGAGGCAAAGTGACTTTCCCAAGGTCAAATTACACTTCATAAGCTTTCACCCTTCACCCCTGGGCTTCCCTGACCCCAACACCTGCTACCCGAAAGAGTAAAGCAGCTAAAAACTCAGGTGAGGTGTCCGGGCAGGCCCAGACTTCTGCATATTCTGTTCAGAAATGAATACATTTCCAGACTGCTTTGAATGTATTAAAATTTTGTGGGCAGGGGGTGGGGTAGAAAGCTGGGTAAAGGGTGGGCACTGTCTTCCAGGGGCTTACAGCCTAGCTGGGGGAGGATAGACATTCCAGCAGCTCCCAATTGTCCCGGGCAGGATGAAATAGGGCTGTGAAGAGAGGGACAAGGACATGCTCTGCAAGCAAGAGGTGAAAAATTTTAAAGCAAATCTGTTAGCTCTTTACGGCAGAGAGAGGGGGATATAAACAAACCCTATTCCATCCTGTTAGGATGTCAGAAAAGGCTTCAGAAAGAAGCTGGGCCTCAGCTGAGCTTTGAAGGGCAACAAAGAATTCAGCAAGGGCAGGTGGGAACAGGGCTGTTGGGGGGTTGGAGGGCGCACATCAGTCTCAGGGAGTCACGTGAGCCGAGCAGAGAGCCTGTCGGACCGCCTTGCCCAGGAAGTAGCAAACCATCAGCAGGACTGGAGCGCGGGCCATTTCCTTGTGGGAGGGGTGGGAGGGGCCTCAAATGACAGGCAGCAGAGCTTGGATTTCATCCATGGACAATAGGGATGGACTCTAGTTTCTGAGGAAGGGAGTAAATAGTATTTGAGCGAGGATTCAGGAAAGAAGCAAAAACAGAAGTTGCTCAAACACTGAAAACAGTGTCAGAGAAAACACTGAGCCTGGCTCTTCTGCGCCAGGTTCCGGTGGGCCAAGTGGCTATAGGTAATGGACAGTAGCTAAGACACACACGGACACACCTGTACACACACTGACACACATGCACACACTGACACGTGCACACATACACGACAATACATGCCCACAGCCAGTATTCCTCTCTGGCACCTTCCTTTAGCCATTTCTAGAGCTGCTTCAGATGCCCCGTCGCATTGTTACCTTAGCGTCACTCAGGAGCAGCTGGAGGAGGCCTTGCAGGGAATCTGGGAAGCCCAAGCCCAGAGGAGGGAAGGGAGGGAGGAGCAGATCTGCTAATTATTGACTGCCAGTCTTCTGGCACTTCTTTGTGTGCTATCTCATTTAATGCCCCCAGTGGCCCTGTGAGGTGATGAGTGCTAACCTCACCTTGCAGATGAGAACACAGGCCCAAGAGATCCAAAACTTGTCAAGGTCAGGTAGCTCATAGCTGGCTTCGAATTTGGTCTGTGTCTGAACCCTATACTGGAGCTGGCCACACTGCCGTTCTGCATGAAAGGGAAGTTTTGTGGATGAATCACACAGGGTTTCTGCTTCTGTTATCCTCAACCCAAGTGCATGGGAATGGAAGGGATGATTTATTTACAGTGGGTTCCCCCTTTGGTGGCCAAAACAACTTTGATTTATAATAAAAGCACACAACACAGGGGAATTAAACCCAAGAGGATAGAATTGGGGAAAATGAGCTGGGAATGAGTTGGAATAATACTGGTTTAATCTTACCTGCAGAGGTGAAAAATTTTAAAGCAAATCTGTGAGCTCTTTACGGCAGAGAGAGGGAGATATAAACAAACCCTATGGGTTATAAATAGAAAAAAAGGGTCAGTCTGTTCATCCGTGATTTGTCTCTTTCTTGCTTCCTTACCAAGGGAAGCAAAGTTCTTACGTTAGAAAAATCCTCTTTATCTGGAAACTAATACACAATAATACTGAATGTGAACTTTAACTGCAAAAAATAATAAAAAAGAAACCAAACAAATTTGAATGTAAAAAAAAAAGAAAATCCTGTTTCTCTAAATCAAGAAAAATAACATGTCATTTGACCCAGCAAACATTTGCTGATACTTGCTGTGTGTCGGCAAAGTGTTGGAGAAACAGACAGAATTGCTTGGGGTCACACCCCCAGGGACTCTTGGTGCAGGGCAGGGCTGGTGATAACCCGCTGTGAACCCGGGAAGGTACAGTGTGCTCGGGACCATGGCAGGGGGACACGAAAATGGTGTGGTTCAGGGAAGAAAGGAGCTCTTCCAGCTGGTGTCAAGGGAAGGCCCCTGGGGAGCGGTGGCCTATGAGGCAGGCTTGGAAAGATGGGTGGGCTTTTGACAAAAGAGCCCAGGCATGGGCAATGCCACCAGCAGAGACCCAAATATGGGGACGTTTGGCAAGTGTACGGGGCTTGTGAGCAGAGTGCAGGAGATGAAGTGGGAGAAATGGACTGGCACCTGATACTTGAGAACCTTGAACATGAAGCTGAGGAGTTTGGATTTGGGCTGGTGAGCCAGGGGGAGCCACTCAGTGTTCTTGGGAAAGGGAGAGCATGACCAGGGCAAAGCTTAGACAATTCCTCCATATCAGGGCTCAGCAAACTTTTTCTG
The DNA here is from genome assembly GCF_022682495.2 of Desmodus rotundus. Classification (NCBI taxonomy): domain Eukaryota; kingdom Metazoa; phylum Chordata; class Mammalia; order Chiroptera; family Phyllostomidae; genus Desmodus; species Desmodus rotundus. The sequence continues at coordinate 29,923,565 of NC_071387.1, read as the reverse complement.
TAAAGTGACTAATAGTAAATATTGTAGGTTTTGCAGGCCACAGGGTCTCTGTCACACTTCCTCAATTCTGCATTATACCAGAGGGGTACGGCTGTGTTCCCATAGAAATTTAATTACAAAAACAAGCAGTGGGCTGGATTTGACCTATCGGCTATGGTTTGTCAGCCCCTGCTATAGATGCAAGGTAGAGGTCACATGGATAGCAGAGGGGTCCTCAGGACACCACTGTACAAAGCCAGGAGAAGTGTGTGAGCTCAAGCCAAGATGAACGTCGGAGAATGGAGAGAGGGGACAGGGTCCAGAGACAGGCTGTCCATCATGGCCAGCTCACAGTTGGCACTGAAGGACTGTTGCTGAGTTACAGAAGCAGAGAGACTCTTCAGCACCGAGTCACTCATTACTATGGAGGGTTATGGAACAAGTGGAGGGTACTCAGAACTGGGAGTGGTGAGGAGCAGGTGGCCCCTGATGGTTTGACACTTACTAAATCTGAGGTTCTGGCAGGCCAACTGCGATGAGCCTGTGAGGATGATTACTCCTCAAGTGAAAGTTTACTGAGCATCCCTGTGTGCCAGGCTTTGGGGATGTGATCGAGCGCGAGGCAGGCTAGGCTCATGTTCTCAGGGAGTTTACCATCTAGTGGGGCGAGAGGCAATAAGCCAGAAAACAAATCTCAGCAGCTAGCATGAAGTGACCACTTGCCATCTGCCAGGTACTGTCCTAGTGCCTTATATGGGACACGAATGTACACAACAACCCCACGAGGCAGGTGTTACTATGGTCACCACTTTACAGATGGAACCGCGGGGCTGTAGAGAGTAAGCAATTTATCCCGGGACTCACAGCTAGCAAGTGGTAGGCCAGTTGTAAAACCCATTCACTTCTTCTGTCTCTCCCATTTACTATACTGTCTCTCACTAAAGAACATAGCGTCTGTTGAAGAAAATAATATTAAAGAGTGATGAAGGAAGTAAACAGGACCCTGGGCCTGAGAATGACAGGGGGCCATCACGTTTAGATACAGTGACCAGAGAAGGCCTCTCCGAAGAGAAAGAAACCACCTTGGGAAGAGTCACGGGACGGGAGTGCCAGGCACAGGGAATGCTGTGAACCCCTGGGGGCAGCAAAGACCTTGTGATGACAAAGGGCCGCTGGAGCGGACAGGGGAGCGTGGCAGAGCAACTCCAGGGCAGGGCACCAGTCACTCCACCCCATCAGCAACTCCAGATAGACATCATCGGCCTCCATCTCTCAAGAAGAAACTGAGGTTCAGAAACGCCTGGTTAATTTCTCACGGGCGCAGAGCAGGTGGGCGGTGGGAGTCTATCTGGTGAGTGGTTGCAGATGCGGACTCCAGAGAGGACGAGTCTGGAGAGCCTGACAAGAGGCATGAGCCCCCAGGGAGCTCATGGGCAATCCCTAGGGGGCAGCTCCAGTCTTCCAAGTGAAGCTGGAGAGAAGAGCCATACGGGCGGCACTAGAGCCCTGAGGAGTGGGCTCAGGGCCATGCGGGGACATGAGAAGTCCCATGCATGGCCTGTCAACATTCAGCTGCCTGAGCTGGCAGGGGACCCAACGGGCACAGGCTTCTCTCCTCAGCTGCACTGAGGAGCCGTGAGAAGGTCGGGGAGCACGAGGGCCAGCCTGCTCCTCAGGTGACCCGTGTGCCTCTCTGTGCCTGGCAGGACATCATCCTCACGGTGAAGGAGAAGCTGTCGATCCGAAGTATGGAGTACTTCGCACTGGTCCTGGAAGAGCAGTACAACGTCTCACGGCTGTACCTGCTGCATGAGGAGGAGCTCATCCAGCAGGTACCCTGGGCTCCTGCTCCTGGTGAGGAGATCCAGGCTGGGCTAGCTGCGTGCCTCAAGTGGGACTTTGGGGCACAGGGCTGGGCACATCTGCAGGTTTCGTGCACTTTCTCGTGCCAAGAAGGCTCAGAGCTCACTCAGCCCGGGGGTGATAGGATGAGAATCAGGCCTGATTTTCATAGGAGGTAGGCAGGGCCCCACTTTGCAAATGAGTCAGAGACTTAGAGAGGTAAGGTGACTTACTCAAGGTAACACAGACAATAGAACCCCATCCTTTGCTTCTGGCTCTGATGGTCTTCCCCTGAACCATCAGAGAGATGTCAGGGAGGCATTTGTTGCTGTGTCTCAGCCCTTTCTGTGACACTTCCCCCGACCTGGCCCCGGAAGACAGGACAGAACAAACACAGTCGGTCCCTCTGTACCACTCATCCCTGATCCATTGTACCAGCTTTTTAAAGCCAAACACAGATCAGTTCAATGAATCCTTGTGGGGGGTGCACTGAGGCAAAGATGGGAGGCATTTCCGCACTTGGAAAGGAGAAGGGGCTTTTGAAGCAGGGTGACGGCACGAGCAAGGTATGACCTCGTAGAAGCCACTCTGAGCGTTTCTCATTGCAGACAGAGTCTTACCCTAGTCACCACCTTTAACACTGCTGCCTGCACACTTAAAAAAAAAAAAAATCACTTCTATTCTATTAGCATTGAAAAAGAAAATGAAAATCTAATTCAACTCCTAAGATAGTTGAAGTGAAAAAAAGCACGGTACAGAATATATATAATGTATACTACACTGTCATTTGAGGGAGAGAAAGGAATATTCATTCATGTAAAGAAGCATGTATAACATGTAGACTGTTTCTGGGAGGGCATAGAAGACACTGGAGATTTCTTTCCAGAAATGTCTCCTGGAAAGGGGAACAGATTGATGGAGTCAGTGGGAAACTTTGCTCTTTTGAGCTTTTTACATTTTATACCCATGGGAAAGTCCAATCAGGAGCAAAGGTTCGTGCTGTCTTGGGAAGCACTCAAACTGAAATCTCCGGGGACTGTCTTTTGTTGCCTTTTTGTTTTGCTTTGTGGAATGACTGGAAGAACAAAGGGAGATAAGATTAATGGTATCTCCCTTACCCATCCCAGGTGGTAGAAAGGGAGGAGTCACATGACTACCGCTGCCTCTTCAGGGTGTGTTTTGTTCCCAAGGACCCTCTGGACCTCCTGAAAGAAGACCCCGTGGCCTTTGAATACCTCTATCTGCAGGTGATTGGGTCTGCGCTTCCTAAAAGAACAGTGGCCGTTCTCAGAGATGACACACTGCCTTATTCTGAGCATGAGCTCAAGGCGGTTAAGCAACTCCCCGGTAGGGGTTATCTTTATCTGAAGGAGGATGGGCCTGGATATCCCCTCGGAATTCCTTTTCTGTCACTGAGTTGCTGTGTCAGGAGATCAGTGACATATTAATAAAATTTAGGCTTAGTCCTCAATGTAGCTGATACATTTCCTAATACCATTTAAGATCTTTAGAGTTACAGTTTTTATTGATAGAAGGGGCTTTAGTGCTTCAAAGCATTACTTTAGAAATGATGAAACTGAGTCTTGGAAAGGTCACATGATTTGCCTGGGTCACCCATTTAGGGACTGAGCCAAAAATTGCTTCCTTGGTCCCCCAGCCTGTCGCTCTCCCTCCTCAACCTCCTTGGATGAGAATTCTTATGTCATTTTTATTTGGATGAAAAAGGATCGTGGGGAGGCATCAACATTGTATAGATAAGCTAACTCTGACTAGGTGGACTGGTTTGCCCCAAGTCTTAGCAAATAATGACAGCGCTCCTTTATATTTGTATAATGCTGTGTCCCTTATACCTGCTTTCATAGGCATTATCTAATTTAAACCTCACAGATACCATGTAAGGGAGACCTGACTATGCTCACTTAGCAATGGGAAGAACAGCAATGTTCAGAGAGTCTTAGTAACTTAGCCAAGGTCACACAGCCTAGAATTGGCGGAGCCCGGTCTCAAAGCTGAGCTCCTGGTCCTGCTGCCTTTCACTGGAGAGAACTAGGAACACGGTCCATCTGTTGTGGTTTCCCGATTCCTCTGATCTGATCTCTCCTAGAGCTGCAGCGATGTGCTCCAGGAGCGCTTTGCGGTGGAAATGAAATGCAGCGCCGCGCTCCGCCTTGCGGCCCTGCACATCCAGGAGCGGATCTACGCGTGCGCCCAGCCACAGAAGATCTCTCTGAAGTACATAGAGTGAGTGGCAGGGGACTTCTGTGACCCATCAGCAGCAGCTGTGCTGCATTGATAATTTGACTGGCCCCCGGCCAGAACAGCCAGATTCCATAGAAAGCTGACATTCACCTCCCTAGGTATCTGTCCATCGTCTTTCTACCCATTTTCCTCCCCACCCTCTCGGACTCGGCAGGGCTTCCCCAGATGTCAAAATCTGGCTGCTCCCTCTGGGGCAGAAGCCAAGTCCAGATGGTATGACACAGGATCCCTTTATAAGTTCTCATTTCCTGGGAGAAGGGCTTGGGAAATCATATAACTTCGGTGAAGAGCTCTGATAAGGGCAGGAAACCTTGGGAACTAATCATGGTGCCTTATATTCCTATTAAGCAACTTCGAGTCCCAGGATTCCAACACCACCTGATTCTTAGCTTAAAATTTCACTTTGTTCTTGACAACATCACCCAGGTTCGCTAACCCCCCACCAAATCTCAGTTCTGTGCCCCGCTTGGGCATCAAAATAAAAAATACAATTAAAAAAAAGAAAAGAAATACATAAAAATAAAACAGATCTTAGGCCCTATCCTTGAGGTACTGGGTCAAATCTCTAGAGAGTGGGACCTGAGAAATCGAATTTTTCACAAGTTTGTTGGATACTTTGAGGCTCTTAGACCGGCACCACCTCAAGCCTGGCCCTGTAAGAGTATGTCAGACACACGTGATCACGATTTGTCACTGTATTGCAGTAAAAAAGATGGAGGTCTCCTGCCCTGCTTAACAGGCTATCACACCACACCGGGAGTGATGAGCTCCCAGAAAGATCAGTGGGGTTTAATTTCTGAATGGCTGTGGGTTTCTGTGTGTGTTGGTGGTGGGGAGAGGAACTATATACAAGTATATTTATAAATGTATATATTACATTTTCTATAAAACATATAAAATATAATTAATACAGTAATGTATTTCTATAAAGTATAGATTTATACACGCGTATATGTACATATGTATGCACCTTCTGTTGGGGAAGAGGCTCAGCTGCGGTATTCTGGGGACACGAAGTACGGAATCCAATGTAACCATGCTCTTCGTTAGAGCCGCCAAGTACACTGTGAAAAGGGGCCTCCTTGTCTCCAATGTCTCATGGCAGGAAAGACTGGGGAATAGAGAACTTTATATCTCCCACTTTACTCCGAAACATGAAAGGCAAAGACATCAAGAAAGCCATAAGCTTCCACATGAAGCGGAACCAGAACTTGCTGGAACCCCGACAGAAGGTAATGTAGCTATGGCCCCGGCCAACCCAGCCGCCAGCTGTCGCTGTGGAACCTCAGGGACTGCATCTTCAGCATTGCCTTGAGTTTAGGCAAGTGAATAACTCTAACTTAACAGTCTTTTTTTTTTTTTCCTGTTTAAGCAACTTATTTCTGCTGCCCAGCTACGTTTAAATTACCTACAGATCCTTGGGGAACTCAAGATGTATGGTGGGAAAATCTTTAATGCTACTTTAATGGTACGTATTAGGGGAATGTAGAATCCCACTGTTATACGGGACCTTAGCAGTCCTCAGAAGATCAATGAATCTTCTACCTAAAGCTCTTGAGAACTGTCAGGTACTAGAACTTGTTTGGGAAACGAAGTATCACGCCATTGGGGAGTGTTTATCATGTCCTGGCTTTGTGCCTGCCCTCTGGTAGGTGCTGGGGGAGGCAGAGCTGGATGAGACGCGATTTCTGCCCTCAGATGATTGAACAAAGTAGCCAACCAGACAAAGCAGAGCCCTGAGAGGTGCACAGGGCTATTGCTGTGGAGTTCGAAGAAGGAGGTACCACTGGCAGCTTCAGGACAAGAATGGAAGGGGAAGGGGTTAAGGAAAGGCAGGGAGATTGGATTTGGCCAGATTTCTGGATAGAGGAAAGGCATTTTGAGGGAAGGGTGCTGTAAGCTATTTACTCTGGAGCTTTGGGAATAGGAAGGGGAAGAGGAAAACGTGGAAACGGTGAAGGAAAGATAAGAATGTTTGATTGACTGACAGGCTGGGGCCCTGACTGTTCAGAAGACGGGTAGAACTGAGAGATGGGGCTGAGAAGGGAAAAGCAAAGCAAAGGAACCCTCTTCTCCGTTGCTCATTCCTCCTCAGGCTTCCTTCTTGGAGCCCAGGCCTAGAGCTCTGTGCTTTTCAGCTGTCAGTTATGGGGGGCGTGGCTTAAGGGAACTCTCCCCTCCACTCAACCAGCCCCAGAACTCTCCAGCACAAAGCCAGATGACTTACTAATTAGAGATTTTTAAAAACATTAACAAATCTTCTTTCAGTGGATTTGGTGTGTCTCTCAGTCATTTACAGTGATGGGTCAATTTCATCAACTTGCAAACCTAACAATATAGATGGAAAAAGAGAATCAATGTTTTGAGAGCAAGGGAGAGCAATCAGATAGTTAGGGGACAGGAAAAGCAGATGGCCTCTTGTGTGCATAGATGACCAAAAGGTAGAAAAGAGACTAGATCACAGAACGGAAGGCTTGAAGGTACAAGAAAGGCTTCCCACTTTTCCCAAGGGCCAATCCTGCCCTCTCGCAGCTGTCCCCGGTCCCCCTTCCCCTCTCCTGTCTAAGGAAAGAAGTATAGTGAGAGAAGAAGCCAACCACATCAAACTGGCTCAGGGTGTTTGCTGGGCTCTGGCATTGCAAATGCAGATAAATACAGCCCGTCATCAGGGAACCTGGCAGGCAATATGAGACTTGGATACAAATAATTATAATAAGTCACAGCTCAGTGCTCTGTGAGAAGTACAGAGGAAGTAGTGTGGAAACAACACAGGGGAAAGGACTGTCCTGGTTTGAGAAGACAGAGCTCAGGCAGGTATTTTTAGTAGATGTTTGCAGTAGATTTTGATGGAAGCTTTTAAGGAAGGGTCAGGATTTCAGGAGCCAATACCGAAGGCAGGGGAGGGATTTCTGGAGGAGTGACAGAGGCACGTAGGTGTGAAAGTACAGGTTGGGTCTGGCTCTCTACTATGAGCGGATTAAGGGAGACAAGTTTACACTTAATTTAGCAAGATGGGGACAGTTAGGCTGTGGCCTAACTTGGTGGTCTAGGGAGTGGAGACGGTGACCTGGTACGAGAATCAGGGAGCGTGCAGAGAGAGGTATCACGTCTTACGTGTGCAATGCATTTTCACTAGTGAAGGGAGACTGATTCCTCCTCTGCCCTTCTGCAGTTGCAGGATAGAGAGTCCTACGTCGGCCTTCTAGTTGGAGCCAAGTATGGGATTAGCCAAATTATCAATAGCAAACTCAACATCATCTCCACGCTGGCAGAGTTTGCCAGCATCAGCCGTGTCGAGCTGACGGAAGAGTCTGACAAAGTGAGCATGGTCAAGGTGTATCTTCAGGACATCAAGGTAACACACCGGAGGAGGCCTGAAATCCAGCTCTGGGGATTCAGGGATGAATGATTTTTAGGGTAGTTTATATGAGTCTGGATATTAACAAAGTCTTATGTCCCACATTTGCTTAAGAAGATGAATTGTCCATTCTGTCCCATTGAAGGGGAAGTGGTAGTCAGGGTGCATTTTCCTGGGCAGGTCCTAAAAGGTTTTATTGTATAAACTGAGTCTGCCTGTGTCCTTTTGCGATGGTTTCAGAAACTTAAATGGGAACACCAGAGGATTTTGTCACAGGCGTGGGACCAGAAAGGCTGTCCAGGAGTTTTGAGTGGCAGCAATTAAAATGGGTAAATGATGTAGTGTACTTCCTGAGCCTCGCTGGAAGGTCCTGCACTTATCCCGCCTTCCTTTGCTTTAATACCAACATGCTGAAGGAGGGTACTTTGTTCTCATCACCCTCTCCCTCCTTCTCCATTTGCTCTTGCTCTCTTTCTAGGTCATGTCTTGGAGGGGCCCCCTTATATGAATGAGCAGAGTTGGGTGGGTGTTTGGGACAGGATGACGGATGGAGAGGCAGGAGACAGTGTGGACATGTGGTGGGAGGAACCCACTGTGTGTGTGCGTGAACGTGCACACGCTCATTTCAAGTCGCACAGGTGAGAACGCAGGACCTGAGGCCTGCCTGTGGACCATAGCCGGACTTACTTGGAGTCTCTCATGAGCCGCACACGGCCCTGTTGTCAGGCTTTAGATGGTCTTATGCCACTGTATAAGCCTAAGAGCTCTCTTTACCTTCAAAGGTTCTGACTTTGCTGCTGGAATCCAACAGTGCAAAAGACCTCGCCTGCCTGATCGCTGGGTACTACCGGCTGTTTGTTGACCCAGTTAACTCCATTTTCCTCTGGCCAGGGAACAAACAACAGGTGCACCGCGTATCTGCTGAAGAAGGTGAGGCACTAAAGTTTGCCGTGGCCAGGATGGGCCCATTTCACGGCCTTGTAGGTAAGGGCAGCCTGAAGGGAGGTGGTGGACTGAGTGGAGCCGAGACTTCCAGTGAAGTTGAAGAGAGCCATTTCTCCACTTATTTCCTGGTAAACAGTGGACCTTTCCAAAATCCTAAATAGAGAAACTTTCTTGGTACCTGAGAATCCCTAAAACCATAGAACGTCTCTGATGCCCTATAGAATTTCCTAAAACCATCTTTAAGATCCACTGTATTTTGTCTTTATTTGACAGCAAAAATTGCTGTTAATTATTTGTTCAGTACAGATGACCGACCCTGGCCAGGTAACTCAGTTGGTTAAAGTGTCCTGTTATGCCAAGGTTGTGGGTTATATCCCTGGTCAGGGCACATACGAGAAGCAAGCAATGAATGCATAAATAAGTGGGACGACAAATCAGTGTATCTTTCTCTCTCTCCCCCACCCCTTCCTCTCCCTCTCTCAAATCAATTTTTAAAAAGTACAGATGACCTAGTTTCTCATTCCATGCCTATGTACTCTTTTGCACTCTCTTGAATTGTAACAGACATTCTCATCCTTACTTATTTAGAAGAACAGGCTGGGAACCCTATCACACAAGGCCTGGAGTAGTGGAGGCCAGACGAGGCGAATGGTTCTCCAGGCCCAGCTCCCAGTTTCTGTCAGGCTTTCGCTGCAGCACTGCTGACGCGGAATTTCCCCTGTGGTTTTCTAAAAATCTTTAACAACTATCTCTGCCAAGGGGAAAAAAGGACAAAATTAAATTTAAAAAAAAGCATAACTCTGATTGGAAGCAATTGTCTATTTTCATGGCACAAACACTCCCACCGTGCGTAGTTTCCAGCTACCAATGTGCTATCGCTGAGTGTGGAGAAGGGGAGAGATGCTCATTACATATCATTATGTAGTATTTCCTCCATGTGGACAACATGGACATAAATAATCTCAAGAGCTTAGGTGATAGTAAGGTCAAGTAAGGCATCAGGCAGCGATGCGTGTTGGGCATTTGTTAACTTTGTCTTTAACACGATTTATGAACAAGGGTGACACCTCCAGGTCCAGTCGGGGAGGCGGGCAGAGGGGGAGCCGTGCTGCTGTGGAGGCCTGATGGCGGGAGAGGCCGCTCCTGCCAGGGCTGGCGGCAGTGGTCAGGGGAGATGCTCAGAGGGGGAGGCATTTGAAGGAGATCTTGAAGAACGTGCTGGAGGAGGCCAGACGAGAGGGGAGGAGAGATCATGGGGAGCCGAGGGGACGACGTGGAGGCACGACACAAAGGGCAAGGGCAAGAGCCGTGCGAAGCTCTCTGCAGTGGCTGGAGCCCCGGAAGGCCTCAGTGGTGACCAGGCCGTGAAGGAGGGGTCAGGGCCATCTTGAGAGGCCTTAGCTCTTATGGGAGAACTTAGGTTCTTCCCTGTAGGCAGAGGAAGCCAGCAGAGGGTTTAAGTAGAGTGTGATGTGGATCAGAAAGAAGTTTCTAGGAAGATCACCCTGCAGGCTCATGGCAGAGGAGAGACTGGAGACCCGGCTCCATGCTCCCAACCCTCTCTCCGTGGGTCCTTCCCGAGTACCGTTAGAACAGATCCTCAGACCACGCTGCTTAGATATTTGCCTCGGTACATCAGCGGCAGGGTCAAGGAACTGTTTTGTATTCTAAAATGATTCCCCATCTGGTTTCCATCCCAGACAGGACAGGGCTGAGATTTGGTGAGGGGTTTAGGGAACCTGGGTGATACTGCCCAGAGCAAAGTGAAGTCCAGTTAAACAAATACCCACCGTGTTTCTGGGAACAGGTAACTCTCCTTGGAAGTAGGGATGGAGATGGTCCTGTCTTCATTAGGTGGTTCAGACAGATGTGGGAAAGGAGGCCTGGTGCTGGGGGAGAGCATGCAGTTTGGAGTCCCATGGAACCTGTGCCAGTCACTATAGCGTGATCTGGGCCAGTCACCCTCCTGTGCCTGTTTCCGAATCTGCAAAACCGGAAGGCCAGCAGCACGGCGGCAGGAAGATACATAGGCGTCTGCCGGTCCCCAAAGGCCATTTTGTAACCCTCAGTGTCCCCTATGTTGCAGGCTATGAGTCCAGGGCGTGCAGTGACTCAGAGGAGTCCTCCGAAGTGGACTGCATGCTGGAGCCTCTCTCTGACCGATGCCTGCCCAAGCTGGGCCCCTGCAGACCGCTCGTACAAGAGGAGCAGCCTCCGGGGGACAGCCACACGCCCAGCATGGCCAGGAGATGCCCGAGCACCTGCGGGGCCGGCAGCATGACGGACAGTGCTGAGTCTGAGGCGTCGGACTCAGCCAACACCGAGAGCCGGGGGTGCAGGACCAGCGGCTCGAGCGAATCCATGGATGCCCTGGAGGAGGATGACTTGGACGCCTGCTCCTCCAGCAGATCTGGCTTCTTCCACTTTGGCTCGCCGGGCTTCCCAGAGAGCGTGGAGGCTGACAGCCAGGAGAGGAGCAGGACTGAAACCAGCGGCTTCTTCTGTCTCCTGGATCTGGCCCAACGAGCCAACCCTCAGTCTCAGAAGATGGAGCTTTCTGAGAGCCCCGCTCCTGGGACATTCAGCTGGGGACCAGAGCTGAGCATCCTCAGGCTGGACCCCAGGCTGTATGAGGGCAGCCAGGCCGACTACTACAGCCTGTGCTCCAGTGTCTCCCCAGCCAGTTACCTGAGCGACAGCTCAGACAGCGCAGCTTCCCGGCAGGGCCAGCTGGGCTGGACTGAGACCCAGGCCCGCTCCACGATGGAAGCCCTGGCCCCTGCCTGTGAGGACGGCAGCTCGGATGAGGAATATTATGATGCAGCTGACAAGCTCACACCCCCAGACACCCTCTCAGGTGAGCCCTCCCCAGCAGGTCTGCAGACTTGGCAGGCAGGGACCAAGCTTGTGGGGAAGACACGTGAGTCAAGTGGGGTCATGGGCCTCCTCTGGGAGGCTGTCCTGGGCTCAGTGGACTAAATTACAAGCATCATGACTTCAGGTCAGAGCTACGAGGGAGGTTCAGAGAACTGTCAGCAAGCAGGGATGGGAGGCGTTCATGCAACAGTGGAAATCAGGGAAGGCTTCTCAGAAGAGGTGGGGAAAGAACCAAGATTGGTGAGATAGAATTTACATAGAAAGAAAAGGGTTTGACAGGAGTGCCCAGCAGAAGGAAGTAGCTGTGTCATTACTGACCCTGAAGCTACATTAAATGAGGCCTTGAAGCAAGAAGAACCTACCTGACAGGCCACTGGTGGCCCTGTAAGGGATCTGACGTAGGAAGGCAGGGGAAATCTGTTGGTCATCTCTCAGGTTCCTCTTGCCTCCCTCCATGTAGAGTGTGGGAGTCTTTCCATATGGAATGACTTCCCAGCTGATGGAAAACCCGAAAGCCTTCCAGGACATCCTCCCCCTCCCCTCTCTCTGTCTCTGACACACGCTGTTGGTCTTTGGCAGGACATAGAGATACAGATGAATGTTTCTATAGTTAAAGAGCAGACGCCCAGGAAAAACTCCCCATACCAAGCTGGGTCCCCAACCCAAAAATTACCATTGGCCCCTGAGAACACCCAAAGACCACACCCTCCCAGGTTTCACACCACATCAATGGCAGGAACAGTCGTGCACGGCAAAGCATAAGCTCTATGCATTTCACAGCACAGAAAACCCTTCGTGCAGAGGGCATCAGGTAGCCGGAGACTGCACTGCCGAGTCCGGTGCTCCTGTGATGAGCAACGTACCGGTACACGCACCTCTCAGTGCTGTAAGCAGGCAAGGACAGCGAGCACATTTTGCTGTCGTTTTGTCTGTTGGCAATGCCTGCACAGTGTCTGTCTCTGGCTGTTAACTCCCTCATTCTTGACAGAACTGCGCTTTATTGATTGTACTTTTTAAAAAATGCCAAAGGCATTTTCACACTCGTTAGCTGGACCACCACCTCTAGAGTATGAGAGCAAGTGCTCTCTCTGCCTTCCTGGCTGCAGTCTCCTCCTTCCTTGGAGAGGGTTCCCGTAATGGTAACGGTGAAGGGGGAGGCTGGTGCCAACGACACAAATACATTTCTGTGGCGGAAAGGTATGGTAAATCTTCTTTCTCACTTGAGAGGGCTTTCTCCTTGGGATGGGTTCTGGGTCCCTTCCGGGGAGTGGAGAGTCTTGGCGGGGTGGACACTCCCTTCCCTATAGAGAGCAGTGTGGTCCTGGGGAGACAGGCCGGCACCGGGACCCCTGGCCCAGCTCACTGTGGGAGCCTGTCCCTCTTCACGTCTCAGAAACACCTTTGGTCAGTGGCTATAGGTGGCCTAAGGCAGCAGCTCCAAAATGTGACTGGGCACCGACATCACCCAAGGGACCTGGTTTAAATGCCATAGATTCTTAGATCCCAGCCTCCGAGATCCTGATTTAGGAGGTCCGAGAAGCAGCCTTTGGCAGTTTTGAACAAGGTGCAGCCAGTTTGGGAACGCTGTCTGAGTAGGAGAGCCCTCCGATTCTCAAGTGCTGCTAACCTGTGAGCCTCATTCCTCGGGCTGATGCCCAGGACTTCTTCACAAGAGCGCTTCTCTGCTCAGAGAGATCCACCGTGGAATGCACAGAGGCCGCCTCGGAGAGTCGTGGACACTTCTTGTCCAAAGCGAGCTCCTCCAGAACCCTGACACTGTGGCGACAGTAACAGCGATGACAGTAGCAGTGATGACAGCAGCAGCTCCCTTTAGTGAACGTATATTAGGCACAGGCCAGGTACCTGATACACACTAATTCATTTGGCCTGCGTGGCAGTGCTGCTTGGTACCATTGGTACTGGCTGCCTTGGGTTGACGCAGTGCAAAGAAAAGGTGGTAAAGGATGTAAGATAGCTTAGAAAATTGCCAGCAAAGGTGAGGAACTGCTTCAGACACAGGCAGCAGCCAGACCAGGAGGCTGCTGGGTGGCAAGATTCCTTGTCATATTGTCAGGATATTATGGCTGTTAAAAATGAGCTCTCTCTTTTTTTTTTTTAATCAGTGTGTTTGAGTTTAAAATCATAGGAAATGTGCAGCTGACTTTCCAGGCCATAAAGCTGGCCACTTAGCTGAGGTGGACAGGGCCCCGTCATTGACAGTTCCAGCAGACTGCAACCACTGGGCAGCAGTCAGTCCCCAACAGGAAGCTGAGGCACTGTGACCAAAAGACAGTGAAACACATTTTGGGCAACCAAGACTCAAAAAGTGTCTACCACAATTATTACCCCCAACTCTCAGATGAGGAAATTAAGGAGATCAAGCTTTACCGTGTCCCAGGTTACACAGCCCGGGCAGGATCTGAATCCCCGCGATCCTGAATCCTTAGCCCAAGCTCTGTGAGCCTCTTTGTTTTCTTGCTTTTTATGCATTTTTTTCCTTTCTTGATTCTCAGGGCCTGGAGCTGTTTCTGCTGCAGAAGCCAGTGCCACAAGGATGCAGAGTAAGGCTAGCACTTGTAGCCCCGAGGACAGCCTGAAAACTGGACCAGATGGAAGAGAGCCGAGCAGAAGGGGAGGGGTGAAAAAGTACGCCAAGACCCTGAGAAAAAGGAGGTCTTTCCTACAGACCGACTACACCTGTCAGGTCTCCTTTCCCCTGGTGCCATCGGCCTCCCTGGAGGACGTGGACGACGTGTGCTACTATGACAGGGAGCCCTACCTGACCCTTGCTGTGCCCTCCCCAACCGTGTCATCTCTGCAGGACATGCAGGGTGAGCCCGGCCTCCTGGAGACCAAGGCCCTGGGGCGGATGGCTCCCTTGAGGGAGGCCAAGAGCAAAAACCCAGCCTCCCGGGTCATGGAAATGGAGCCCGAGACCATGGAAACCAAATCGGTCATCGACTCTCGGGTGTCTTCTATTTCCGCCATACGCCTCCGGATTGACCTCAGTCACAAAGAGACTCCTGGGGGTGCCCCTGTGACTGCCACTGTTGCCAGTGCCCCGGCCCGCACCCTGAACTGTCCCAACCCAGGCTCATCTGGCCCAGACACTGGTCAGACAGGACCTTCCCAAACTGTGTCTGCATTTCAAGACTCAGAGGGCAGTGCCCCCAAAGCACTCTCCACAGAGCTGGAGGACAGCACCTCCTCCCTCTCCAGTGCTGACCCGAACCCAGACACCGCCTGCCTGACCGTCAGCCCAGGGCCACAGAACGCCTCCCAAGCGAACACAGTAGAGCTGGGAGGGGTCCAGCTGGAAACAGGATCGGGAGCTTTGTTTACAAATCATAGGCAAGAAGCCGCCCCCAAATGCACAGAGCTTTCGTTGTCTCCTCACGATGGGCCTGGAAGTGGTGAATGTGGGACAAGTTCAGGAGAGAAGGTGGCTTCTTTCCCCACAGAGGAGGAGCAACAAGGACAGCTGCCTTTGGAACACGATGAGTTAGTTACAGACAAAAATGGCACCAACTTCCTTCATGATGAATCTGGGAAGGATTCGGGTGATGCTGAGGGTGACGTGTCAAATGCTGTCCCACAGACTGCTGGTATCAGTGCTCCAGATGGGGGAATGATAGCCTCCCTCTCCTTGGACACCCCTCTAACAGGGATTGAGCCGACCCCACCACACTCCCCCCTGGAACTCCAAGGAAAAAGCAGAGAAATCCCCAGCCAAGCTTGCCAGGCCCAAGCACAAACACTATTGGCAGAGTTGGATTTGGACCCAGCTTTCTTGCTTGAGAACCAGACCATTCCGTCAACCTTCCCTCTGGAGGGGGTCAAAGCAGAGCCACTTAGCCTTGTGATAGGGGAAGACACAGCCCCCCAGGATACCCCTCAGCAGGTTGGTTTTACCCCAGGGCCTTCTCTGCTAAGCACCCTACCCTGTCCCCAAGAGAGGCCCCACGTAGAAGATTCAAACCAATGCCCGCTGTCAGAAAGCAAAGACAAAAGCCCTAGGATTTGCCCCTCTGCTGAGAAGTCCTTCTTGTGCTTCTCCTCAGAAAGCCATCCTAAAGTTTCTGCCAGTCTCAGGATGGCCGTGCCTTTGGGGTTCGTGGGGGTGAATGAGCTGGTGGCCCCCAGGGTTGGGATGGAGCAGTGCAGCTGCCAGTTCTCCTATGTCACGTGCTTCCGTGGCCTGCAGCCCGAGACAGAGGAAGAAGACAGGGACCCGGAGGCACACCCCACGGTCCCTCTCACCTCACCGCCCTCTGCAGGGAGCCCGCTGGCCCTGCCCTGGAGACCCACCCGGGCCCACAGCTGCAGCTCCGAGCCCCTGTCCAGGAACAGCCGTATCTGGCCGGAGTACTGCTCCAGGGCTCTGAGACAGCTGAAAGCGGCCCCTGCCAGCACCCCCGAGGGCTTCGTCCGACTCACAGAGAGCTTGCTGGAATTACAAGACATTTTAGAAGCTTCCTGGGGGAATGGGAACAAACACCCCCCGGAGAAGTGTACTTGGCACTTTTCTGAAAGCCGGAGCCACCTCTGCATGGGCTCCCAGAAGCTGCTGTCTAGCTGTCAGCATGTGATCAGAGTGGACCAGAGCCCCGAAGAGATGCAGGGTGCCGTGCGCGACACCTTCCAGTACCTGGTGCAGCTGGCGGGCCTGTGCATCCAGTTCACAGACTGCAGCCGCTGCTCCGCCCGGCACAGGGAAGCAGCAGGGAACCTGAGGGACGTGGTGCACACCTACCAACAGTTCGTGGAGGCCGCCAAGCTGACCTGCGAGAGAGGCTACCACGACCTGAGCGTGAAACTTCTGGCCCGTCAGTGCACGGCCCTCACGGCCGCTGTGTTCTATTTGACCCAGAAGTTCCGGGCATCCGCTGCCCTGTGAGCAGGCCGGCTGCCCAGGCCCTCCGCCCTGCCCTGGACACTTCCCTGAGGAGCCTCTTTCATTCCTCCACCCCCCTCTCAAATGTTTACTATTTAAATAAACTGCTGCTTAATCGTGGCCTGATGATAAGTCTGGGTCGAAACATTCACTCCCATCCATTCAACATACATTCTCTGAATACTTCCTCTGGGCCAGGCCACCAGCTGGGAGCTTAGGATAATTTTAGACAAATAAGACAAGTCACTCCATGGTCGGGCTGCTCACAGATCCTTTGGGGATACAGCTAAGTAGTTCACCCTCAGTAAAGTGTGTACCCTAAAAAGAGCATACTGGGGTGTGGAAGCCAGAGGTCACAAAATGTCCCAAGACAGCAGGGATGAGGGAGGAAGGTGGGGGTCACCAAAAAACACAGTCTTCTCTTACTACACTTGTTTGGCAATAACTTTTGTAAATAGGAGTGCATACATGTGATATCTGATAGATTCTACCTTCACACGTTTTGGTTTGAAGCACCTGGACCAGGAGGCCTGGTAATCTTGGCCACTTCACTGCGATAAGCATAGGTTGCCACTAGGTGGCAGTAAGTTCCTCAGCCACTTCGCTATGCTCTACAGGTGTGCTCTGTGCTTCACCTGAAGATGACTGCACCCCTAAATCTTGCACCGTATTTCTGTTTTAAATAGGTAAAAGGCAACATGAAAGCCATTAGTTAGATTTGTCTTTTTAAGGATAACATTAGCACAAAATAAATATATTTAGTACTTTTCTCACTAAGCCTAGTTGAGCCAGTTAATCCCAGGTAATCTTGGTGGGACCTTGGACAAACTATTTAACCTCAAAGTGCTTTTGGTTTTCTCTTCTGTAAATTGAGGACATTAAGAGCGCCTGCTCTGTAGGGTAGAAATCTAGTAAATACTCAATTTAGCAAATACTCAGTAAGTAGTAAGCCCCAGCTTTATGGCTGCCTCTTCCGGTCTGAAATTCTTTCCAGCATTTTGTTTTCAGACTCCAGGAAAACCAATTTCAAACTACCCTTGGGATACTTTTCTTGCCCTGGCTTCCCTGTCCAGGCCAAAAGTGGTTTAGACACTCACTTTAGACTATTAGAGTCAGGTCGAGGGGTCCCTTTGCCCCTCTGGTGCCCCCAATTGGTCGTGAGCTCAGTGCTGCTGCCTCTGTCCTTCCTCTCCCCTAGGGCTCCCTAACTCCTCTCCTCTGGGGCTCCCTGACTCCTCTCCTTCATCCAGCAAAAGCAGGAGCAGAGATGAAGGTGTTTCATCACATACCTAAGCACACACCGATCAGAAGGAAAGCAATCCCTTTGGAGAAGACAAAAAATACCCTTCCCATCCCCTGTTACCAGTTACTTGTTAACTAGCAAACAGTTAACCAGTACTTGTGCCAGGAAAATACTTATTTTCTTCGAGGCCTGTTTCTTGTCTCAGGATACTTTGAATAAAATTTAAGCAAGGCTCTTGAAGACAGATTTGAAGCGATTTCATGGCAATGAAAAATAGAAACACTAGGACGCTGAAATAATGAAAACTGTATGGTGTTTGAAAGGACTCAAATGCTCACAGTGGCAGAAAGCTGTGAAGAGCTACATGGCTTGTTTCCATGAACACAATCTGTATGTTTACAAGTTTCGGAAGGAGCTCAGGACTTCAACTCAGTCAGGGCTTGAACCCTGGCAGTGTTATTGTAGGCACTTGTTTGGGTCTCAGGTCCCCCATCTGACAAAAAGAAATACTAGTCTCCCTTTAGCGAGGGCCTACAGTGTGCCAGATGCCCCAAGTACATTTTCTTACCAACATAACACCCGAATGTAGGGTTTGTTATATAATTTACACTCGGCATTATTATGAGAAACAAACAATTACAGAAGGCAGGAAGGAGACTGTGAAGCCTCCAGCACAAGCACTTAATTGTTTGTTTCCTTCTTCCTTTGCTTCCTCTCCCCTCAAATCCATGAACTTCCTTGGGTTGCTACAGTATGAAGCTGGTATTTTGCTCTGCAGTTTCCATGAGGAGTACTAAGTCCCAGAAGCTCTGGGAAACAAACCCCTCCTTGCTTGTGGAGACGCTAAAGTACAGGGGCAGTTATCCTGTGTAGCACTTTCTTTGATATACACAGCCCCCTACATGAGACGGGCAGAGTGGGACTGCCTACTCCACCATGCGGGAGTTACTTGTTGAATGACTAAGAAACTCCTGGACATTTACATCTCTCCTTGCTTTTCCCATCCGCCATCATATTGGCTGTTTCATTTCTTTCTACAAACATTTATGGTACATCCATGCCGGGTGATTCCTGATGCAGGATTATGGATGTAAATAATTGGGTGAGAATCCTGTTTTCGAGTATTCTTGGTCCAAGAGATAAGATGACATGTAGAGATAGAGACCTACAGCATAAGGCATGGTGTGCTCAGGGCCACCAAAGAGAACAGATAGAGTGTATGAGAGCTCAAAGAAGTCATTGTTGGGTGGGGGCAGAGTAGTGATCAGAGAAGGCTTCCTGTAGGAGGCAACATTAATTAGAACCAGTTTGTCAAGAAGTGTTTTTGAGTAGCTACTGTGCATCAGGTCCTAGATTTGATAGATAGGAAGGTAAATTTTGGGTGTGTGAAAAAAGAAGAAAAATCACTCATTTCTTTATTCTGTCAACAGATATTTACTCTGTAGTGGCACTGGGAATACAACCGTCAACATGATAGATGGTTCCCCTCAGGGAACTTATAACTAGCAGGAAACACACCGAAAAAAAAGAGGACTAACTGATATATGATCTAAAAAAAAATGAGGAGAGTGTCACGATGGGGTGAGATGAGCCCAAACCTTGGGTGATCGATAAAGGCCTCTCCGAAGAAAGAATGTTGAAACTGAAGCCGAAAGGTTAAGTAGGCGCCAGCCACGGAGAAAGTGAGAGGAAAGGGAACAGTATCTGCAAAAGTCTTCGGGGTGATCGAAGCCCTTCAAGAACACAGGTGCGAATGGAACACAGCAAGCTGGAGGAAGAGCGACAGATGAGGTTGCAGGAGCAGCCAGGAACCAGGCTGTGCAAGGCCTTGGGCAGATGTTACATCCGAGTACGATAGGAAGCCGCTGAGGGGTTTGCAAATGGTAGGTGCGAGAGGCTGGGGTAGCAGGCAGTGGGAGCATCTAGGAGGCTTTTGTTATGGGGAAGCAGCCACGAGCTCAGTGAAAGGTAAAGAAAGCGAGAGCAGTGGCGAACGGGGTGGGGGGGGGGGGAAGGTGTTCAGTAGGGTTGCGCGGGGAGTCCAGGGACCGGTAGGTGTGGCGGGAGCCGCTGAAGACCATGCGCACCGCTCTGCAAGCCCTGCGGAGTGGGAACCCAGGGCCGGCTTCTGAACGAGGAAGAGGTATGAGAACTGGGTTTTAGAAAAAGCCTTCTTGGGGGGCGCGGGGGATAATGTTTAGTTTTTGCATTTAAAAATTGCTGTAGTATCAGATAAGGAATGGATCGGAGCATGGCTTGGGAGCGGGGTGGGAGTTGCTGTGGGAAGAAAAGCCCAGAGGGGGCAACAGTGTGGGGCCAACAGGGAGGGTTCCAACCGGGCTGTGGTTTCTTGGATGGGAGACATTTCGGGCTCATTCACGGTAGGGTCTCTCGGAAAGGCTGAGACGCTAGGACTGGAAGAATAAAGGCAAAAACGGATGATAGTTTTTATCAGAACAAGGGTTGGGCAAATCACTTCAGGTCTCTGAGCCTCAGTTTCCCACTGATACGTGAGGAGAGATGGAGAAGGGAGAGTGGCCAGGGGCTAGCCAGGAGGGTGAAGGGGAACGTGTGCTCAGGGAAGGGCTGAGTCAGCTCGTGGGCCTTGCTCGTGGGGAAGCCCAGCGGAGGGCAAGGCCCCCAGGCTGCGAGATGAGAAGTGGTTTACGTCTGGTTTCAGCCCAATTTCACAACGTCCAGTCCTCGACAGCCATTAAAGCGCCTGGGCATCTGCAGCAGCGTGTGGGTCGGCAAGCTGCTGGAATTGTAATCCCACGTAACAGTCGGGGAAACAGGCTTAAAGAAGCACGGCGACACTCGGCGGGACGGAGCTCCCTAGTGCCTGGGCGCGGCTTCGAAGCCCAAGCCTCGTCTCTGACCGCTGAACACTGAGCCCCCGGGCCGAAAACTACAATTCCCAGAATGCCATTCGGAATGGGAAGGAACAGGAAGTGGGTCAGGAGGCAGGGCCTCATGTTCCCTGCCGCCCCGGGAATTGATCAGGTACGCCCCGGGATCCATGCGGGACGGGGTGTGGCCTGGGGGTCTAGCGTGGCCCTGGCTCGGCTTTTGCTGGGGAAGAACCCGGGAAACGTCATTTAACAGTTGTGTGGCCCGGTGCCCCACACATTGGTGCTTTCCATTCCTGCCCCCTTTCGCACTTGCAGCCTATGGGCCAGGTGGGACCCACAGACGGGTGCTTTCAGGACTGGGGGGGGTCTAGTTCCATTGCCGAAGGTGCCGAGACGTGGAGCAAACTTCCGTGGACTAAAATTTCGAATGAGAGGGGAATGTAAACAGATTGATCCTTCACTAGGCCCCCGGGGATACGCTTCTAGGTGGGACTTGGGTCCGAAAACTCAGATGAGGGTAGTGTGGGGATTTATTAATTCAGCTAGTGTTTACTGAGCATCCAGTATGTACCAAGCCCCTTTCTAGGCATGAAGGATACAGTAGTGAACAAAGCAAACAGAACACTTGGGTACCTGGGGAAGTTCCCACAAAAACTAAGTAATATAGGCCACGTTGGATAGTGATAATGTGAATGAAGTGAGAAATGCAGTTATATAATTGTCTAGGGGGAAGAGTGTTGGAGGTAGACAGAATAGCAAGTGCAAAGGCCCTGAGGTGGGAATATCCTTGGTATGTTTAAGGAACAGCAAGTAGATCAGACGGCAGAGGACAGTAGATGGAGGATGTAGACCTTAGTGATAAGTACAGGCCATCATAAGGATTTTGGCTGTTTACCGTAAGTGAAATGGAGAACCCAGCATGGTTCTGAGTGCAGGAGTGACATGGTTATCAGTCATTTAGGATGCTTTTATTCTGCGAGGC
The DNA here is from genome assembly GCF_022682495.2 of Desmodus rotundus. Taxonomy (NCBI): domain Eukaryota; kingdom Metazoa; phylum Chordata; class Mammalia; order Chiroptera; family Phyllostomidae; genus Desmodus; species Desmodus rotundus. The sequence continues at coordinate 29,902,334 of NC_071387.1, read as the reverse complement.
TCAGTACTGCGTGCTGGGATGTGCATGTGAATTCGTTCCTGGAAGTTTGTAATCTGGCGGGGAAACAGGCAGCCCAGCTATGGTAGAAGGCTGAGTCAGGTCATTGTAGCCCCATGAAGACAGAACGAGCATCATCCCCAAATCTTCAGGATGTGCTGTTACGTCAAGTGCTTAGTAACTATTTGTTCAATGAATTGTTAACCGAGTAATCCCAGTACCAGGCACTGGGCTAGTAATGGAGACTCAGAAAACATTTTTAATAAAGAAATGCTAAATGTGGACATAAATAATGTCTCCCATGGATTGCTAGATCTGTACTTCTGTGGTGCCCTACCTCACCTTTGCTTTCTGGCCCAGAGGAGGATCTCAATGAGTATTTATTGATAAATACAAATATGAACACAAAATGCTGTGGAGCCTGGAGGAGGAAGAGAGCGCATGGCTGTTAACAAACTAGCATTCATTTAACAAATTTGTTTTTTTTTCTTCCCCTAATAAAATGAGGTTGTTAGGTATTGGATCCGTTTATCTTAAAGTTTCCATTTGTTCGTTTTTGAATGCCTAAATACAGGGAAACGAAGGTAACACCTATGGAGATGACTGAACAAACTGTTAGAAAGACAACACATAACAGTTTGTTCAATCATCTAAGGAAAATGTTACAACAGGGGCCCGGGTAGCTTTTGCTTAAAAATATGTTTGTAACTAACATCACTGTTCACATGTGAACGTGCAGTGCTTCCGAAATGTTTAAGGATAACTCGGTATTTTCCTCGTTTCTTTAGAAATGCTATGTACACTATTTCATTTTGTATATGCCATAAACTCAGTGACACAGTCAATGGTATAAATAAATAATTAAAATCTGTACTTAGTATTAAAGAACAGATTTCTAAGCAAAAGTAAACCTAGCCTAGGCAGGAAAATGAACACTAATTTCAAATTTTAAAAATCTTTGCATTTTACTGTAAATAAATTATACCTCAGAAAAAATTGAAAGGCCAAGATAATACACAGAAACATAAACAATAAAAGGGGTTAATTTAAGTGATTTGAATTCTAGTGTGTTTCATTGGGAGTTGATAAAATTCAAAGTTGATGAATTAAGAAGTAATAACGGTGTAAATATATGATTTCAGATTAAGGGGCTAACCACCAGAACTAAAAAAGCCTGGTTAACAGGGGTGGCCGCTGGTGGTGGGAGGGGTCAGAATGAGGATCATTACTTTTCATCATAAATAGGTCTTTGACCCTGTGGATTAGGTTACATGGATTTACTCTTTCACAGATACACTGTTTCTAAGTGGAGGTTGCACACTGGACCCAGAGCAGCAGCCATGAGCAATGGTCGTACTATTCTTTGTGGCAGCTGTAGGCTGGAGCATTTTTTTTTGCCGTGTGTTTATCAAGGAGTTTGAGAACCATTTGAAATTGTGGCATTCGTTAAGTGTGCTTAACAGTGGCTCTCTGTATTTTTCCACCGCAGCACTTCTGAGGGATATCAAAGGTTCTCACTGGTGACTGGCTTTCTGCCGCAGGGATACGTCCTTGAGTTGGAGGAGGGAATAGATAGATAGTTTGGAAACACAAATTTTGTTACATCGCCAGCAACCTAGGATAATTCTTGGTTTTGGGCCACTCTTTGCCATATTTTTTGACTCGCTCTTCTTCCTCCAAGGATGTTTCTAGTACAGGACTTTGCATATGGTAGGTGCACAATGTATATTCAGTTTGAAAATAAACTGAAATATAAGGGTGGCTTTTGCTGTTTCTGTCCCACCCACAGCTCGTGAATGGATTTCAAAGAACACCACAAAGAGCTTGGTTTTCTGTGCCACTGCAGCCGCGAATCAGTCATGGGTTCCTTGCAGGTGTCAGGAATTGTGCTTGTCTTCTGAGAAGTGGGTTTGACTCCCTTACCACTGAAATGTTTCTGTGCTGACTCATTCCTCTGGGAGATGCACATGCTTTTCAATAAACCTCTGTTAGTGTTTACGCACTTCTCCTTCAGTAACACAGTGACACTCTTTGCCACTTGGATATCGGAGGGTACCTCTGTAAGTGAAATAATGTAATGTCTCACATCATCGCCTTCTCCCAACCTGGGCGACAAGGAAAGAAGACTGAGCACGGGGACTGGAAATGGGGAGTGCCCAGAAAACAGAGGCACACGTGCTGCAGGAGCCACAAGTCATCCTCGAGGACGCAGGCGAAGAGGGTGTCTCTGAAAGCTTCCAGCTGCTACAGATTGATGTGGAATGTGAGCATCCGGAGAGAGAGACCCAGCCCACAGACAGTGCCATGTGGTGCTCGGTAAGGGCGGGGGCGGGCCCCGGGCTTTGAGATGATGGGATGACCCGGAGACCCCTGTCCTAAGGGTACATCCTGGTCACAGAAAGACTGGGAATGAGTTTGGTGTATTCCAAGGGCTGGATTTCTTACTGAGTGGCTTAGGGCTTCCATTTCACTTGAGTCATAAGAAAGGTAAATAAAGTTCAAGGAGAAATTTTGATACACCTCAGAAGGGTCAGGAAATGTAAACTCTGCTTTAGGCCTGTCACGTCACATGTCTTTCTGGGGCTCTGCCTTCCCTAACCACAATCTAGTCTACTTCTGTTGAAAAGACTAAAGTCCTTTTTCTCTCCTAACTTTGTATCTAAATTTAAAAAAAAAAGTAACTTCCCAATATTCATTTTCCTTTTTGGTGCTTATGAAGTTCTCAAACAATTTTGTTTTCTGGATCACCTCAGAAAAATGTCCAAAGAAAACAGAGACACTGGGAAAAGATAGTTGCAGCGAGGAAGAGCAAAAGAAAACAAGAAAAAGAAAGAAGAAAAGCCAACCGTGTAGAAAATTCAGGTAACAATGAATCAGGTTACTGGTATAATTACATTTATGTCTCAGCAAACCGGTATCTGCACGTACCTAGGAGAAGAGGAATATTGTTTTTATGTAAAAACAAACATCTGGGAGGTGAGACTTAGTGTCCTATTTTGTTGGAAATCAAAGTATTGAAAAAAAATTTGAAGTCTCACTTTGAAATACAAACTATCTAGCATACACATGTGTTTATAAGCTCGGAAGTAGAGGGGCTGATATCGACAAACAGCTAACATTTATTCAGTGCTAAGTACTTCACATGGACCACCCCAAGGGGTAGGTCTTTTACTCCCTGCATTTTGTAGGTGAAGAGACTGAGGCTCAGAGAAATTATATAACATGCTGAAGATGGTAGAGGCCATAAATGAGCACACGGAACCGAGATTTAGAGCCAGCGGTGTGCTCCAGAGCCCATGGTCCCTGCCCCTCCGGGGTCCCTGAACTGACCAGTGAATGAGCACCTCCCACAAGTTTCAAATTTCTCGTTTCGCTTCCTGTGCGAGTGGTGCTCACCTGGCTGGGGAGAGGTGTTTCTTACTGAATATTATCCCTCTGTTTTCTCACTTATGTTTTTTTTCTGATATTTCTATTCTAGGCATCTGCCCCCAGCACAGCAAACGTTTTCTGAGATCCTTAGCCAAGGAGAAACTTTTGGAAGCCAAACACTCAGGACCAAGACTCTGCATCGATTTGAGTATGACCCACCACATGTCTAAGAAGGTAGAACATCGCCCAAGTTCCAAATTCCTGCTCACACAGGGGAAGTCCAGAAGGGAGCAGCTATCACAGAGAGCTGCTGTGATTCACTCAGAGAGCAAGTGTTCAGTTTCCTACACGTGGCCAAGTTCCAAGGTGGCTGTTGTAAAGAATCAGCAAGAGAATAGACATCTTTTGGTGTAGTTGGCAGATTTTTACCTAACCTTCTGTTTTAGGGTCAGCTCTTTGCCTCTGTGTTCGTGGTGTCCTCAGTCTAATTGGAGCCTTTCACTTCAGTTCTCCAGAGACGAAGTCTTTGGCCTTCTGCTGGGGAGAGGAATTTGCCTGGTTGCACGCTGTGGGGAGATTCCTGCGGTGCATGTGTTTTAGTGGTCGGGTTCGGGGATGCTGAGCACTTGGCACGCAACTCTGAACAGATAAGATGGATAGCAGGTTATAGTCACATGCAGTCAGCCCCGGGGAAGATGACATGGCATGCAGGGCCACACTTGGGAACAGAATGAACAACCAGGGACTGTGGGAGCAAGCTCTGTCGTGTCAAGAGGCAGGGTGCCCCCTGGTTCGTGCAGGAAGCTGTGACTGCAATGTCCGAATAATGCTATGGGCTGGCAGGGAATTAAAACCCACTGCTCAGGGATAATCAGGAACTACACCTGGCCCCTTTGATAAAAAGGATTGCTTAGCTAGGGGACGTTATGCATGGGAGCAGAATTGGGAGAGGAGCTTGCAGTTAGGCCATCCAAGGCCCCCCCAGTTTCCGCCTTAGTTTTGGGCCTTATACCACAAAACAGACCTTTTTATTTCCCAACACTCCCATTGTCCGTTTTCAGAGAAATGAGGAAAACTGAAGGTCTGTGGTTCTGAATGGAACCTCTAATTATAGCCCTCTGAAAAGAGCAACCAAGGATTTGCTGTTGTCTGTGGTGAGATACCAGATTAAATCGAACTCAAAGCCTTTTTTCCTCCACTGAACCCAATCAGTCCAAATTGTGAGGCCTCTGAACCAGGGTGGAAAGCTAGAACTTCCAATACTACTGCATCTCCTGGAGTTAGGAAGAAGGTACCAACTTTATTTGATGGAGTAAAAATATCTGCATGATAATCTAACTTCTTTTTAATTGTAAACATCACATGATAAGACTTTAGATAAAAGCTTAAAGAACAGTTTCAAATATAATATTAGATATATAACAGCAGGTCCTAAAGGAGGGAGAATTCTCAGTTTTTCCCTTAGTTCACTGTTTCTGGGCTAATATCATACCTCAGCTTTCATCCCTAAGGTGTGATGCCAGGGGCGGAACCCCCACTCACACACACGTGTGCTCACTCCAGGAGCAGAGGGGGTCATTCTAGCTCGTGAGGTTTTCCAGAGTCGCACTCAGGGAACTTACTGAGGAATCATTTGTCAATAGTGAATTTAGAAAGAGGGCATGTTTCCACCCTAAGCTGTTCTTGTTTCTTCGAAGGAGCTAAGTAGGCTGGCTGGACAGATCCGGAGGCTGTATGGTTCGAATAAGAAAGCAGACAGGCCGTTCTGGATCTGCCTCACGGGATTCGCAGCAGACAGCCCCCTGTATGAAGAGTGTTTGAGGATGAACGACGGGTTTTCTAGTTACCTGGTAAGCCTCATTTTCATAGTATTTGAATTGTCATCTAAAAAGTAGGTTGTGGGGTGGTTTTTTTACATTTTCAATGTTGATGTTTTATACGTATATAAATAAATAATATGCTTTCATTGTTACAATCTAAAAGAATTAAGACCTGTTCATCATGTCTTATATTTAAATTTTTTCTTCTTTCCACCGCATGGGCAAAGAGTATCTAGGACTGTGTTTTGTTTCCTCGACTGTGGGTGCCAGGAATGTTTTGGGGAAATACCGTGACTCCTTTTTTATTGTCGATAATACAGAATTATGAACATGAGTTTTGGAGGAATAGAAAGAATCCTTATGGAAGTAATATGGATTTAAAGGGAATTTTAGAGAATACCAAGTTTTGAACTCTCTCCCTTGGATCTCCTAAGTGTAGTGATTGAAATACAGGCAGGAATCTAGATCAGTTCCTAAGAAACACCCCTGACAACGACCTTGCGTGTTTGCATCATGTCGCCGACAGGGGGCGGTGTGGCCTTCCCGAGGGAAGGGCAGCAGAGGCAGCGAGGGTGAAGGCGCCCTGTGCAGGGCTGTGCAGTAGGTCCTGGTCACTGTTACTGTCTCACAGCCTCTGCTGCAGTGCGGCCATTTCCAGCCTCACTTTCCCCCCTACATGTTGAGGGTTCCTGTACGTGAACCAGCAGGCCCCCTCTCAGGGCCACGCAGCCCCTTGCTCTGCTGTCTTCATGCCTTTTGTGGGAGCCTCCCTCCACTCTGAGTGCTCCTTTCTTTTGTAGCATCAGTCTCACCTCCGCAGAAACCCAGTTCCCGCGTTCCCTTCGCTGGAAGACTGTCTCTGGTTGCCACCCCCTACTCACGCGCGCCCCCCCCCCCCCGCCCCCGCACTCTGTAGTCCTGGGGTATGCTCCTCCTCTGTCTGCTAGGGCCTCATTATTTTCTGTCTCATTTGGTAGGGTTGACTGTCTGTGCCTTTCCACTTCCCTCCCCAGCCGAGCACTTTCTGAGAACAGGTTGTCAGACATGTAGCCTCTTGCGGCTAGAGCCATGCCTGATAGAAACTAGGTGTCTGCTAACTGGTGTGGCTGTGTCTCAGCCTAGTTCACAGTGCATTGGGTAATTTGTATTTTTCAGCTAGACATAACAGAAGAAGACTGCTTTAGTTTATTCCCCCTGGAAACCCTCGTGTACCTGACTCCTGACTCAGAACACGGTATGTAGCTTACTGCACAGGGAGCACGTTGCACCCAGCCCGTCTCCCTGGCAGCTCCCGCCACTCATCCTTCTTGGACCAATGTTATATTTTTTTTCCAGAAAAATCATCTTTTTCACATAATTTTCAAGTTCATTGATGTTAAGTTGATCTTCATATTTTCTTCTAATTATTTCACATTCCTCTGTCACTTTAATTTGGTCTCCTTTCTGAATCCTAATGTTGATTTGAGTCTTCTACCTTTTTTTCTTGATCAGATATGCCAAAGGTTTGTCTATACTACCTTTGTTTTCCATTTCACCAAATGTCTACTTTCATCATACTTTCCTTGGATTTAGAAACTACAAAACAGATCTGATCTCGTTGGCCTTCATTTCTTCGTTAGCTCTTGAAGGCGTTGATCCGAACAACGTTTACATCCTCGGTGGACTTGTGGATGAAAGCATCCAGAAGGTAAGCCCATTGTAGGCTGAAAAACTGTATTTTGGAAAGTGGTGCTTACTTTTAGAGGTACCTACCCTGTAATAATCTTACCCAAAAGGCCTGAAAAGGCAGAGGGAACATGAAGGAGGAGCTCATGCTGCCCGGGCTGGCCCTCCCACCGTGAAGGGCCCTCTGCCCTCAGCAGCGGCGGCAGCCCTGACCCGACAGAACCCGTGGGGATGGGAGTGGGAGTGTCTGGAATCACATCAGCAGCCGTGGTGAACTCCTTTCTCCTCTCCTCTCCCCATTTCTGGACGGAGAACTCTGATCTCGACCAGGGAAGCATTGACTCAGCATTCTCACCAGCTCTGTGCTCTTTGTGAGAGAGTCGTTGGCTCCTTCTTAGTCCATCTTCCCTGCCGCCATAAGTCTTACAAGCTCAGCCTCAATATCACTGTCCAGATTTCTTTTGTGAAATTGGAACTTTATTGGAATAACTGGACTTTTTCAATATGTTTCTATTATAGAAATATTTTATGATAATTTTGTTTATATTTACTAATTAACATGTTATAGATAATAAAGAATGAAGTAATAGTTAAAATGTATAAAAAGGAATACAGTGATAAATAATTCTCATTCCATTCCTTGTCTCCCACTTGAGAAAACCACTCTTTCCTTTTGTATCCCTCTTGATACGGCCTATGATGGCACAAGTATCTGTTTGGGAGTATATTCTATGTATATGTTTTTCATATGTGTAAGTATAGTTTACATTTTTTTCATGTATGTGAGATACACATTTAACACAAATATTTAAATGAATTGCATTTATTCTAAAAAGGCCAGTGTTTCGTGACTTCGTAGTGATAATCAATGGAATAAAAACTAAAATAGTCGGGGGGCGCTGTTTTAAAATAAGGGAGCTTAAAGAGACATACGAGCTAAGTGCTGTCTCCCACAGCAGAGCGACAGCCCCCTCTTAGGCAGCGAAGTCTGGAGGGTCAGTGAGCACGATCTGTACATGCGCAGTTGTTTTTGTTGTTGTTGTTGTTTTTAAGATTATTTATTTTTAGAGAGGGAAAGGGAGAGAGAAAGAGAGGGAGAGAAACATCAATGTGTGGTTGCCTCTTGCATGCCCCCTACTGGGGACCTGGCCTGCAACCAAGGCATGTGCCCTGACTGGGAGTCGAACTGGCGACCTTTGGTTTCCAGGCCTGCACTCAATCCACTGAGTAGATGCACAGTTTTGACACCTTATCCAATTCTATCTCTCCACCAACATTTAAACTTAAAAATAACTGCCACAGAGATTTATCAGTGGGTGGAACTTTGGGTTGTTAATAGAGTTTGGCTTCTTCACTGAAAAATGCTAAGAAAACATTTCTTCAGGAGGAGTCACTTTATCTTTAAATGTTCAGAAAACACACTGGACTGTAATCTCCCCCAGGGCAGCATCCAAGTCTACTAACTTTGAATTCTCTACTCTAGTTCAAAATGGTTATAGAGGAATTAAGTTTTTAAAGTGATCCTAGCTCATGTATGCAAGGAGCGTTATCCTTCACGGAAGTCGTCTCTTGGCATTGTGTTTCGTGTGAGTCTGAGAGGCAGGAAGTCCGGTGTCGGAACAAAGACGGCGCCCGGCCTGCTTGACGCCGTCACCATTGGTTAGAGCATGCTTCGGGTGGCCAGTCAGCCATTCAAACACAGTAACTGAAAGGGCATCGGCAAGCTCGTACAAGTGCAGGAGAGGTTGACCTGAATGATGAAGAGTCAAACCTTGAGTCACAAAGAACAGTTGGCAGGACTGGGTGTGGAGCCAAGAGGAGTCACAGTGGCATGGTCCCTGCCTTCAAGAGTCCGAGTGGTTGTCTTGTGGAAGGGCCATTTTACTCGCTTGGTGTGGCTCTGGGAGAACAGAACCAGGAGAAGTGAGTAGGAGTCTCAGGAAAAAAATAAACACGGAAAACTTGTCTCAGTATCAAGAAGAATCTCCTATTAACTGGTACTATTAAAATTGGAATAGGTTTCCCCGGGATATATGAGTTTCCTGTCACAAGGTTTGTCCGTTTAAAGCTAGGTGCCCCTTGGGAGAGAGTCATAGAGGATAGACAAACCTGGATGGTTGGCAGTCGGGGTCCACTGAGGCCCCTTCCGAACCCGAGCATGTTAATTATCCCAGTAACTAAACCTCTCTTTGATCCTGAAATTGCAAACAGATAGATGACCTTTCCAGCTTCTTACAAAGTAGCAAATATAATTGAAACTTCAGTTCATGGCTCAAGGACATCTTTAAAAGAACACCAGTTACTTTTCTCTAAATGAGACCCTAAGTGGCCTCAGATTATTGCACTTTTTGAGTTCTCGTGACTCCTTTTTTTGCAGTTTTTAGAGCCCTTCCTCTCTCAGAAGCAACAAGAGAGCATTCGCTCTTACCCCTAATGCTCTCCTGCAGCTACTGGCATACCTGACTTGAATCCTGTCTCATCTCCAATTTGCTGCTACCGGTTGGCTATGAGCCGAAAGCTCTAGGTCTGGAATTGGGTCCTGCTGCGTTAGGGCCAGCAGTGTTCCCCTCTGGCTGACTAGACTGCTTGGGCTTCTGGATGCAGACTGTGGCTGCAGATGGTGCCTCTCTTATTTGCTTCTTGGTTGTAAGTAGTAATGTGTGGAAGATAGTGGCTAGATGGCTCCCAAATAAGTGAGGTATTGCTGTCCAAGCCATTTCTTATTAGGGCCAAGTAAATACTCTTCATTCTCTGTACTCTTAATTATCTGCAGGCTACTTATTTTTTTTTTTTAAATATATTTATTGATTATGCTATTACAGTTGTCCCATTTCCCCCCCCACTCCACTCCATCCTGCCCACCCCCATCCCTCCCACATCCCCCCCCCATAGTTCATGTCCATGGGTCATACTTATAAGTTCTTTGGCTTCTACATTTCCTACACTATTTTTACCCTCCCCCTGTCTATTTTCCACCTATCATCTATGCTACTTATTCTCTGTACCGTTACCCCCCTCTCCCCCTCCCACTCCCTTATTGACAACCCTCATGTTCTAGTTGTTTGCCTAGTTTGCTCTCGTTTTTGTTTTATGTGTGGTCATTAATAACTGTGAGTTTGCTGTCATTTTTACTGTTCCTATTTTGATCTTCTTTTTCTTAGGTAACTCCCTTTAACATTTCATATAATAAGGGCTTGGTGATGATGAGCTTCTTTAACTTGACCTTATCTGAGAAGCACTTTATCTTCCTTTCCATTCGAAATGATAGCTTTGCTGGATACAGTAATCTTGGATGTAGGTCCTTGCGTTTAATCTTGGGTAATGTAATTATGATGTGCCTTGTTGTGTTCTTCCTTGGGTCCAGCTTCTTTGGGACTCTCTGAGCTTCCTGGACTTCCCGGAAGTCTATTTCCTTTGCCAGATCGGGGAAGTTCTCCATTATTTGTTCAAATAAGTTTTCAATTTTTTGTTCTTCCTCTTCTCCTTCTGGCACCCCTATAATTCGGATGTTGGAACGTTTCAAGGTGTCCTGGAGGTTCCTAAGCCTCTCCTGATTTTTCCAAGTTCTTGTTTCTTCATTCTTTTCTGGTTGGATGTTTGTTTCTTCCTTCTGGGCCATACCATTGATTTGAGTCCCAGTTTCCTTCTCATCACTATTGGTTCCCTGTACATTTTCCTTTGTTTCTCTTAGCATAGGCTTCATTTTTTCATCTGTTTTTCGAACAGATTCAACCAAGTCTGTGAGCATATTGATAACTAGTGCTTTGAACTGTGCATCCGATAGGTTGGCTATCTCTTCGTCGCTTAGTTGTATTTTTTCAGGAGCTTTGAGGTGTTCTGTTATTTGGGCCATTTTTTGTTTGTTTGTTTGTCTTGGTGCGTCTGTTACTTTAAGGGGCGGAGCCTTAGGTGTTCACCGGGGCGGGGTTGCGCTGGTCGCTGCACTGTGACGCTGTACGTGGGGGAGGGGCCGAGTGGGAGCAATGGCGTCCGCCTCACTCTCCTCCGGATTTCAATTTTCCACTCCGATACCCACAATCAAACTGGGCCACTCTGGTGCTGGTTCCCGAGTAAGTGGGCCTGTGCACACTCTAGGCCCCTGTGGGTCTCTCCAACGACCTCTCCTGTGAGGCTGGGAGTCTCTCCTGCTGCCGCCCCAACCCCCATTTATTTCCCCGAGCTGGAGCCCTGGGTCTGCTTCGCCGCCCGCTGTTCGTCAGGTTTATCTGTGGGCGAATGTGGTGCCGCAAGGTGCTACCTGCCACTCTGCCTGCCCCGTTCTCCGCCACTCTGAGTCCGGCCCTCTGGGTTTATCTGTGCAAACGTGGGGCCGCAGGGTCTGCTAGTGCTCGGACTGCCTGCGCCATTTGTCCCACACTCCGCCAGTCTCAGTCCCGCCACAGCCACGCGAGTCCTCTCCACCCCGTGCCTGTCTCCGCCCCTCCTACCAGTCTGGATGAATGATTATTTTCTGTTTCCTTGGTGTCAGTCCCCCTTGCTGTTCGATTCTCTGTTAGTTCTGGTTGTGCGAGGAGGCGCAGTGTGTCTACCTACGCCGCCATCTTGGTTCTCCGCTACTTATTTTTGATACACCTGTCATTAATATGATTACAGATGGAAATTACAGTGGCGGTAATTGGGGATTCTCGCAATTTGCTATGTATGTTACAATGAGAATATCTTCATGTATTATTTTTAAAAGAAAAATATTTAACTGTGATTTACAGAAGGTGACATTTCAAAAGGCCCGAGAACACTCTGTCAAGACAGCCCGCTTGCCCATCCAGGAATACATGGTCAGACGCCAGAATGGGAAGAACTATCATTCAGAGATACTGACCATCAACCAAGGTACTGCCCGCACAGGCCACGCTTGACATGTGGTGTTAGCTCTGGTGCTGCTTTGCATTGCGTTTAAGTATGAATGGCCCTTGAAACAGTTCCCCCTGTGACTGCTGTGCTTGGATTTTATCGCATGCCTTTGTGACATGTATTCCAGCCTCTCAGAGGTGTTTTACATTTTCTTTCTAATTCCCAACTATGTTAAATGCAGTTGAAATTGTTGCCTTGGCCCAGAATGCTCTGCCTTTAACCCATATTGACCGGTGAATTCCTGTTTGTCCTTCCAGATTCAGTTGAAGCATCTTGGCTGCCCCTCTCCCTGCCCCAGGCCATGTCAGGGCCCCTCCTTTGTGTTCCCGTTGTACGGTGTTCCCCTCTATTGCAGCGTTGTCCTTTGACAGGCCCATATCTCACTGTAGACGAGGCCCTACGGGCAAGCAGGGCCTGTATCTTTGCCTCTGTCTCCCCGGGATCTAATACCATGGGTGGTACAGAGTAGGTTTGTTGAATGAAATATTCCAGAACACCCTTTTCTCATTGGTCATCTACTAGTTTTCCTTTTCTAGTGTGTGGTCACTGTTTTCTGTTTACCCTTCTAACAGTATTTGATATCCTGTCCACTTACTTTGAGACTCAAAACTGGCCTGAAGCGTTGAAGAAAGGAGTTTCTTCCAGAAAAGGTTATGTTCTGCAGAACTCAGTGGAATGACGGACAGCCCACGATTGCAGCTGCAGGAGGCAGAGTTGCTAGAAGGGGCCAAACAGCACGGCAGGTGGTGGTGGCGGCACAGGCTGCCTTCACTTGGCATCTTGGGTCTTGAGGAGAATATAGGCTACTAACGGGAGGGACCACATCTGATGCTCTTTTGTACCTCATTACAGTGCCTGGGCCACAGGAAGTGCCCACTATATCTTGACTCAAGTCAGAAGTTTACGTAAGAGCCCTGACCAGTGTGGCTCAGTTGGTTGGGTGTCATCCCACAAAGCTTAAGGCAGTTGGCTCAATACAGGGTCAGGGCACATGCCTGGGTTGCGGGTTCAGTCCCCGGTCAGGGTGTATACGAGAGGCAACTGATCAATGTTTTTTCTCTCTCTCCCTCCCTTCCCCGCTCTCTAAAAAATAAATAGTAAATAAAATCTTTTTTTTTTAAGTGTATTACATAACAAGGACTTAGCCTTTAAACTACATGGCTTTTGATGTGTTAATTCATTTTTGTATATCTATTTGTGTACTCTGAAGAGACAGCTTAAATGATATTGATATCAAGAAGCTTAATTTTCACTAAACTGGCATCGTAAAGCTGTACGACTTTGTCCAAGCTCCTCTGATCATGCTGGTTTCCCACTCAGTAACACGCCGTACAGGTGCTTTTCAGGACCAGCTCGTTGTCCCAGCCTCGCCCTCTTTAAGCTCCCACGGCATTTTCTTTCCACCTGTGACTCCTGCCCTGTCCACCCTGTTCCTCGTAGGGCACGGAGGGCTTCTCTTCCTACCGTAGCCTCCTTACAGGACATTTCTGGGAGCATCTGTGTATCCTTCTGGGCCTGGTGGCTGAGAACGCAGGCCCCGTGAGAATCCCTGCCTCGATTTCGTGCACGAGGAGGATGAGTGTCTTCTGCAATTACTGAAGTGAGCTCATCTAAGCAAAACACTCAGAACGATACATGATACGTAAACATGTGATAACTGTTAACTGTTACATTCGCACCACTAAATAATGGGATTACAGGTGACTCTCGTTTGCTTCTTTATACTTTCTACATATTCTACATTTTCTTTGGTAACATGTTTTACTATTATCAGAAAATAATCATCATTTTCATACTCACTTCCAGTTTATTACAGAAACTGCTCTAGCAAAACTGAGGAAGTTAACACCAAGTAAACCACAATACTAACTTCTAGTAAACTTTATTGTAAAGACCAAAAAAAAATACACCATTATTTTATAATGATTTTTCTCACCCACAAGAACATGGGTGGCAACCAGTGACTTGCTTATAAAAATATTTTTTTAAGACTCTAGTAAGACAGTATCTTGTCTTCTGAAGATTTAATAGGGAGAGGGTCCCCTGAAAAAATCTCCCCCAGGGAATCCACAGTCTCTTGGGTCAAGTGACCCTTAAAAAAGTCCACATAGATCAACTTTCTGCTAATCGAGAGAAGATCTGTTTTCTTTGATCTGCTGTCATGTGCTCACAAGCTTCTAAAACGTTTGCCAAAATTAAGGTCTGCTGAACGGTTTTCGCCTTCACCCATATTCTTCCATTCATTCCAAATACTATCTCCAGTGGGTAGAGTTTTCCCAATTCCTGTAGGATCTCACAGTTTGGAGCTAGCAGCCTAGCGAGGAAGAGGAAAGAAATGAAGTTTTGGAGAAGTGGTGGGGTGTGGCCTGACTCTCCTTTAGGAGACCCCTTTTCTAGGCAGTTCTCCACAGCTTCAAAAGCTGCACCATCACACCAAGAACAAGGCACAGGTGCTGCCCCTTTTCTCTGAGAAACTTTACACTTACCAGTATGTCAGAGGTCACAGCACGGGCTTTCCCCCCCACACACACACAGTATCACCCTCTGTCACCAACTTTACCAAAAATGTATAAAGATATTCCCCTACATTGCCAGATCACCTTAATTCTACGATTCTTTAAAACTGTAGCTTTTCAAACTAAGCAAACAACTAGAACAGGAACAGAACCACAGAAATGGAGATCACATGGAGGGTTATCAACAGGAGTGGGCGGGGGAGAGAGTGGGGAAAGGTACAGAGAGTAAGTAGCATAAATGGTAGGTAGAAAATAGACAGGGGGAGGGTAAGAATAGTGTAGGAAATAGTGTAGACGCCGAAGAACTTGTATGTATGACCCATGGACATGAACTATAGGGGGGGGATGTGGGAGGGGGGGGATGTGGGAGGGAGGGGTGTGCAGGGAGGAGTGGAGTGAAGGGGGGGGGAATGGAACAACTGTAATAGCATAATCAATAAAATATATTTAAAAAAAACAAAAAACTAGCTTTTTTATTATCTACAATGCTAAAAGACACCTTAAACTTACTTACCTAACCATGTAAGTCAATCCCTGGTATTAAATTCACTACCTGGAGAGAAGCGTTAACTCTTTCTCCAAGCAGAACCATAAGGGTGCTGCTTGGGAAATAACATGCTTCTCTAATGACCTGAACTAATTATCCAAATCTGCAGAATAAGTAGCAGCAAGTTATGCAAGATAACTCTGAATTTTGGAGTCTAAAACTAAAGCCCTTTAATCGGGCCCAGCTTTGGGCAGGTAAAGGTGTAAACACCTAATGAAGAGAACCTGCCTCTGGGAACTGTTAAATCTACCAGGACAGAATAGCAGGAGCCTTCCGTGAATGTCTGCATAAGCTTGAGGACCACATCAGCCTAGGTGCACTGGCTCCCATTATTAGAGAAATTTGGGATTTCATACAACTGTGAATTGCATCTGTATTAAAGTGACTTAGGGGCAAAGGCCAGTTTTTGCATTTGGGCTGAGTTTATCAGCTGTAAGGAACAGCAGACCTGGGAGAAGAACCCAGACTCCATATCAACATGAAAACTTCAACACCAACTACACCTAAATTCAATGTAGTCACACTAAGAGAGGATGAGGCTAAATCCGTAAGTTTACAACTGTGCTTAAATGGATACTGATATTTTAACTCTGAGGAGATTCAGACATTGTTACAAAGAATCCAAATCCCAAATATCAGCTTTCTGAGCAGGTATAATAATTAAAGACAGGCAAGTCAGAAGGCATGGGACTTACTTTCTAATTAAGCCCAAAGTCACTTTAAAAAGCAGGCCATCCTGTCCAATCACACCCATTCCGTTGGCTCGTCCACAGCTGTCAATACACACCATCTCTGGTTCCATATCTTTATTAGCAACCACAAATTGTCCATAAATGAGATCTCCAACCTACAATGAGAATTAAAAAACAGTTCATTTTCTACGAGCGAAGCATTCTATAGGTGCTACTATTCATTCTTTCCCTTGGGCAGCAAGCAGTGCCAACTATCTACAGTTTTGTGGTTACTGGGCTGACTACACTCCAGGACCCCCAGAGTCACTCTGGAGCTGGATCTTAAAAGAGGGCAACATTAATGCCCAGGCCGGTGTGGCTCAGTGGTCGAGTGCTGGCCTGTGAACGAAAGGGTCACTTGGTTCAATTCCCAGTCAGGGCACATGCCTTGGTTGCAGGCCAGGTCCCCAGTAGGGGGCACGTGAGAGGCAACCGCATATTGATGTTTCCCTCCCTCTTTTTCTTCCTCCCCCTCTGTCTAAACATAAATCTTAAAAAAAAAAATAATAAAGAAGGCAACATTAACACATGTACCTTCCCCTTTACCCATCAGGAAATCCCTAGACTGGGAGCTATCTCAAAGCGAGAAAATAAATACCCTCCAGGAATACTCTGTCCGATATGGTAGCTGTCTACCCACGTGTAGTTACTTAAGTTCACTTTTAAGTTAATTAAAATTCGCTACTTAAAATTCAGTTCCTCAGCTGCATTAACCACATTTCAAGGTTCAACAGGCCTGTGTGGCTAGGGGCTACCACACTAATCACTGCGGACGTAAAACATTAGCATCATCACAGAAAGTTGTATCATGTAGAACTTGCACTGCTCTGGGGCATTATGGAAGGCTGGATAGAAGAAACTCCTAGCGTGCATATGATTCAAAGCACAATGGCACAATGGTAATTCATTGACACTTCTCCACTCAAGATTTACTTTAAAACTTCAGAGTTGAACTTCAAAATGATGCAACTAAAGTAATTGAGAGTGAACTTGTTAAGTACCTGTTAAATTGGTGACTATAGGAACTAGAAAGAAACAAAACATTCTCTGCCTTTCAGAACATTTGCTCTTGGAGGACAATGGGGATGTACACATAAACAACAGACTTCGTTCACGGCCAAATCTAGTTCAGTGCTAGAGCAGTTATAAGAAAAAGTGTTTGAAGATTAGGGGTGGTTTTACAGAGGTGGTGGTATTTGGCCTGGGTCTGAAAAGTGAGTCTGTGTTCCACAGGCTGAAAAGCGGCTAGAGCAATGCGGACAGAGGATCAGCACGAGCAAACAGCAAGGGCCAGAAGTTATGAGTTCAGTCGTGCTGTTAAATAGTTTGCTGTGGTTCAAGCATAGCTGTGTGGAGATGTAATTATGAATGAGGGAAGACTTTTGGAGTATAATGCCAAGGAAATCCGTAGGCTTTGAAGAAAGGGGAGTGCGTGAGGCTGTCAGTTCTCAAAAGCCTGGATGGAGGGTTAACAGTGTACAGGCAGGGATGTTAATGACGAGGTAACTGACTAACTCCAGTCCAGAGGTACCTAAGGCCTGAATTTGCGAAATGGAGATGCAGGCGTGGCCTTAGAGATAGAATCACATAGGATCAGCAAGATTAAGCAACAAAAGGCACACGAAAGGTGAGTGAGAAGGGGCAAAGCAACCATAAAATTTCTGGCTTGGGTACACAGGAATAGTGTGGCTATGCTACCTGAAAAGCCTAAACAGAAAACTTGAGGAAACAAGACTACTCTTCTGTCAGCTCCAAAGAGGGATTGCTGGGAAACAGTGATGTGACTGAAGCTGTGACATGCCAGTTCCAAGACCTACAATCAGGACAGATGGATGGCTGACAGGCAATTGGCACCACTGGTCCCTCCTTCCTCCCTAAGCCAATGGCTTAGTTCCTTGTCCAGTGAGTATGAACATAACAGATAACAGTGGAGAGAACAGATATAACCCTTCAACTCTGTAGAGATGGAACAACCCCCAACATAGCAAGTGTAACATAAGTACGTGACTCTGGTCCCAGAGCAGAAGCAACAAAAGGAACTCTTGCAGCCCAGCGTGATCACACACACAAATGCTCAGAGATCATCCCACAGAACTGGGAAAATAGGTCATGCTTTGGAGACAATCCAGGTAGCCTTAGAATTCTGGATGCTTCTCTTCTTTTGAAACCAAAGTTTCCCATCATTACCTGCACATTTGGTCTGTTTCTTTTAGTTGCACCTTCAAATGCCAAGTAAGACAAAGAAGCCGGCTCACTCCCTCCAACATCGACTTTGAATATATCTCCAGATTTAGCTGTCACTATGCCAATCACGTGGTCTCCTTTCACTGGGACGTACTACAAAAGAAATCAGAATGAGAGAACCACTATAAATGACAACCATTTCCAATATATCTTGGAAGACATCTTCAGCAAGTCCTTAGTGGTTACTTTATTACATTTGTCATTGGAAATATTTAGGAAATATTTTGAAATCCAAGTTTACAATTTAATACAAATTTTACAACAAACTTGGTCATACTCCACTTTCAGTAAAAGAAAAACAACCACATCATAAAACTCTCAGATTTACAGCTTCTAATAGTCTGTTCATTTGAGCTGGTATCCCATACCTCTTCAGCATCCTTATTACATCCCTAGCCTCTGTAAGTCCAGTGGCACAGGCGGTCCTCGCAAATAAGGAAGGCCATTTCACTGTTAGACAATTTTCCTTCTAAGAAAGTTCTTAGTTATTAAGAGAATTTGAGCTCCCTGTGACATCCTCTCATCGAGCCTGGAAAGCCTGGTTATCCCTGATCGTCGGGATTTTGAAGACAATGGCCATGTTCCACACTCCTTTATGTCCTGGTCGCCCTTCTCGGGCCACGTTCCAGTTTGTCACAGTTCCTCGAAAGGAGACACAGTAGCGGGCACAGGCATGATGGCTCTAGCCTAGCCTGTACAGAGGGCTCCAGGGCCCCCTCCTTGCCTCTTCCAAGAAGTCTACCCAGAGCTGGGAATACGATACCACTCTCACTGCCGTACCACTCCTCCGGAGTCCCATCTCACCCGTTTCTGCTGCGAGTCCACCCAGTAAACGCCGCCGCCGCCGCCGCTGGGCTCCTTGTGACGGAGGCGGCCGCACTTGGTGACCAGCAGGCGGTCGCCACAGCGCCGCAAGCCCGGACCGCACACAACGCGCACCCGGGAGCGCACGCCGGCATTTAGGCGCAGCGGTTGCTCCCCTGCACTTCCCGGGCCTTCGGCATCCTCCTGCTCCGGTAGCAGCAGCTCCTCACCCGGGAGCACCACCTGACCCAGCACAGTGCGCGCCGCCCGCGCCCCGCTACCCGCAAGGGACTCGGCCGCAACAGCCGCCGCTTCAGTCATCCCGGGCGCCACCAAAACAGTTTCCGGCTTCCGCTCTTGGCGCCGCGTCCAATCGCCAGCCCGCCCGAGTCTTTCCGTTTTCTGCGGTAGCTGTCTTTTGGACTTGAGCCTGCGTCCTTGAAGCCTGATCCCTGTGGGCAGGCGGGTCCCCCCAAAGTGGCTGTGATTTTGTCTCCAGCCGGTTGCTTATCCTGCAGTTGGTCCGCCCGTCGGTACAGGAAGGACTCAGCTACAGTCGATCGCAGAGCCTCTACTTCCGGTGTCCGGGGTCGCACGGTCGGATACAGGACGCTAACCCAAATGGTTCCGTGCGAACATGGGAACTGAGCTGAGGGGCTCCGGGAGTTGGCCCTGCTTTCCTACTCCGCCCTCAGAAGGAAAAGTATTTTCCTTTTCCAAAATAAAAACTTTTGGTTGTTGCTAGAGAAGATATCTATTCACATTGTGGAAAATACAAAGAAGAATTAAAAAAACAAAACGTATTTGCCTTGTCTCCCCTGCTAGGCCGTCAGCTAGTTCTCATTATTTGTCACCCAGGGCCTGGTACGAAATAGGTAATAACCTGATAAAAGGATACACATATCACATGGACATTTCTACATAACTGAGCTATCCCTACATGGCCTGAGAAAAATCAGTAACTGCGGTTAAATCCTCGCTGCTACTTTCTCTGGGGCACACTTTAATTGCTGATGTAAGAAGTACCTGAATTCCAAATCCATAGCACTTCCAGGTATGTTCTTCAGACTTTTAGGGCCCTTACTTGAAATCAGCTTCCTCTGTTAACTGGTACTTCCAAGTAGCTCTTGGGTCAGATTCCCCAGCAGGGGTGAAAGCTGCTGGGGACTGGGGGGGCTTGGCTCTGCTCTTATTTTTGAGGCATCTGCTTCCAATGTGAGTTTTTCGATTTTTAGGATGTTTAAGACAGACCATCTCTAACACCCCGTACAAATCTGGCGACATACAGGGGAGCCTACTGAATAAGGGGCCAAGCGAAATGGAAATTTTGTCATTTTTTAGTCAGATTGTAAGAACTGATCTTTTGGTCAGTTACATGAGAATACCAAGTGTTCCGGTTGCTGTAACAGCCTGATCAGACTGTCAGCCCTGAAACTACAGACTACAAAATGGTCAATTCCTTTTGGGAAGGAGGAAGGTAGGGGCCAAGCTAGGTACTATTTGAGTGAAGCTTTAACATTTTTTTAGTTCACTTGTTTCTAAAAATTACAAATTAACTACATGTTGATTTATACATGTAAACTAATAGCAAGAGTCCATGGAAGGCATGTTAATATCTTTATTCGAGTAAAGAATTGAAACATAAATGCTCAGAATTATCACTGCACAAATGGGCGTCTACTTACTACAGGTGTTTTTAATCACAAAGAGTTCTGGCTAGGAAGAACTAACGAGAGCTTTAAAGACTATGAGAAGAGCAGATACAAGGACCAGGCATTACCCCAGTACTGAGAGAGCACCCAAGGAGAGCCCCTTCCCCTTGGAAGAACTGACTGACACCTTGTTAGGGAGGGCATGGCCACAGCTCATTAAATGGCAAGAAGTGACTGGGAATCTGTGCCAGTAGAACTTGCTGGAAGTTGACCCTCCAGAACTTGCTGGCACTTTGCGGGCGCCAAGGAAAGCTATTCCTGGGTAGGTGTCACCTGGAAGTATGTTACAAAACTGCTGGATAGGGTGCCAGGGAAAACATGACTGAACTGCCTTGACACACGAGTTTGCCACGGAGCACACTGGAGCCAGGAGGCAAACCCATTCCTCCTGCAGGGCCTCGGCATGGCCTTCTACCCGTAAAGCTTATCTTCATGGTACACATCAAAGGAACACTATGTTAAAGGCCTTGGTCCATTTTCTCAGAGCAGGCAGTGAAAGGTGAGTTGAGAACTCAGTAGCAGCAATACCTTGATAACTAGCCCAAGGTCTGGTGAGGTGGTAAGATCAACAAACTTATCACTAACAGCACTTAATAGAGTCTTCCTAGGCCCAAATGGCTTCATAGGCGAATTCTACCAAACATGTAAAGAATTAAGGCCCATTCTTCATTAACTCTTTCAAAAAGGAGAAGAGGGAACATATGCTAACTCATTCTATGAGGCCAGTGTTACCCTGTATCGAGCCAAAGCTACCACAAGAAAAGAAAATGACAGGCCAATATGCCTTACGAAAGAGAAAGAAGGGGCACTTGTGGACAAACATCCCTTCCCATTAAGGTCATGACATGGAAGTCACACACGTCGCCTCCGTTTATACCCCATTGACTAGAACTTTGGCCCTTCGTTACATCTAGCTGCAAGGGATGCTGTGTGGCTATGTACCTGGCTACAATTGAGGGATTTTGTTAAAGGAAGAGGGGTGAGCAGGTGCTGGGAGACAGTCTGGCACATTGACGCCCAATGGTCTGACACCATTTCCTTCCCGGTCTCATTTCCCTCAGCCCCTTCTTATGTTCAGTCTGTTCAGGTCAGAGTGGGCTATATTTTACTTTCCACCACAGTCAGGTTTCATGACATTTCTCCTCTGTATCTTTGCCCACACTCCACTGCGCTCCGGGATGCTGCTTCTCCGCCCCATGCGTTGTGAAGCTGAACTTTCCTTCATAGCCCATCCCACCTGCCTTCACCTATGATGAGTCTTCCTCCTGAACTCCCACAGGCTCCTTCATCGGTCCTTTTCCAGTGGCTCGCAGAGGGCTCTGCCTTGTCTTTTCACGGTTTCCACCGCTTTTCTGTCCTAGTGGGAAGAGACAGATCCCATGTTCGAATCTGAGTTTTGTCATAAAAAAAGCTCATGAACTTCAACAAAGTACCTAAATGTCTCAAAGCCTTGGATGTACTAGTAAGATGATATTAATGCTCACTCTGCAGAGCTGGCGTAAGGACTAAATGAGGTTATACATGTAAAACTACCAGAATGGTGCCAGGGGCCAAAGTGGCTGCCCTCCTTCTCTGCTTCTGTCTACCCCCAAATAGCAGGCCTCCTGAGATTCAGACATCTCTTCTTGTTCCTCCTCTTTAAAAAGTGGTTGTCCAGCACATGATGGGCCTCAGAAAATATTTCTGGAATTTATGAATTCACTCGACACATTTTCTAAGCAACCACTGTATGTCGGGTAATCCTCTGGAGGTATAGTGGTGAACATGTCAGAAACATGCCTAGACTTTCTTTTTTTTTAAGATTTTATTTATTTATTTTTATAGAGAGGGGAAGGGAGAGAGAACGAGAAGGAGAGAAACATCAATGTGTGGTTGCCTCTCACGTGCACCCCCCACTGGAGACCTGGCCCACAACCCAGACATGCACCCCGACTGGGAATCAAACTGGCGACTCTTTGGTTCTCAGGCTGGTGCTCAATCCACTGAGCCACACCATCCAGGGCAGAAAAACGCCTAGACTTTCAAACATACTCTAGAGAGGAGAAAACAATGAACAACTAAACACAATAAAAGAACATGTTGACTGTAAAAAACGTTAAGTATCATGAAGAAAATAAAATAGGGTATTTGGTAGTGATGGGCTGGCGATGAATTTGCAAGTGAATGGGTAGGTGAATAGGTGGGTGCACAACTTTGTTGCTAAAATATGGCTGAGCCTGTCTAGGGTCTCCTGAGCTGCTATCCAAGGCTTGTGGACAAGTCTCCTCTCCTCCTCCTCCCCAGGCCAGCTCAGCAAAGCTGGCAAGCAACTAATCGTGGTGACCAGCCTGGCCAACAGGTTCATAGAGTGTGGTTGTCCACAGTGCCAGTACAGGGTACAGCCAAAGAACCGAGTGCTCTCTGACCAGGTTAGAGCCCACCACCCTTGTGCAAGTTTCAGGGCCTCTTCAGACCCGAGAAAAGAAAAAAGCCCATGCCACTGTAAGGTGCAGGGAGCACATGCCTCCAGCTCATCCCATTGCTTGAGTTACCTTCCAGTCCCCATCACTGTGCCCACCTGCTTCTGTGTGAGCTCCAGCTTTGTGCCAGATCTGGTGCCAGACACCTGGCACATACTCTCTCAAAGGCACACAATTCCCGCTCTAAGCTGAGCCTTATCATAACCATTTTACCCTTGTGGTTCAGAACTGTAACTTAACATGGGTGTACTACTAAAATACACAATGTGGTGGGGTCCATTCTCAAAGCTGGCACACTTTCTGCTACATTACTCTGTTTGCATTTTCAGCATGAGTTTAGGCTATCCACTCATGATTCCTAGTGGGCCCAACACAGTTTTGTAGGTTTTCTTCTATTTCCTGCTGCTGGCCCAAGCCTGGGCCTGTCTGCCTCCCATTTTGGAGCCGCCTCCATCTACTCTTTTGCACTTAGACTGGTTGTAAAAAGGGTCTCAATCCCCTAACCAATACGTACCTTCTGCTTGCCTCATGCAAAGTCAGGTCTCTTGGGTGTCAGAGGTCATGCTAATCCTTCCCAGAGAAAGGGACTGAGGGTAATGACACAGTGAGCATGGGGTTGTCACTGAGCTTACAATGACCTACTGATCCCTCCAGTGAAATTCCTGATCCTCTCGGCCGTGGAACAGAAACATCTGGTGTCTGCATTTATTCTCGAGGTTGAGGGTCATCAGTCTCCCTACCCCCAAACTCCCCTCCGACCCCACCTGAGTGGAGACCTTGCGAACTGTTCGCAGAGGGAACAGTACATCATCCCATTAGCCCTGCTGAGAGCCTTCTGCCTAATCGCCAGACCTTCGTTCATCCAGGATCAGTTTTGTGGGCATTGCCTCCCTTGTGAATGTAGGGTGCATCGTCACACCATGGTTTCCTGAGCTATTCTTTTTAGGTACTTAGTGGTTTCCAGTATTTTCCTTCAGCAGGGGTAATGATTATTAGTACAGTCTTTGGAACCCAGTACGCTTGGATTCAGAGTGGAATCCAATACTCTCCAGCTGTGTGACCTTGGGGAAGACACTTCATCTCCCTGAGCTTCAGTTTCTTTGTCAATAAAATGGGGGTGGTGATAAAAATACTACTTCCTAGGGAGGAAAGGGGTAATTATCTGAGCTTCACTTTTCTCATAATAAGAGTTGGGATTGGGGTCCTTATGTACTAAGAGTCTCTGAGTCTTGGTTCTGATCGTTTTGATGCCATAGGTGTTTAGAAGAGAAAGGGGTGCTTGCATTGAGCAATGAAGACTTCTTGGTAGAGATGGTGCTGAGCCAGCATTCCAGGATTGCATCCCCCTGGACTTGATCAAGATATCCATCTGGAAAGTTCATTTTGCCCTGCCTTAGCCCCTTTACTCTAAACTTGGATTCTTTCATTAATGCCCGTTTCATTAGGCCTTGTGTTTTATTGGTTGTACTGTGATGAACAGAGATTCTGCTCTGACTGTATGCTTCTTGGCAGGTCTGTGTGTACTGGAGTCTGACCTCCCTGCTTGGAAAGAGGCAGAACTGGAGTTTGCACCTGCTATTCCCAAGCTGATGACATAATATATGACCATTTCAAAAAGCTTGAGGTGCATGGCTTCCACCAAGAAGATGCCTGGGATATACCTGCTATTTCAGTTTTTTAAGGCCATGTCCAACTGCCCTTGATCATTTTGCTAATCTTGTTCCTAACAAATAATTCTTTTTGATGGGCAGCACCAACGATATCAAAAGCATCAGGAGTGAATCTGTTGCCCTCAAAATATAAAATCCTGAACAGAAAAGCCACTGTTTACATTTCAGGCATGTTGCATTAGAAGACATCAGCTGGGAAGTAGTTTTTTAAAAACACCTAGCCATTGGATAGGAAAGAATTAGTAAATTGTTCCCTGCTTGCTTGATGAGATATATCCTAAGTTTGGAAGTATCCAGGGACATGTGATACCTGAGGCTAGGGGAAACCTTTGCCAATTGTTTACTTTTGTTGTGATGTAAAAAGAGTGCCAGGAGCCAAGGAGTTCAGAGGATGCTTTTGGCATTTCTGATGAACTGATGTCTGTGAATTTCAGGAACTTAGGTTGAAATTCTTTTGTTTTCAAAAATAGTGTTACATAGAAATGGATCTTTATAGACTATTAATTGGAATCAATTCCTTGTTAAAATGGTTGTATTTATCCTTGGCTGGTGTGGCTCTGTGGACTGAGTATAGGCCTGCAAACCAAAAGATCACTGGTTCGATTCCCAGTCAGGGCACATGTCTGGGTTGTGAACCAGGTCCCCAGATGGGGGGCATGTGAGAGGCAATTGATTACCAGTGTTTCTCTTTCTCTCTCCCTTCCCCTCTTTCTAAAAATAAATAAATAAAGTCTTTAAAAAAACTGGTTGTATTTAAAGACCCTCAAAGGTGGTGGGTAAATAGGAACAAGCGCAATTAAAGTTGTTCTATCTTTAGTGCTTTCTCAGTTACCCTCCAGTGTTTTTGTTGTTTTGTACTGATGGGCTGTAAAATCATGGTCACTTGTTTTAGTCCTTATGCAACTTACTCTAGGTTCTAGTAAAAATTATTTGGAATAAGTAAGCACTCACATTTTAAGTAGAAGCGTGAGGAAAAAACCCTGGCATTACTGAATGACCTGTTCTGTGCGTTACAACCACCGCTGCCTTAAGTTTGTGGCCATCTTAACTTTTCCGGACTCATTACCAATACCTAACTGCTAGGAGTGCAGGTAAACCTACAAAATATCTTTGTTCCCACTTGGCTGCTCTAGAGTCTCTGAATTATCAGTGAAAAGTTCTTATTCCATTTGGGAAATATGGTGTGTTACTAATTTGCCTGAACTGTGAAATCTGGTTGTCTTAAGCCAGCACCAACTCTCACAGAGCTGGGTTTTTTCTGTTGGAAGTGCAACTTAAATACCTTGGAATATATAACCTTTAAAATTGAGTTTTATTTTACACATTAAAAAAGTTAACATTGGTGAACGTGTCATGGTCAAAGTTTTAGCCATTGGCCATAACTTGGGGGTCAAGCAGAGGACCTCTATTAAGTATTTGCTGCAGCCAGTAGTTGTGAGTCTGAAGGACCATTATTAATCCTAAGACAGACCTCTACCCCTTTTGCGCTGTGGGGGCAACATGGGGAGTATCGCCAGAGGAATGGCTGCCTTGATCTTCTCTGAAGTCAGAATGCTTGCTTCTTAAGCCCTTTTTATCAATCAGCTCATGGACAGGAGGGCTGCTGAACACCAACTTGATGGCGGGAGCACTTACTGAATGTTCAGCCCTTTCTGAACTTCATTCCTGTCCTCTAGCCATCCTTCAGATCTGTCCTCACAGGAGAGATCTTTCTACAAAGACCCGCCAGATGTTTCCTCGGTCACCAAATACAAGCTTTCTGCAACACAGCTCTTGATCAAGGCCTAGAAGAGTTGTCAGTTCCTATACGTACGCCATCTTGTTCCTCAAGCTTTCCTTTATTGAAGACTCTCCTTCCCTTCCTCAGAAACACCCAGTTCCTGTGAACCCTTTTCTGCAGAGTTCTATATATTTATCTCCAACAGCGGCGGTGAAGGGCCTTGCATCTGTCATGCCGTCCGTGCCCTGCCTGGCATACGTAAGCAGGGTTGACCCTGGGTTCTGTTGATTGTAAGGTAGATTTGATCCAGGTCTCTAGCTCCCCTCTAACTCCTGGCTGGGTATACATGCTCCTTCCTTCAGAGAGGAAGGCTTTGGCCTTGATAAAGTCTTGACCAGTAGCTGGGAATTGGGCCGATATTCAGGGCACCAATATGCCTCGTTTTCCTGAACCAGCCAGGGCTTTTTAGTGCCCAAGATACCTGAGTCCTTAGACTCCCAGGCTGAGCAGGCAGTATACTAAGCCACTCACTATGTGCGACCTGCACCTACTATGGCAATTCCTTCCCCTCGCCGATCTCAGTGTTGAGGGCAGCAACAGTACATAGTCACGCCCAGCCTCTTTAACCAGGCAGGCCGCGCACCCGCGGGCGCTGACAGCTACACACTGACTGTCGCACGCAGTGCCCTGACGCTAATTGTCCCATCCAGGCCCGGCCCCGGGCATCCTGGGCAGTACTCAGACTGAGGTCGCTCGGCGCTCCCGCTTCCGTGGTCCCCAGCGGAGGAGAGCCAAGGGGCGGCGCAGGTTTCCCAGCCGGCGCGGTTAGGCCGAAGCGCGCCGGAAGTGGTGGCGGGAGCGGGAGCTGGAGCGCAGATCTGTAGGCCGGCGGGGCAGCAGCCCGCAGCCGGGGGGCGGGGGGCGTTGGTCATGTTTCCCTTCGGGCCAGGTAGCCCGGGAGGGGACCGGGCGGCCAGAGCCGGGGCTGTGGAGCTGGCACCCCATGAGGGGCGGGAGGCAGCTGCTCGGCCGCTCCCTTCCCCTCCGGTGCCGCCATCACTGGGGGCTGTCGCAGCCCCTCCCCCGTCGCCCGGGGGGAGCCCTCGCAGTCCCGGGGGCCGCTCGTGGTCCCCGGCCGCGCGCGCTGGGGAGCCGGGGCCTTCCGGAGCCCTGGAGCCTGCCGCTTCCGCCCTCGGGGAGCCGTCACAGCCCTCGCCGCCACGCCGGAGACCTGGGCCGGACTGCGGGGCCGGGAGCCGGGGCCCGCACGTCCTCGGGGGCGGCCTGGGCGGCCCGGGTGCCCGGCTCTTCGGGTGGCTGAGGAAGCGCAGCCTGGGCCGCGGGCTGTTCGTGGACCCGGCGCGGGACAATTTCCGCACTATGACTAACCTCTATGGCTCCATCCACCCCGCGGACTCGGTGTACCTCAGCACTCGCACCCACGGCGCCGTCTTCAACCTCGAGTACTCGCCCGACGGGTAAGCGCGGCCCCTGGGGGGGGGGCGGGTGCCCGCCTCCGCCTGGCGCGGCTGCGGGTGGGCAGCTGCCCGGGGTTCGCTCGCTCGGCCCGGGCCGGGCTGTGCGGGGTCGCCGGCCTTTTATGCCTGGGCACTTTCTGGAGTGCTCTGTCGCCGTCGGAGGCCCCGTCCGACCCCTCGAGGTAGGCGACCCGGGGCCTTGTCTGCTCACCTTCTGGACGCCCAGGCTCGGGCTAGAATTGCCTACAGCCCACCGGCAGGGCTGTCAGAGCCAGTCCAGGACTGGGGTCTTCTGGCACACGGGAAATGCTCGGGAAATGTACCGAATAAAGGCCCACTCTTTCCTCGTCCCCCTAGGCTTGAGGTTTTCTCATCTAAGTTTGTGTCAAGGGTAGGAAGCCTGCAGGTGCCCTGTGCCCCTGTAACCTGTGCCAGACTTGCCCGGAGGGGACAAGTGTGCATTCATTTGCTCCAGCAAGGTGCTAAGACACAGCCAGAGGGGTCTGACGATGTAGGGCCTTTGTGAAGTTCCCAGACTAGACTACATGCTTCCGTTAAGGGGGTCCAGCCTTTTTCTGGCTGATTAAATATTTCATGTTTGTTCTTGATTTACTTTGGGCCAATTTTCCAAATACATCTTTTTAAAACTTGTTTTGTGTGTATACAAACAAGTTTCACAGCAATCAGTGGAAAAAACTTACACACTGTTCCACCAGGAGATGACATAATTAATACAACTCTTATCCAATCAAGGCCTCTTGATTTCTAGTCATTTGCTTAGTTATTCATTCATCCCTCCATTCAGCGAATGGTTGTTGACCACTGGTGTGATCCAGATGCAGAGGGTGCAGTGATACGCAGAACCAGCTAATGGCACCACTTTCCTTGAGCCTGAGACCAGTTGGTTCAACCCAATGTTAATAACCATACCAAATAATTCGTGATGTGTATTTACAAATTGAGAATAGGGTGTTTGAGGTGTTCCTGAGGAAGGGACACTAAGGAAGATCAGAGAAATGAGTAGAAGATGAGTTAGTCAAGACAGGATTGGGGAGGGGAAAGAAGTAATTCAGGTGGAGGAACTGGCATTTCAAAGGACCGGTGAGAGGGGCAGCATATCACGTCAGAGGAGACAGATTAGCAAAACAACAAACAAAAAAAGTGCCAAAGAAAGACCTAAAATATTTTGAGGAAGGAGCAAAGCAACAGAATCCGGAGTCACAGCGAACAAGGACAACCTATTCTGTTTCACTGATGCAAATGCTTCTTAGTTACACTTGGTGCTGTGCTCTCCTTGCAGCAGTTGGGTGGGACTTGTAGCAATGAATGTACATCGATCAAATATAGGGCAAATTGGTGAGAAACTATTTTGCTGAAGTTTATTCATGGAACCTCCTCTCACCTCTCCTTTAACTAAGCCCTATTCTTAAGACTCCTCCCAAAATACAGTGAGTCTGTTTCTCATAAACATTCAGCTCCTCTCTTCCCTGCCTCCTACCTATTCTGTCGGCCTTCAGAAGTAGCTGTTTCCGTTCTTTGGGGGTGGGATTATAGGTAGTGAGAGAGAGGGATAGAATGAGTTATGATGAAGAAATTCCATTGCCCAGTGAGATTAGAATGAGGAGTATATTACTGATAGTTCTGTTTTGAATCTGGACTACATTTTCCCATAGAAACATTTATGTAAAAGGTGGTTAGGTACTGTGATACTTAAAATAATCCAATAATCTTTTAATTACCCAGGTAATAGATACTTACTATAGAAAACCTGGGCAATAAATGAACAAAAAGAAGGTAAACAAAACTTATGATCCCAGAGATTAATTAGGTATCCAAGGAAATTTTTTCTTTGTGTATGTTTATTTTAATATAAATGTGGAACCATGCTGTTTTGTAGCCTGCTTTTTTAAATACAATATATTGTAAATTACCTACGTTAATCTATTTCTACAACATTTAAAAAAATTTGTATTAGTTTAAGTAAAAACTATGTAAACAAATATTTAAGATTTATGTCCTTATGAGAAATCCTGAAGTGAACTAAAGGTTATGAAAACTTTAGATACTGTGCCTGTCTCCCCATACCCCTGCCAGCGTTGCATACAGCTATTCCTTTTCATGTGTGTCAAGGTGAAAGGTGAAAATAGCTCAGTGTTTTAATTTTTTAGTGTCTTGCTACATGCACTAATTTAACTCAGATTTTTATAGAACTGAAAGTAATTTTTAGAAAAAAAATGACCTGTCTGTGTTAAATGAGATAATTTCTTATATTCTTCAGTTATATGAGTTTTGAAATCACCTTACTGGGTACCATAACCACTGTCACTAACAAGGACTTCTTAGTACAGGGAAGGAGAGGTGACACTGAAGATAATAATTAAAATTATAAATTTAATAGGGACTGGACTAGAATTTGGCAGTAAAAAATAAATGAAAGGATACATAGATTAGAAGATAATTTCTAAAGAAATCCAAAAATGTTTTAAGCAGTAGCAATATTGTCAAAATAAGTGTATTACCTCCTAAGATGACATTTTGAAAAAGGACATTTGATAATATTAATAGATTAGGTAATGAAGGGAGAACCAAGATGGCGGCGTAGGTAGACACACTGCGCCTCCTCGCACAACCAGAACTGACAGAGAATCGAAGGGCAAGGAAGTCCGACACCAAGTAGATAAAAAATAAACATTCATCCAGACCGGTAGGAGGGGCGGAAACGGGCACCGGGGCGGGCGGAGAGGACTCGCATTGCTGTGGCAGGACCGAGACTGGCGGAGTGTGGGTCAAACGGGGCAGGCAGTCTGAGCACTAGCAGACCCTGTGGCCCCACATTCGCACAGATAAACCGAGAGGGCCAGACTCGGAGTGGCGGAGAACGGGACAGGCAGAGCTGTGGGTAGCACCCCGCGGCCCCACATTCGCGCACAGATAAACGGGGATGAACGGTGGGACCCAGGGCTCCAGCTCGATGAAATAAAGCCTCAAACTGCTGATTGAAAACACCCGTGGGGGTTGGGGCGGCAGCAGGAGAGATTCTCAGCCTCACAGGAAAGGTCGTTGGAGATACCCACAGGGGCCTAGGGCGTGCACAAGCCCACCCACTCAGTAACCAGCACCAGAGGGGCCCAATTTGATTGTGGGTATCGGAATGAAAGATTGAAATCCGGAGGAGAGTGAAGCGAGCGCCATTGCTCCCTCTCAGCCCCTCCCCCACGTACAGCTGTCACAGCTCAGCAACCAGCATTACCCCGCCCCGGTGAACACCTAAGGCTCCGCCCCTTAAAGTAACAGACGCGCCAAGACAAAAAAAAAAAAAGGACCAAATGACAGAACACTTCAAAGCTCCAGAAAAAATACAACTAAGCGAGGAAGAGATAGCCAACCTATCAGATGCACAGTTCAAAACACTGGTTATTAAGATGCTCACAGAATTGGTTGAATTTGTTCGAAAACTAGATGAAAAAATGAAGGCTATGCCAAGAGAAACAAAGGAAAATGTACAGGGAACCAATAGTGATGTGAAGGAAACTGGGACTCAGATCAATGGTGTGGGCCAGAAGGAAGAAAGAAACATCCAACCAGAAAAGAATGAAGAAATAAGAATTCGGAAAAATGAGGAGAGGCTTAGAAACCTCCAGGACATCTTGAAACGTTCCAACATCCGAATTATAGGGGTGCCAGAAGGAGAAGAGGAAGAACAAAAACTTGAAAACTTATTTGAAAACATAATGAAGGAGAACTTCCCCAGTCTGGCAAAGGAAATAGACTTCCGGGAAGTCCAGGAAGCTCAGAGAGTCCCAAAGAAGCTGGACCCAAGGAGGAACACACCAAGGCACATCATAATTACATTACCCAGGATTAAACGGAAGGAGAGAATCTTAGAAGCAGCAAGAGAAAAGAACACAGTTACCTACAAAGGAGTGCCCATAAGACTGTCAGCTGATTTCTCCAAAGAGACCTTACAGGCAAGAAGGGGCTGGCAAGAAGTATTCGAAGTTATGAAAGTCAAGGACCTACATCCAAGATTGCTCTATCCAGCAAAGCTATCATTTAGAATGGAAGGGAAGATAAAGTGCTTCTCAGATAAGGTCAAGTTAAAGGAGTTCATCATCACCAAGCCCTTATTATATGAAATGTTAAAGGGATTTATCTAAGAAAAAAAAGATAAAAAATATGAACAGTGAGAATGACAGCAAACTCAACAGTTATTAACAACCACACCTAAAACAAAAACAAAAGCAAACTAAGCAAACAACTAGAACAGGAACAGAACCACAGAAATGGAGATCACATGGAGGGTTATCAATAGGGAGGGGGAGAGGGGGGGAAAGGTACAGAGAATAAGTAGCATAGATGATAGGTGGAAAATAGACAGGGGGAGGGTAAGAATAGTGTAGGAAATGTAGAAGCCAAAGAACTTATAAGTATGACCCATGGACATGAACCATAGGGGGGAATGTGGGAGGGAGGGGGTGGACGGATGGAGTAGAGTGAAGGGGGGGAAATGGGGCAACTGTAATAGCATAATCAATAAATATATTGTAAAAAAAATTGATTAGGTAATGATAATATGTGGGACTGTCTCAAGTAGTTCCTCTATGAGAATACATTAGGCACTGCTGAAGAGAGAATTAACGTATTGGAAAATAGAAGTGGAGAAATTATCCAGAATGTAGATAAGAGACACAATGGTTGAAAATACAAAGGAGGTTTATTCATCAATATTTGGCTAATTCCTGAAGAAAATGAGGTATTGAATAGATAAGATAATGGGGCAAAAGCGTATTCGAAGAGATAATAGCTGAGAACTTTCTGGAATTGAAAAAAAGCACTAAGCCATGATTTAAGAAGCTCAGCACTCCCAAGTAGGATTCCTCCTGAGACATGTAATGAAACTGCAGGACAACAGATATAAAAATCTTAAAGGCTAGAGAAAAAGACCTTCAAAGCAGTAGCTATAAAGGCAGTTAGCCAAAAATAATAGTATAAATTGGTGGTGATTACTTTCAGTATTCTGGGGGAAAACCCTGCCAATATAGATGTCTGTATCCAGCAAGGGTGGGTTCTTTGGCTCTTATAGGAACTAAGATGAAATAAATACCATTTACATAAGCAAAGCTGAGTCAGTTTGCTACCACACCTTTAATAATGGAATTCTAAGTTCAGAGAGAATAAAATGTTTTCAAATGGAAGGTCTGAGATAGTAGAAGGAATGAGGAACAAAGAAAAATGGAAAATATGTATGTAAAATTAATTTTGTCTTTGGGGATTAAAAAAGAACTAAAATAGAAGACAACAATAGCATATACATTATGAAGGAATGTTCTAAATTCCTTTTGTTTTTTGGAGGGAGAATTATATTAATTTTAGGCTTTAATAAGTTTAGTGTGGATTTTAAAAATTTCAAGGCAACCACCAAAAGAGAAGGAAAAAAAATTATTTCTAGATTAGTAGAGGAAAAATGTGGAATAAAAAAATTCTGAAAGAAGATAAGAAAGGGAAAGAAAAACCAGAAAAGGTATAATAAATAAAAAGCCAAAAGAATGGCTAAAAATAAATCCATATGTTACTAATTAATAAATGGAGAGGTACAAAATGTTCAAAAGGATAGAGAAAGATTATTCAGACATTTCAAACAGAAGAAATCTGGTGAGCTTTATTAATGTCACAAAATAGGCTTTAAGGGAAAAAATTATTAGAAATGTGAGGTCACTTAATAAAGAAGCTCAATTCACCTGGAAGATAAAACAGTTCTAAACTTGAATGATTCTTTTAGATTCAATATATCTACACCAAAACTGTTAACTTCAAGGAGAAAACAGATTTATCATAGGGGAAGATTTTCACACACATCATAGTGCACTTCAGTCAATGCGATAAACACAAACATAAGAAGGAACACAAGATATAAACAACACTACTTAAAACCTTGCTGTAAAGGGCACATGTAGGAGGCTGCATTTAGGCCTGCTATTCAGCTAGTACACATTGGTTCAGCTGTTCCATGTGTTAAAATATTGTTATATGTCCACAGCAGTTGAATGGTCACTGCCCCAAGCCCACTGAGTGCCCTCCTAATGCTTCAGCACCTTCCATGGGACCTCCCAGAATGATCCTTTACATAGTAACTAAAGAATTCAGAACTGGCACAGCAAGCTGCCAACAAACATCTCACTGGAGAGCTATCAGCATCCATTCTAATTGCTCTTCACCCATGCCAGGTACTCTTTCCCACACAAAAAACAGATCCATGGGTAAATGCCCGCTGGCTTCTCTTACTGTGGGACTGCGTGCCTTTATCAGGCGCTCTCCCACTTTCACTTGACCATTTGTGAGAACTGCAGCCTCTGGGAGAAACAAATGAAGAGAGCAGTCAAATGAGAGTACCGGTACTGTTGCAGGCACCATCCAAACATGAACTCTCGGCCTGCTGTGCACTTCCACACCAGGATAGAATCTACAGCAGGTGAATGAGGCCTAAGGGAGTGGTTTATGGATAAATGACTTCTGGGATGCAGATTCCTAGTTTTATTGTTCCTACTGAATTGCACCATTATTTAGTGGGATAATTTTGCTAAAACTCACTGAATATCAGCTCACCGTGGGCATTAACACTCGTTAATGAAAATGGCTACCAACATAAATCTGTATACCATCTATGTTTAGTTGAGTGAACTGAGAAGCAGAAAGGTCATATACAAAGGATTTGTACCCTGGCCTGTGCTCGTAACTGCCATATTACATTACCTCTCATTTGGGATGAGGGATTAAGTTTGATATAATTAAATGTGGTATATCAGTAAATTACTTTTGTGAGTTAATATTATCAAATACATATTGAGTACATGAAGTTAACAGCATTATAAAGACTAAAAAATAATTTAATATGCTTACTGTAACTTCAGCAGAAGTTAAAAAGAGGATTCAACCCCATGAACAATTCTGTTGATGTTACTAGTGATTTTTTTTTTTTAATACTTATCAAGACTACAAATTAAGCCCTGGCTGGTGTGGCTTAGTGGATTGAGCACTGGCCTGCAAACCAAAGGGTTGCCGGTTCAATTCCCAGTCAGAGCAAATGCCTGTGTTCTAGGCCAGGTCCCCAGTAGGGGGCACGTGAGAGGCAACTACACACTGCTGTTTCTCTCCCTCCCTTTTCTCCCTCCCTTCCCCTCTCTAAAAAATAAGTAAATAAAATATTTAAAACAAAAAAAGACTACAAGTTATATAAGGACTACCTATTTAATGTGGAAATTCCTGGAGGGGCTTTATGCAATTTTCTATGTCCATGGTTTATTATTATTATTTTTAATATATTTATTGATTATGCTATTACAGTTGTCCCATTCCCCCCCACTCCACTCCATCCTGCCCACGCCCTCCCTCCCACATTCCCCCCCTATAGTTCATGTCCATGGGTCATACTTATAAGTTCTTTGGCTTCTACATTTCCTACACTATTCTTACCCTCCCCCTGTCTATTTTCCACCTATCATCTGTGCTACTTATTCTCTGTACCTTCCCCCCCTCTCCCCCTCCCACTCCCCTGTTGACAACCCTCCATGTGATCTCCATCTCTATGGTTCTGTTCCTGTTCTAGTTGTTTGCCTAGTTTGCTCTTGTTTTTGTTTTAGGTGTGGTTGTTAATAACTGTGAGTTTCCTGTCATTTTTACTGTTCACATTTTTTATCTTCTTTTTGTTAGGTAACTCCCTGTAAATTTCATATAAGGGCTTGGTGATGATGAACTCCTTTAACTTGACCTTATCTGAGAAGCACTTTATCTTCCCTTCCATTCTAAATGAAAGCTTTGCTGGATACAGTAATCTTGGATGTAGGTCCTTGCATTTAATCTTGGGTAATGTAATTATGATGTGCCTTGGTGTGTTCCTCCTTGGGTCCAGCTTCTTTGGGACTCTCTGAGCTTCCTGGACTTCCTGGAAGTCTATTTCCTTTGCCAGACTGGGGAAGTTCTCCTTCATTATGTTTTCAAATAAGTTTTCAAGTTTTTGTTCTTCCTCTTCTCCTTCTGGCACCCCTATAATTCGGATGTTGGAACGTTTCAAGATGTCCTGGAGGTTTCTAAGCCTCTCCTCATTTTTCCGAATTCTCGTTTCTTCATTCTTTTCTGGTTGGATGTTTCTTTCTTCCGTCTGGCCCACACCGTTGATTTGAGTCCCAGTTTCCTTCACGTCACTATTGGTTCCCTGTACATTTTCCTTTGTTTCTCTTAGCATAGGCTTCATTTTTTCATCTGGTTTTCGAACAGATTCAACCAATTCTGTGAGCATCTTGATAACCAGTGTTTTGAACTGTGCATCTGATAGGTTGGCTATCTCTTCCTCGCTTAGTTGTATTTTTTCTGGAGCTTTGAAGTGTTCTGTCATTTGGGCCTTTTTTTTTTTGTCTTGGCGCGTCTGTTACTTTAAGGGGCGGAGCCTTAGGTGTTCACCGGGGCGGGGTAACGCTGGTTGCTGCGCTGTGACGCTGTACGTGGGGGAGGGGCTGAGAGGGAGCAATGGCGCTCGCTTCACTCTCCTCCGGATTTCAATCTTTCATTCCGATACCCACAATCAAATTGGGCCCCTCTGGTGCTGGTTCCCGAGTGGGTGGGCTTGTGCACGCCCTAGGCCCCTGTGGGTCTCTCCAACGACCTCTCCTGTGAGACTGGGAGTCTCTCCTGCTGCTGCCCCAACCCCCACAGGCGTTTTCAATCAGAGGTTTGAGGCTTTATTTCCCAGCACTGGAGCCCTGGGTTGCGCAGTCTGCTTCGTTCCCGCCCTTCATCCTCGTTTATCTGTGCGCGACTGTCGGGCCACAGGGTGCTACCCGCTGCTCTGCCTGCCCCGTTCTCCGCCACTCCAAGTCCGGCCCTCTCGGTTTATCTGTGCGCAAATGTGGGGCCGCAGGGTCTGCTAGTGGTCAGACTGCCTGCCCCGTTTGTCCCACAGTCCGCCAGTCTCTGTCCTGCCATGGCAACACGAGTCCTGTCCACCCGCCCCGGTGCCCGTTTCCGCCCCTCCTACCGGTCTGGATGAATGTTTATTTTTTATTTCCTTGGTGTCGGACCCCCTTGCCGTTCGATTCTCTGTCACTTCTGGTTGTGCGAGGAGGCACAGTGTGTCTACCAACGCTGCCATCTTGGTTCCTATGTCCATGGTTTAGACACGGGCATCTGCATCAAACAAGATTGTGGCTACAATTTCCAAAAATTAATAAATGATTGGAATTTAGAATAATTTGATGAACAATTTGAGTTGCAAGTAATATTATTTGGCAAACATTTTTATAATCTACAGGTTACTTCATTAAGACAATGTTTTAAATTTAATTTATATTACTAATGAATATTTAACACTTCTGAATATCACACTTGACTATATGTAACAGCTACCTCTTGTTTTTTTAAACACACAAGGAAAATTTACAAAGTTTTCACCTAAAAGATCACATATTTCAAAAGAAGGCCCAAAGAAGAAATAACAATGGAAATTAGAAATATGTAGAACTAAATGATAATGGAAATACCTCATGTCTCAAAACTTGGGGTATATATATGAGTAAAACACTGGTGTAGTTCAGTGGATTGAGTGCTGGCCTCCAAACCAAAGAGTCGCCAGTTTGATTCTCAGTCAAGCCAAGCTGAGAATCTAAGCTGGTTGCTGCTAGTGCCAGGCCTGGGGCTCACAGAGGCCAGCTGTTGCTTGCTTGATAGGGTTTAGGAAGTTGTGAAGCATGAACTAAGACCAGCCATTCATATGGAAAAGCAGTTTAGGTGGGCCCAAGTTGGGTGGGGTAGAGTCTCAGGGCAGGGCAAACAGTGTTAGCCGGGCTGAAGGAATCTCAGAAATGGTACCAGCTTGCTGACTCTGGGGGGAGGGTTCAGAAAAGGGACAATCGTGTATGCTTGCCTTAATACCAGCCACTTCAGTTCCTCTCTGAATGCCACTGGTGCCTTTTAAGCTGCCACCCTGGTGCTGGAGCTCAGAGGGAGTGAGTGAGTCTTAGTAGGTGAGTCCATGTGTGGATTCTTTAAGAGGAATTCTTGAGGCTCTAGCAGTTTCTTCCACCAACTTGGTCCCTGCTGGTTTTTGCAGCAAGAAGTTGTGGGGACTTACCTTCCTGGCACTGGAACCCTGAGCTGGGGGACCTGTCGTGGGGCTGGGATTCCTTGCTCCCATATTATCCCCCTGAATTTTTATCTACCACAAGTGGATGTGGGACCAGCCAGTTCTGAATCTTCTCCTCTCCTAGCAGTCTGAATGGATGTGGGTTCTTTAATTCTGTTCAGTGGAAGTTGTCAGACTTCCACTCAACTCAGCTTGACAGTTCTGAGTGATGGTGGTTCTGTATTTTAGTTGTAATTTTGATGTGATTGTGAGGAGGTGAGCTGTGTCTACGTACACTGCCCGTCTTGACTAGAAGTCTGGGAAA
This sequence comes from Desmodus rotundus, assembly GCF_022682495.2. Lineage (NCBI taxonomy): Eukaryota > Metazoa > Chordata > Mammalia > Chiroptera > Phyllostomidae > Desmodus > Desmodus rotundus. Next base: position 29,864,294 of record NC_071387.1, on the reverse strand, counting down.
GGTTTATTTAGTAGATTTTTTCCCTCTCCAACTTTATTTAAAAAGTTCTTTCTTAATACAAAAGTTTGACTATTTGAAATTCTCTGTGATGCCCAAAGTGTACAAAATTCCACTTGTTATTAGAACTATAAATTGGGAAGACTCGCAGTTTCAAAGACTCAGGATTTCATTTATTGGATCTCATGTGAAAGAGCAGTGCCCAAAGAAAACTAAACTTAATCAAAATCAATAAACGGTAATGGATTTTCAGAAATCAACATGGGGCTTGTAAAAGGTTTATGAAAATACAACTTTTTAATAGGGATGGTTGAAACTAGAGACAATACTAAAAACACCATAAGGAAAAGATTGTTTGACTGTATTTAATTGGTAGGACATATACCAGATCTTTTACCAGGACATATACCAGTGTGTTTTAGTAGATACTGATACAGAAATACATAAACTTGTATAAGATTTTTTTCCTCTGAGTTGCCTCGTGTATGCATGTTTTTCTGCACTCAGCCTTTCTCATTTAAAAACATGTTTTGGAGTTCTTCTAAATATCCTATCCATATAAAACTATCCCTTTTCAAAAGTTGTACCACATTGCAAAGTATTATGTACCATGACTTATATAATCAGTCATTCCTTCTTTTGTGTGCATTAAGACTTCTTTCCATTTTTTCTTATAATAAAGCATATGTTCTTTGTATTTATGAATGATTGTGTCTAAATTGGATACTCAGAAAAAAATTGCTGAGTCAAAAAGTCTAGTGGTACTCTCCAAACATAAACTGTACCAGCTTCTCCTCCACCGTAGTATATGAGAGCACCATCTTCTGCTAATGCCCATAGTGGATAGTGTCAGTATTTTAAATATTTGCTACTAACATGGGCAAAAAGAAGTTATTTACTTATAGTTTGTGCAATTATAAATAAATGAGTATCAGTAACCAGAGAATGCTAGAAAACTAAGCAAGAGAAATGTGTCATTTGCTTCCAGGTCAGTGCTGACAGTTGCCTGTGAACAGACTGAAGTTCTGCTTTTTGACCCTATATCATCAAAGCACATAAAGACACTTTCTGAAGCTCATGAAGACTGTGTGAATAATATCAGGTTAGTATTATGGTAAAAAAGTGAACTTCATTAGTGTGACCCAAAATACTCTGTTTGGGAATTTTGTGAACATGTGTAATGACACATTTGTGAATTGTGAATGTTACCCCTTGAGAACCTTATCCCTTCAATTACAAAACTTACTGTTAACTTTTTTGAATTGGAATCTCTCTAAATTGCATTTTCACTTTCATATGATTTTCTTTTTCTTTTCATATACTAGGGTCATCGTTATGAATCTCGGCCAGTATTGTAATAGTCCTGTAATGCTTTTAGACTAATGATTTGTGTAGATTATGGTCGTCCTGCTACTAAGCCTGTCTCACCACCACCCCCAAAATTCACACTGTTGAGGGGAAAAAGCACATTTGCACAGAGAAATTCTTTATAGCATTGTTGGAAGCTCCTTAAATTCTCAATAATGTGGGAAGCAGATAACAGTTGAACATCTTAGTGGATTAATATGCAGTCATTAAAATGATGGTCAGAAAGACTACATGGCAACATAGACAAATGCTTGGGATAATACAGGTTAAAATCATGATAAAAATTGTTCAAATATGATGTGCAGAATAACAGATTAGAAGGAAATATTTTAAAATGCTAACAGTGGATGAGTTAGAATGGATGGATTATGAGTGATTTTCTATTTTCTTTTTTTTTTTTTTTTTTGCTCAGCACTGTCACACATTTCACATACTATTTTCTAAATCTTATATAAAGAGATCATATTTTTATAATGATTACTTCTAATTTTCAAAAAATAAGAAATGTGGAAATTACTTCTAGTCAAGATGACATACTGAGTTTTAATGTAACCTGTGCTCCAGACACATAGAACAAAGGACTAAACAGCACAAAAGGTGTACCCAGGCCGTGAAACAACAATAAACATTTTCGTGGGCCATACATTGAACACAGACACAAAAATACCAGCTGGGTTTAAACCACAAGCCCACTGGGCTTCAGCATGGCACGGACTTGCAGGCGTTGGGCCCCTGGTGGGAATCAGAAGTGCCAACGTGCTTCATGTGAGGCAGAAGCCAGAACTACCACATCAGTGCAGGGGTTTGGTCAGAATGTCTGTCTCATTTGTGAAAGGCTGAAAAGTGGAAAAAGCTGTTAACTACCCGGGGCTGTAGGTTTTAGCTGATCAAGACAGACTCATGACGTGGAGTTGATGAAGCCGTTAATGAGTCAGTGACTGAATGTGTTTGTGTGATATCTCCAATATCATCATGAAACTGGAGGCCTTAATGTCATTATGAGGTCTAATTGTGGGTTAGAGGTCCAGAAACCCAAGCAGGAAAAACTATAAAACCATTAAATAGGAAGAAAGAGAGGAAAAAAATTAAAAATCTTTCCTACTCAAAATGAACCTACAACCAAAATTCCAAAACTCACGAAGACATCTAATATGTCATAACAAAATCAGTGATCAGAATAGGCATTTTCTCTGGATGAAATTAATTTTATGGAGTAGTCCAACAAAGACTTTATTTTTAAAAATAAATCATTTTATTTATTTTTTTTGACTAGGTAATACATGCACGTGGTACAAAATTCAAAGATACAAAAGGGTAAACAGTGAAAAGTAAGTCTATCTCCCACCTCTGTCCCCTAGCCACCCAGTTCCCCTCCCCAGAGGCAACCACTATTACCAATATCTTGCTATCTTTTCTGAGATAGTTTGTGCATGTACAAGCATATACACTCACACATACACTTTTATATAAATGGTAGCATTCTATACATACTATTATGTACCTTGGCCTTTTTATTTCATAGCATATTTAGAAATCATTCCATATTAGTATCCATGGGATGATCTTATTCTTTTTAACGGCTGCATAGTATTCCATTGATTGGAAGAAATTTTAAAGCATTTTTAGGATGCTCAAAGAAATAAGAGGTACTTTCCATTTAAAGAGAACTCAAAAATTATGAAACAAAAGAGATACAACCAGAACAGGTTAATGAATGTGGAAATGAACCAACTAGAAATCATTGTGGTTGGTATATAAAAAACTCAATAGATGGGAGAAATTCATCCTTTATACCTTTAATGACAGAATTAGTGAGTTAGAAAATAGTACTAAAACATTCATCCGAACACAGAAAAAAGATATAAATATGAAAGAGTAGTTAAAAGACGTGGAGGATTAATTGAGAAACTCCGAAACATGTATAAGAATTACAAAAAAAAAAAAAGAAGAAGATGCAGAGAACTGAGTTTCAAAGACACAGAGGGACACACAGGCTGAGAATTGTTAGCACTGAAGAAGGACCTGAGTCATTCCGTCAAGAGCAAACTTAAGAATGTCGAGTAGGTTAAACAAAGAAAAATTGACATCTAGACAGGTTGTGGTGAAACTAGAATATCAAAGATAAAGAGAAAAATCTTAAAAGCCACCAAAGTTGGAAGCCAGATGACTTACAGAGGTATGATGATTAAATTAGCAGGAGGTTTCTCATCAGCAACAGCTGATGCTAGGGGAAAATGGAACAGTATCTTAAATGCTGAGGCAATACCTTATCATATCCAAGTAAACTGTTATTTTAGAGTGAAGACTTTTAATGAGGTGAAATGATAAATGTTACTAGTTGTTAATAGCAGAAAGATAACTCAGGGATTTTTCAGGGGTACATTTATAACAAAATTAAAATTCTAGATTAGTACAATCCAATAAAATTATAATTCTGGCTCCATATGCAACTTAAAATTTTCTAGTTATGTTAAAAAAGAAAAGAGAAACACTTGAAATAAATTTTTAATAATACATTTTATTTAATCCAGTGCGTCTAAAATAGTATTTCAGGATATCATCAGTATAAAATTTATTGAGATATTCTACCTGTATTTTTTCATGCTAAATCCTCAAAATCCAGTATGTATTTTACACTCACAGTACATCTCACTTCAGACTGGCCACATGTCAAGGATTCAACAGCCACACGTGGCTAATGGCTACCAAATTAGACAGTATAGTTGTAGAGAGTAACAAAAATAGGTTGTATGTACAGGGCCGTTTTGTTTCGTGGGGAGGTATGACTGTTAAGGTCTCTGTCATGTTCAGGAAGAGATAAAAATATAAAGTCATATAAAGTCTGAAATCAGATTCTTTCAGAACAATATATAATTAAGTATATACAATAAAAAACTAAACTAAAAGTAATTAAAATAATAGAAATACAGTTTACAGCTTCCAAACCAGCCAAAGAGGAGGGGAAAAAGAATATTGAAAACTTGCTCAGCTCAGAAGACAGGAAAGCTTAAAAAAGTAAATAAATAAAGGAAAGGAAAGATATAATAAATAGAAAATAAGAAGTAAAAATAGTTCTGAATACATGTGTAGTTCACAGAAAGTATAAATGGATTGATCTTTACTTAAAAGACACAGAGACAGCAATTTGAATTAAAAACAAAATTATTTATATACTCTTTATAGAGAAAACAAAACTAAGACTGCCCAAAAATGGGAAAAGAAAACTGATACAGGCTGTCATTATTGGACAGATGGAAGACCAAAGTCTTTAGTAAGGATAAAATGCAATAGCATATATTAAAAAAAAAAAAAGAAAAACACACCAAGAAGGTATATAATCGTTAATTTGTATGCAACTTGAAATATATGTGTACAAAGTAAAGATGGAATGATAAGGAATTACAAGTCTATAGTCATACTGAGAGATTTTAATACAGTTTTGTCCAAAACTAGTAAATCAAGCAGGTAAAAATTAGAGTATAGAAAATAAACTAGAAATGCTGCATAAAATTTTAAATATGTATATATTTTTAATGTATAGTTGATCTGATAAGAAAGAAAGGAATCCTAGGGCCAAAAATGAAGTGGAAGCAGGCATGCGAGAAAATAAACAGGCATTCAAGCTGTGTTTTACCACAGAGGCATCAGCCTAATGCTGGTGACCTTGAGTGTCTGTTTTGACATGTATGAGGAGTACAGAGGACAGGAAAGTTAATTCTGAAAGTTAATTGAAGGTGAGGAGCCTAGTAGAAAACTCTGCAGAAGGGTGAGACTCCGAAGGGTTATACTCCGAAGGGTTATACTTTTAGCATAAAGGTGACCTAGAAATAACTCACTGTTCGTCGAGCCTGTGGCATTGGGTAGAGGAGCGTCAGAGTCTCTGTGAATTTCTCACCAGCCTTCATGCATGAGTGGAGCCAAATTCTCACTACCAAGTGTTCCAAAAACCAATGCAGATCTTCTCTGGAGGAGAAAACTAAGTGTCATAAAGAAGTCAGTTCTTCCCAAGTCAGTCTGTGTATTTAGTGCAGTTTTAATCAAAATATCAAGTTTTTAACTTGATTTTAAAAGTCATGCTGAAGAGCAAAGTGCCAAGAATATCTGGAACTGTTCTGAAGAGGACTAAGATGGTGTGAGTACTCACCTCTCCAGATATCAAACGTAGTCTTGGGACAGGGATAGATTAAGTGACCAATTGAATGGAATGGAGCTTCCAGAAACTCGACATATGATAGCAGGGGACTTATAATCATTGTGGGGGCGGGAGGGTGGAAAACAGAATTGGTTATATATATACATGAAAAAATAAATAAAATTAGATTTTTATCTCATACCATAACTAAAAGTAACTGCCAGTTAGATTAAAGACTTAATTATAAAAGCAAACCTTTAAAACTTTAGAAGAAATACAGAATATATTTACGTTATAAGTATGAGAAAGAATTTTTTGTAAGATAAAAAAGCATAAACCATTAAGGATTAATAAGTTCTACTACATTAAAATTTAAAACTTTATTGTAACCAAAAACATAGGAGTATGAGAAGGTAAGCTATGGGTTGGTGGGAGAAGATATTTTCATTGCAAATAACTAAAAAAAGGATTTATATCCAGAATATATGAGACAGTTATCCTGGAACAAAATAGGCAGAGAATCACATACGAGAAACTAAAATGAGCAATAAATATGAAATGATTTTCAAGCTTACTATTTATCATGGAAATACAAATAAAGAAAACAAACAATAAATATCAAGTGTTGACAAAGATGTTGAGAAATAGAAACTTGTAGATAGTATTGATGGAGTATAAATTGGTAAAATTATTTTGAAGAGAAATTTAGCAACATATGGTAAAACTGAAAATCAATTAAAAAAAAATACATGTGAGCAAGGAGGTATGTTAAGAAGGGTTATTATAGCACTTAGTATTAGAACTTGGGAATAAATCTCCAAGAGGAAGATAAATTCTGGTATACTTCTACAATGGAATACTATACATCAGTTAAAATACATCTTCTAGATGTATCCCTAGAATCAGATGGGATACATCTCAGAAATTCAAGGTTGAGCCAGAAAAGGAAATTGTAGAATGAGCTGTACAGTGTGATACCATTTATATAAAGTTTGAATATATACAAACACAAGCTTAATGATGGCATGTTTTTTGTATGTTTGTTCTCTGCTTTATCCCCAGCACCTAGAACTGTGCCTAGCACATAGTGGGTGCTCATTAAGTATTCACAGAATAAAGTGCAAAACAATGTTATATATTGATTGTTTATGGCTATATACTTACGAATTTATGGTATTAAAAACTTGCATGGGGAGTGACAAATACCAAATTTTGGATAGTGGTTCCCTCTGGAGAGGGAGGGAGGGGAATGGGATTGGGGAGGGGTATACAGGGTATTTCAACTGTGTTTGTAATGTTTTAAAAAATCTGAATGATACAAAATGTTCAAATTGGATAAAGCTGGGTGGTGGGTATCACAGGTGTTTGTTATATTCTTCATAATTTTCTCTATGTCTAATATTTTATAATTTAAAATTTTGTTACCTCAAAAAGTAAAGACATATAACAGGTTGTTTGCCCCTACTCAGAATGATCTCTGACGAATCTGTTATTAGAATTTGTTCTTATTAATGTCAGCTCTTATTTGCTGCTATCAGTGTGCCTGGCCTAGTACCCCACACCTACAAATTTGAATCTGTTTCTTATCTGTTGGTTAGAAAAACAGATTTTAAAGGTTTTTAGAAGTACATATAAATTAAGAGTTTTGAGTAAAGATCTGAGGAGTCCCTGGATGAGCTTAAGTGTGTTCCTTAATAATAGTGACGTCCATTTTTTGAGGGCTTACGTGCGCCAAACCTTTTGTGGAACACTTTTCAGGCATTGTATTGTTGAATCCTCACGGTATCCTGATGTGAGACAGATACTGTACCCATTTTAAGGAACGAAGAGATTGCAAGGCAGAGGGAGAGACTTGCCCAGGTCTTCTGTGTAAGTGGTGAAGCTGGGGTTCTTGCTCGGTTCCGTTAGGCCACGTCACGTGCTGTTCGGGGCTGGGCATGCGCTTCCTGGTTTGGTTCTAGGTAGTCGTTTTCCACGTACTCAGTAATGTCTTCTAGTTCATTTCATAGTTTTGAGGTTTGCTTATTTTGTAAAATAAAAATGTTGATGTGGAGAGTATTTTCTGTTGCTTCATACTTAGGGAAAGTAAGGGGGAAAGTAGGAAATTTAAAGTCTTAAGCCCATTGTACAGGCTTACTTATCACTCGTGAGGACGCTGTATGTGGATTCGAGTCCATTTAATGATCAAGTTCCCCCGGCCCCCCCATTACACAGTTCTAGGGGAAACTGAGGTTATCATAAGAATACTTAGTGATATGGCAATTAAAAAACTAGTACCCATTTAAATATCACAGAATCTACTTTTCCCTTCCTCTGTCTTGGTTGGTCTCTTCCTGATTGTTATATTTCAAACAATATACTATAAATGCAGTGAACATGAAGTTTCTTATCTTGTAAAGGACATAGAATTTCACAAAGTAATGTTATAGAATTGATCGATTACATATGAAATTATTGGAAAACGAGGAGTTAGACTAGTTATCAATTAGAGAAAAGAAGATGACAGAAAGGATGACATGATAGATACTTCAAACAAGTATGTGTCTCACAGGACCAAGGAAAAGCCCTTGGGAAAATTGATAAAGCCCTTGAATATTATACAGAGGATGACTCTCTTTTTTTCTTACTTTTTATTGAATTTACTGGGATGACATTGGTTTGCAAATCCATATAGGTTTTAAGTGTACAACTCGATAAAGCATCATCTGCACACTGCATCATGCACCCATCGCCCTGAGCAAAGTCTCTTTTGTCTCCTTTTCCCCCCTTTGTCCACCTTCACCTCCCACCCTGCTTTCCCTCTGGCTATCGCCACTCTGTGGTCTGTGGGAAATGCCCCTCTTTGATTTTAGTGCAGAACTCAAGTACGAAGTAAGAATGCAATATTCTGCTGTCATAATTTTATTGGAAAGATTATGCAAAAAAACCCAAATATTTAATTTATTCTTGTTCTAAGAATTTGCATATAGTTAAATAAATGTAAGAAAGGCTTATTTTCATGATTTTTAGTTGTTCTTTTTAGGTAAATATTCAACCTTTTCTTACCCTTGTACAATGAAGTGTTGGCACCTGTTTTAAGAAAATACATTTCAATTGCTGTTATCCTTTACCAGTTAGTTACCTTCTGATAATGAAGACCTCGGTCTATCTAGATGTCAGTTTATCGAGAGCTGTTATAGTCGTACGCTGGGGTTTGATGGGGACATAGGAGAAGTTCTGTGATTCACAGGTTTCAGTGTGGGTGAAGGAGAGTCTCTTGTTTATTAGGGACTATGGAGTTGAAAACTATATTACAATTATTAACTGATTACACTAGGCTGAGTTTTAATTTGACAGGGTTGAACCAGATCTCCCAAGAACTTGTCTCAAACTTTGCATTCTCTGCATCTGCTTCCTTTGGGGTAAGAAGTGCAGGTGCTTTAACTGGTCTCCTAGTCTGCATTCCTAATTTTCTGTAATTTATCTACTCTCTTTACCAGTGATTCTCCAATACTAAAATTTTTAACAGGTAATACTTTGAGGCAAAAAGTGAGAAAACTAAAGTCAAAGTACTGAATTTTTCATTAAGGTAAATTTATTCAATTCAAAATGATTGGCTTTTGTTTTCATATTATATTCTTTTACATTATTGATATTAAAATATGCTTTCATGTAACAATGGTAATTTTTTAAATAGCCTTATTATTTTATTTTTATTTAAACCCTACTTTATTTTATTTTTTATGAAAATCCAAGAGTTTTGGAACCTAGCCACCTCAGAGATCTTTCTGAAATTTGTATTTAATGATGTCACTCTCCTGCGTTAAACCCTTCAGGGTAGACTGCTGTGGCCCACAGCAGTATAATCCCACCGGGGTTTCAATCCATGTGTGCATTGTATTTTCTCTAGACTACACAAAATGCCTTAGGTACATATTTTGCCCTAAATTTTCAAATGTACAAAAGATACTCTTATTTATGATGGTGATCAATTTATTTTGAAAGTTTGGCCTTGTGTTGTTGTGGGTTTTGCAATTACATAATCCCTGTCATGTGTGGAAGTCATTAAAAAGCCTCATCAGTAAAGGTAAAACTATAAGGGGAAAAGTGGACTTGACAATATAATAATTAAAATTTTGATATAGTATGAAAACATAAACCACATTGAAAGATAGAAACATGTGGAAAATATATTTAACACACTATTTGAAAAACTGAGGTATATATTTGTTACTATAAAGAGATTTTATAACTCAATACTAAAAATAATATTGCAAAAGGAAAATTGGAAACATGAATAGCAATTCACAAAAGAAATACAATCTTCCAATTAATATGGAAAAGTTCACCTGTAATAAAAATAAAAATTTCAACCTAAGACAAGATGATTTTGCTCGGGCTGGTATGGCTCAGTGGGTTGAGTGCTGGCCTGCAAACGAAAGGGTCGCCAGTTCAACTCCCAATCAGTGCTCATGCCTGGGTTGCAGGCCAGGTCCCCAGCACGTGAGAGGCAACCACACATTGATGTTTCTCTCCCTCTTTTTCTCCCTTCCTTCCCTTGTCTCTAAAAATAAATAAATAAATCTTTTTTTTAAAAACAAGATAATTTTTTTTCTAGTACTTAGCAGAATTAAAAAATGTCTGTGTGGCAAGGTTTGGAGAAATGGACACTCCTAACTGCTGGTGGAACTGTATTGGTATGTTCTTTTGAGGATAATTTGGCTATATGTATCAAAAGCCTTATACTTTTTAAAATCCCTTTTTACTTAGCAATACATTTTACTGGGAATATACTTAGAAAAATAACTAGGGATATGGCTTTGCTGGTGTGGCTCCGTGGATTGAGTGCTGGCCTGCCAGCCAAAAGGTCACCCGTTCTAGTTCCAGTTAGGGCACATGCCTGGGTTGCCCTAGCGGACCAGGTCCTCAGTAGGGGGCACTCGAGAGGCAACCACACATTGATGTTTCTCTCTCCCTTTCTCCCTCTATTCCCCTCTCTAAAAATAAGTAAATAAAATATTTTTTTAAAGAAAAATAACTAGGGGTATGATTAATATTTGGCCGTTAGGATGTTTATCGTAGTGTTTTATAATAGTAAAACATTGCCCTGGCTGGTGCGGCTCAGTGGATTGAGTGCCCACCTGCAAAACGAAAGGTCACCAGTTTGATTCACAGTCAGGGCACACGCCTGGGTTGCAGGCCAGGTCCCCATTTGGGGGCGTGTGAGAGGCGACTGGTTGATGTAGCTCTTGCACGTAGACGTTTCTCCCCCTCTCTTTCCCCCTCCCTTCTCCTCTCTCTAAAAGTAAATTTTAAAAATATTAAAAAAAAAATATTTGTCAATAAATCTTCAGTGACATGGCAAAATATTTATTAGATAGTATTAGGTTTGCAATATAAGCACAATTATTTTTGGTGGTGGATTTTTTCTTTATTAAAAAATATTTTCAATGGGCGTGCATTTATAATTCAGACATAATTATTGGGAATCATTATAGAATGAATTTATGATATATTCTCTCCTTGTCTCTGCTTTTTCATACACAGCACTCCTAACAGCCTCTCAGAGAACATCATGCTTACATGCCTCTGTAGGAGGTCCTGGCCATCTTCTAAAGTCAGTTCAGATGACACCACCATGAAGTCTTTCCTAACTTCTTTCTTTTCTTTGCTATTCCACATAATTATTCCTATAATTATTTATGTGTATTGATAATGTCTTTTTCCATCAGGCAGTGAACCCCTACCTTATTCATTCATTTAATAAATATTTGCGAGTGTTTATTATGTGCGTGACACTGTGTATGTTGGGTACTGCAGATCTAACCATGAACTATGCAGACAGGATCCCCCTGCCTTCAAGGAGTTGATAGCCTTGCAGAGTTACAGCCTTGTAAAGTACACTGTAATATTAAGCTTTGTGATAGAAGTGTAGAGTGCTTTGAAAGGTTAGAAGATTCGTAAATCTACCCCAGGCTGGATAGAGAGAGAGGGCTTCCTGGAGGGGAACGGTAGCTGAATATGAAAGAGAAAAGTTTAGACAGGTCAAGGGGTGGGGGAAAGTGGTTTCAGGTAGCAGAAACAGCCTAAACAAAGGCCTGAAATTTTAAAACCATGTTCAGTTTCAGGGAGTCATGGTATTTGTGGATTTTGAGATTGATTTCTTTTTTAAAAGATTTTATTTATTTATTTATTTTTAGAGAGGGGAGGGGAGGGAGAGAGGGAGAGAAACATCAATGTGTGGTTGCCTCTCATGCCCCCCCTACTGGGGACCTGGCCCACAACCCAGGCATGTGCCCTGACTGGGAACTGAACCAGCGACCCTTTGGTTCAAGGGCTGGCACTCACTCAACCACTGAGCCACACCAGCCAAGGCTGAGATTGATTTCTGATAGAAAATAATTATGTATAATTTTATCTTGGAAGAAGCTCCAGAATTCATTTCTTCTGCAAGAGTTTAGGAAGTTATGTTAAACAGTCTATGTTAGAGAAAGCATCCTAGTATTGAATTAGGCAGAAATTCAAGTGTAATTGTTAGGTTTATTATTTTTTTAAGTGTTTGTATAAAATATATTCTCACTAAGGACTGAAAAATTAGTGTGAAATAATTAAAAGTTCAAATTACGGAGTATTTTAATGGTCTAGCTTATGATCTTGACTGGTCCTAATAAAATGGTGCTAAGTGAGATTATTTGGGGAATGCCTTTAAATTAATAGATGAAAATGGTGGCATTTTAATACCAATTTTTGTGTGTAAATGTTAGATAGAAAGAGATGCTACTTGTAGCAGAGTAAACATTTCTCATAATCTTGAACCCTAATGTCTTCCTTGGCAATCAAATCTTCAAAATCTCTGTCTCTCTGTCTCCTATTAAATTGTTTCTCACCATTTGTCTTTCCCTATACAGATTTTAAAGTTCTTCTTTCTCTTTAGCACTGTACTCCAAATACCCATCCCTATTTTTACTTCCAAATAAAAATCAGTATTGTAAAGCCAATGGGTACAATTGCGGTGTGGCCCTCATTAAATGAGTTTCTTTCCTTGTAATTGTGTGAATTATACTTACTATCTATTGTATATCAGAATCATTGGATTTACACAGTGAATTTGCAGTCCTTTTTTATTTATTTATTTTTTGATTAGGTAATAAAGAAACTGTTCTCAAGATTTCTGAAATAAGAGATTAAATAAACCAGTTTTTCTTTTCTGCTTTGTAGATTTCTTGATAACCGGCTGTTTGCTACCTGCTCTGATGACACTACAATAGCACTATGGGATCTGAGGAAACTGAACACCAAAGTATGCACTTTACATGGTCACACTAGCTGGGTGAAGAACATCGAGTATGATACTAATACAAGACTCTTAGTAACATCAGGATTTGATGGAAATGTCATTATTTGGGACACCAACAGGTTTGTGAATAGGAGATTATGTTAGGATTATAAACAACATTTTTATAAGATGGTAAACAAATTCAGTGTTCTGTGTTAGCTTTTATATTTCTTTAGGAGAGAGAAACTCTTTTGAAAGAAAAACAGTCAAAAAGTGATTCTAGCTTTTGTCACTTGCACTTAGTCATATATTGCAGTTAAAAAATAAATTGGAGAAAGTTATATAGAAAGGAGACCAAGTAGCATAGTTAATGATGAAAAATTGTTTATAAGATGAATTTCCTGAACTTGAGGAATTTAAGAAAAAATATTTTTGTTATTTCCTTTGTGGAACTGAAGTGTTTTTTACTCATTGGTTCTTTAATTCTAAATCTATCTATTTTGTCATTTTTTGTACTGTGTTTTCAAGTATTAAAAGAGTGGTTAGTCCCTCTGTTGGAGTGGTACTGATTCCTAGGAGAATGTTGGCAGATGATGCTTGGTGCAGTTTGAGTTGTCACTGTGGGAGAAGAGAGGGGGGTGAGTTTCTAAACATCATACAGTGCATGGGACAGTTTGCACAATGGACCAGTTGTCTCACCTAAAATGTCAGAAATGCCTCTGTTGTAAAACACTTTATAGTTTTTTCTTATGATCTTATGTATTTTTTAGAGAGAGGAAGGAGGGAGGAAGAGAAACATCAGTTGCTTCTCACTAACCTCCAACTGGGGACCTGGCCCACAACCCAGGCATGTGCCCTGACTGGGAATCAAACCAGCAACCTTTTAGTTCCCAGGCTGGTGCTCGGTCCACTGAGCCACACCAGCTAGGGCTGAGTACACTTTAATAAAATGTCTCCTTATAGAGAAATCGATTATTTAAAGCATTGAAATTTGAGAAGTAATTAAAATATATCTCTTGCTAGCTATGGTGAAATAACAATGTAATGATAAACCAGGATCATTTCTGAAATATTCTTTTCAGAGGTCATATGTAAAAAGAGAGGAGATATTCTTAAAGATTTCTATCTATGCATGTTCTTTGAGCCAAAGATAGAGCTACTGATTATCTTTAGACTAAGACCAACATACCTGTTAAAATTTAGAAATATGTTTTTAATTTTAGAAATAAATTTTGATCAGGAATATAAATGATAACTTCCAAATTGATAGAAGAATAAACATGATCAATCCAATAGAGGCAAAGAAGACAGGGGGAAAATCATGTATAAAAAACCAAGTAAACTAGGAAGCCCCAAAATAGGCAGGTAATACAAATATCAATAATCAATAAATGTATATGGACTGAACTAGTCAGTTAAAAGATAATGTTAGTTTGGATTATAAAGCAAAACCCAACTATGTCTTTTTCACAAACACAAAGTTTGAAAGTAAAATCATGGGAAAAAATAACAGGCGAATACAAATCAAAGAAAAACAATTGTTCTTATATTAATAGCAGACAAAATAGAGTTTAAGGCATAAAGCATTATTAGTAAGAAAAAGGAACTATATTAAAATGTTTATTTTACTAGGAAATAAAAGAATTCTTCACTTATATGTACCTAATAATATAGCCTCAAATTATAAAAAGCAAAAATGGACAGAATTACAAGAAAAAAGTCAGAATTCCCATCTTAGTGGAAAATATTAACACCATTCTTTTATTTAGTAATAGATAAAATAGACCAAAATTTAGTAAGGCTAACGAAGATTTTAATCTTATTAATAAGCTTGATCTTTTAGGCATATTTAGAATTGTGCTTCCAACAAATAGTGAAAACATCCTCTGAAGCAGACTTACAACATGTACAAAAATGAGCATGTACCAAACAACCAATATCAAAGAACTATTATTACACAAACCATTTTCCCAGACCTCAGTATAGTTTATTTAACACAGGTAACTAAAAATCCTCATGTTTGGAGACATATAAACTCACTTCCTAAATAGTTCATGGATCAAAGAAGGAGTCATAGTTAATTCAGAAGATAGACTGAAAATTAATGAGCTAAACATCTTACTCAGAAAAACTGCCTCTCAGGGATGTTGCATCCCTAAAAGAAGATGCTTGCTAACCCAAATTAATCTGTAATTTGATGGGGGAACAAAAACTGGAACAAGATAAAAGAGGGTAAACTTGATGTAAATAGATGTATAGAAATGGTAACGATAAAAGTCGAAATCCATGACATTGAAAATGAAAATATAATAAAGGTTTTTTAAAAGACTGCTCTTTGAAAAAGCTAATTAAATATGCTGTTCTCTGGTAAGATTCATCAGGAGAAAAAAGACACAAAGAAATCTTAGCAATGAAAAAGGAGACAATAAAAAATATAATGTAGAATAAGATAATAAGATCAGCTTTATGTCATTATATTTGAAAATTGATAATAGACAATGTACTCAAAAAATAAACTGACCATGGAAGAAATAGAAAATCTGAAATAAAACTACTACCAGGACTGACATTTAACCAATGTACACTAGTCGAGCTAAAGTAGTTGTTAAAAATTGGCCTTCTGTAGTAATTGATGAATAGCCACTATCCTGAGTCATCCCCACATGTCATATCCTGGCACCTCTGTCAACCCACACCCCTCTTCTAGGGATATGTCCCTTACAATCTAGTAGCTGAAATCCCCCTTACACAATAAACTAAATCCAGGACCCAGTTCCAGCACTGCCATCAACATCAGTTTTGACTGGCTGATTTTCAGTGTTGGTTATTTCAGTATTCTTAATATCACCTCTGCCGTAGCTATTAGTGGAAAAATGGGAGAAAATCAATTAGACCCTATCTACTAGTGAAAAAGCCAGCCTGGACCTGGCTGGTGTGGCTCAGAGGACTGAGTACCAGCCTACCAACCAAAAGGTTGCTTGCTGGTTTGATTCCCAGTCAGGGCACATACATGCCTGGGTTGCAGGTCAGGTCCCCAGTTGGAGGCGTAAATGTATCTCTTGCACATTGATGTTTCTCTCTCTCTCTTTCTCCCTCCCTTCTCCTCCCTCTAAAGATGAATAAATAAAACCTTAAAGAAAAAAGCCGGCCTGTCAGTTTTACAGGTGACTTCTATGAAATATAAAAACACAGAACATTACAATTTTATTAAACTGTTCAGAAAAAGAGGAAATTCCCCTTACCTCATGTGTAGAGCTAGAATGATCTTGATACCCATGCTCAACAAAGATAATATTAGAAGAAAAATAAAGAAAGGTCAGTTTGTAATGTGAATATAGATATAAATATTCTAAATAAAAGGAAATTGGATTCTGTAAGCTGTTGATCAAAATATCATGAACAAGTTGGCTTTATCCAAGAAATTAAACATGATTTATCAGTAGAAATTCTGTTGGTATGATTTATCACATTAACAGATTAAATAGATTAATCCATATAATTGTTTCAGGTGATGAATAAGATTCAGTATTCAGTCATACTTAAAAAGGAAAAAGGGGCGATCATTACCAACTTTAGAGACTAGAAGGATTATAAAGGAAACAGTGAACAACTTTATGGTAATGAACTGGACAACTGAGATAAATACCTAGGGAGTTGCAAATTAAACTGACCCAAGAATAAATAGAAAATCTATCGACCTACAGACCTATAGCAAATAAAGTAATTGAATTGGTAATATTAAGAATCATCCCACAATCTTTCACAAGCTCCATAAAGTAGAGGAGAGAACACTTCCTGACTCATTTTATGAAGCTGGTATCGCTCTAATACCGAAACAGACAAACATAAGAATAGAAAACTACAGACAATGTTCCTCCAAAGAAAAGATTCGAAAACCTTCAACAATGCACACATAAAATATTATATGTCATGACTAATTGGATTTATCCCAGGAATACAGGGTTGGTTTAACATCCAAAAATCAATTAATTTATCATATTGCTTAAGGTCAAAACATATATATATTATCATCTGATGTATATAATCATCTCAGTAAAAATAGAAAAGCACTTGACAAAATCCAACATCCATTTTTGGGATAAAACTAGAAATCACAGGGGACTTTCTCAACCTGATAAAGACAGCTGTGAAAAACCTATGGCTAAAATCATACTTAATGTTGAAAAACAATATATTTCCCTAAGGTTGGGGACAAGGCAAGGATGTCTGCTTCCACCACTTATTTAACATTGCACTGGAGATACAATTGCACCAGAAGTGCAAACAGGCAAGAAAAAAAATAAGTAACAGGCATCCAATTTGGAAGGAAAAGGTAAAACAGTCTTCATACAGAGAAGATATAATATTATATATTTAAAAATCTTAAGAAATATATAAAGACCTACTAGAACTAATAAAAAATTCAGTGAAGTCAAGATTAATACACAAAATCAGTTGTATTTGTACTAATAAACATTGAGCAGTCCAAAAATGAATACAGAAAACATTCCATAATAGCATCAAAAAGAGTAAAATGCTTAGGAGTGGATTTAACAAAATAAATACAAAACTTGCACATTGAAAAGTACAAAACTGAAAGAAGTATGAAGAGAGTGAATGAATAGGAAACTTCCCGTGCCCATGGGCTGGTAGGCTCAGTACCACTGGGATGGTAATTCTCTCCAAATTAGTCTGTAGATTCAATGCGATTTTTGTCAAAGTTCCAGCTGCCTTGTTTTGGGAGGGACCAATTGTCAAGCTGATTATAAAATTTCTGTGGAAGTGTAAATGACCCAGAATAGCCAAAACAGTCCCAAAAAAGAAGAAAAAAATTGGAAGACTTCTATTTCCTAATTTTAGAACTTACTGCAAATCCATAGTGATTAATCAAAACAGTGTGATACTGGCAAAGGATAGATCAAGAGTCCAAAAATAAATCTTTGCATTTTTGATTTTTTAACAAAAGTGCCAAGGTAATTTAGTGGTTTAGGAGAGGATAGTCTTTTTAATAAACAGTAATGAATTGAATATCCACATGCAAAAAAATTAATTTAGATGCTTATTGAATGCACAAAAATGAACTCAAAGTGGGTTTCAATCTGAGCATAAGAGCTACAACTGTGTAATTCTTAGAAGAAAATATGGGAGTAAATCTTCATACAACATTAAAGCTGAGATGATAAAAACGTTTTTGATAAAATGGGCCTAATTAAAATTAAGAAGCTTTGTGTATCAAATGACACTATTAAGAAAGTGAAAAAATTACACAGTGGGTGAGAATCTTTGTAAATCCAATCTGATAAAGAATTTGTGTCCAGAATGAAGATCTTGTAATTCACTTATATGTGCACAAATAACCTAATTTAAAAACAGGCATAATAGCCCTGACTGGTGTGGTTCAATTGGCTGGGGGTTGTTCCACAAAGCCCAAGGTCACCAATTTGGTTCCAGGTTGGGATGCATGCCTGCATTGCTGGTTTGGTCCCCGTTGGGGCGTGCATGAGAGGCAACCGATCAATGTTTCTCTCTCACATCGATGTTTCTCTCCCTTTCTTTCTCCCTCCCTTTCCCTTCCTCTAAAAAGAAATAAACACTTTCAAAATGGGCAAAATATTTGCATAGACATTTCACCAAGAAGATATGCACTTGATTAAAAGCACTGAAAGGTGTTCACCGTCACTAGTCATAAAGGAAATGCAAGGCCCACCCAAAGGAGATACATCTTCACACCCACTAAGAAGATATCTTTGATAACAAACATGGTAACAAGTATCGGCAAGAATGCAGAGAAACTGGAACCTCATACGTTGCTGTAGGAATGTAAAATGAAACAGCCATTTTAGAAAGCAGTTCGTCAGTTCCTTAAAATGTCAAACATAGGGTTACCATGTGACCCAACAATCAGAGAAATAAATACATATATCCACACAAAGATTTGTACGTGAATGCTGATAGTAGGAGTAGTAGTAGTAGTCGTCATAATGGCCAAAAAAATTGAACCAATCCAAATATCTACCAACTGGTAAATAGATAAACAAAATGTGGTATATCTATGTGATAGAATATCATTTGGCAATAAAAAGAAACAAAGAATATGTGTTATAACATGGATGAGCCTCAGATAGTTATGCTAAGTGAATAAAGCCAAACAAAAACACCACTTATTGTATGATTCTATTTATATGAAATGTCCAAAATAGTCTCCAAGAGGCAGATCTGTAGAGACAGGAAGTGAATTAGTAGTTGCCTGTGGCTGGGAGGGACTGCTGATGAGCAGGAGGGATTTTTTCAGTGATGAAAGTGAGCTAATGTTGGTTTGTGTTGCTGACTGCACAGCTCTTTTAATTTCCTAAAAATCACTTCATTGTACTACAACTTCATGGTATGTAAATTACACCTCAATAAAGCTGTTAAAAACAAACTGTTAATTAACTAGAAATAAAAGGAAGCTCATCAAAAGTATATACTATATCTATAGCACATTTTTAAATAGTGAAACTTTAGAATTTTTCTCTTTAAAATCAGGAAGGAGAAACACGCTTGTTATTAATACTGTTGTTCACCATTGTTTTGGGGTAGGGGGTGGCAAGGTCCTGGTTGGTGCAATAAAGGAAATAAATATATGAGGGTTGATAAGAAAAAAATGAAACGATAGCATTCACAGGTGATGTGACGACTGTATCTAGGGTCGGTGAACAGTTTCTGTAAAGTCCGTGGAGTGAGCATTTTAGACCTTGTGTGCTCTGTGCCTCTGAGCAGCCACAGACAATACATGAATGGGTGTGGCTGTTTTCTGACTCCTGGTCTATGTAGAAAACCCTATTTTGCTGACAAATGATCATAATCAATAAGAGTTAACCAAGATTGTGAGATAAAGATCAAAATGTAAAAATCAATAGTGTTCCTAATCACAACAACAGATTTAAAATTTTTAAAGTATATAGTTTTTAGTAATTAAAAAGTTTAATTGATACAAAGAAATAAGATTTAATGGAAGATTAGTATAACTTTTATGGAGAAAATTGGCAAACTTCATTTAAGTCATTGTAAGTCCTAAATAAAGTCTATGGACTAGAAGACACCTTTGAAACTACAAAAAGCAAATTTAAAAATACCGGGTGTAAACCCAAAAGGGAGGGAAAATGGGAAAGGAAGCAATGACAATGGAATTTTAAAGTCTGGAAAGCCGGGCCCTGACCATGTGGCTCAGTTGGTTGGAGCGCGCACCAAAAGTTTGCTGGTTTGCTTCCCAGTCAGAGCGCATGCTTAGGTGTACACACTCCCAGCTGGGGTGTGTACAGAAGGCAATCTGTCTGTCTCTCTCTTCCCCCACCCCTCCCTTTCTCTCTAAAATCAATGGAAACATGCCCTTGGGTGAGGATTAAAAAAGAAACATCTGGAAAGTAGGTAGATGAATGGCAACTTGACTTAGCAACTTCCTTAAACAATCCTAAGCTGGCAGTGGGGAAGAGTTAAGAACTTAAGACAATTTATCCAAAACCCTCAAAAATCAGGACTCCCCATTCTGAGTACTCTGTAATTGAAGGGGTAGCTAAAGTAAGAGTTCAAGTGAAAGATACTTAAGGACTTACATTCTTTCCTTAATCCCCACCACTGGGTGATTGACCTCCCAATTCAGAAGAAGTTTCCAATTTTATCTTCTAAAGAGGATAAAATAGAGAATCTCTGTAGTGAAAGATTGGGTACTTTACCAAAATCAGGGAGACATATGCATACTGAATATTGAATTCAGAGACCCTTAGCTTCTTCCAGTTAAGGAACCAAAGATACAATAGGAGTTCCTGAAAAAATGGCTTCGCCCCACACAGTGAAGCTCAAACCTCTCCCAGTACTCAGAGTTCCCCGTCAGCCTTTCAGTTCCCACTCTCAATTATGAGCAGGTGCTAAAGATAATCAGACATTTGAGAAAAACTTGTAATACAAAGACCTACATAGATGGGGAGATATTTTGGAGGAAACAGAAGTACTATTTCTAGGGAGAAGAAAACTTAAACTTTTTTAAACCTATCAATGTCCTCAGAGAGAGAAGAAGCAGACATTTTATGCTCGAAGCACTGAGTGCGGACCGTAGGGTGCAGCAGAGGAGAGGAACGGCAGGGACTTGAATGAGCTGGTGGTGGTCTGCTTCTTCACACGGGCGATGAGTCCCCGGTGTTTTTTCCTTCAAACTCAACATGCATTTCATTTATGTACTTTTCTGTCGATATGACACGGTTCAAAATTTTAAAAATAATTAACAAAAAATAAAAGGAGGAATAAAAAAACATAGGCAAGGAATAAAATCCAGAAAACTAGGCAGATTTGCAAAAGGGCCAAATAAAATTTAAAGTAAAAAAAAAAAAAGAACTATGGAAATTTAAAATAATATAGGATGGGTCATGTAGCGGATTAGACACAACTTTAAAAAATAGGTTGGAATATAAATATTGAAAAATTTCCCAGAATGCAGTGTATGGAAATGAGTAGATAGAAATCATGAAAGAGCAGTTATGAGACAGAGTCAAGTGTGAATGTTTCATACAACTATTTGGAGCCTTAAAAGAATAGGGAAAATAGGTGAGAGGCAATATTGGAATAATGATAGAATTTTCCAGAATATATGAAAATAACATGAATCTTTAAGATTTAGAAAGTTAAATGAATCCCAATAAACAGAAAGAAATCCAGATTTACACATATTGGAGTGAAGATGCAGTACTGCAAAGACTAAGAGAAGATCAGCCAGAAGGGAAAAAAGATAAATTATCCAAAGCAACAATGAAACTGATACCAGACTTAAAAATAGCAACACTGGAAAGAGGAACTCAGTGGAATAGCCTCGATATTCAGAAAGAAATAACTATCAACCTGAAGTTGTATGTTCAGCTAAACTTTTGATCAAAAAGAAGAGTGAAATAAAAAATTTCCAAACAACGTAAAGTGAGTTTACCTCAACAAAGTCTTTAAAAAATATACTTTATCCCTGACGGATGTGGCCCAGTTGTTAGGCATCCTACCCCAGGGTGAAAGGGTTGCCGGCTTGATCCCTGGTCAGGGCACATGCCTGGGCTGCGGATTCAGTCGTGATCGGGGTGCCTGCGAGAGGCACCTCATCTATGTCTCTTGCATCGATGTTTCTCTCCCTTTCTCCCTCCCTTCCCCTCTCTCTAAAAATAAATAATAAAATAAAATATTTCAAATAATATACTTTAGAAAGAAAGAATAAACAGGAAGGTTGGAGATGAAACTGTGAATGGTGAGCAAAAAAATAAATCATGTAAGTTTAAGCATACATTGACTGTAAATTTTTTTCAAGAATTTATTTATTTTTAGAGAGAGGGAAAGGGAGGGAGAGAAACATCGATGTAAAAGAGAAACATCAAATGGTTGCCTGTTTCACATGCCCGACCAGGGACTGGCCTGCAACCCAGCCCTGTGCCCTGCCCGACTGGGAATCGAACTGGCGACCTGTCGGTTTGTGGAACCAGGCTCAACTAACTGAGCCATTCCTGTCAGGGATTGACTGTAAATTGTAGTTGTAAAGGCAAAAATATTACTGTTACCAAATCCTTACATTAATGATAACTCTAGGTTTTGTTGGTTTGGTTTCTTCTGTAGGTGTACAGAAGATGGGTGTCCGCATAAGAAGTTTTTTCACACCCGTTTTCTCATGAGAATGAGATTAACACCAGATTGCTCCAAAATGTTGATCTCTACGTCCTCCGGCTATCTCTTGATCTTGCATGACCTTGACTTAACCAAGTCTTTAGAAGTAGGCAGCTACCCCATTTTGAGAGCAAGAAGAACTACATCAAATTCAGGTAAGCTTTTCTGTTTTTTTGAAGAATTTTCCAAAGAATCTCAGACATAGGGTTGGTATATGTTTCCATTCTGAGAATGATAGCAGGAGGAAAAAAAAATTAAAACATTCTTTGGAAAGGTCAGTGAGAGCTTTTTTCTTAAGGAAATACAGTGATCTATATGTATCTCTGATGGGGCATTAATTTGTCCTCTGATCGCAAATGATCTAGGAAGAGTAACTGCTAACTGTAAAAAGTATTTCCTTTCAGCTCTCTGCTAGGCCGAAAATCTTTCATCGGTATTTCTAAGTCATCACTATGTCAAAAACTAGTGATGACCTAAGGTAGTATCAGTCTTTGTAAGTTTTTCTGGAACTCAGCAGTGCTTTTAAGTGATAGTCAATAGGGAGTTTTCGTTTTAAGCCTGTATTGTGTCCTAGACTTCCAAATGTCCAGAAGCCATCTGATCTCATGGCCTCTAGACACCCTCCTGCTGAAGTCCTGCTTCTACTCCTTCTGCTGGTTCCATTAGACTTAGGGGAAGTTGGGGCTCAGGAAAACTTATGCACTATACTTCACATTATGCGATAGAAACTGTATTTCATCTACTTTTGGGGGGAAAAGGGCTGATCTGGGAACATGTCCAGAAAAAAACAAACTTAAGCATTGGAACACGTAGTGTTCATAAATTGCTATTAAAAGTTAGCTTCGAAATGTTGGAATCTTTCTCTGTGCACAGGCCATTTCTGAGGACTCCTTTGGGAATGGGCAGGCCTCCTTGTATTGCATTTGTCCAATTTCACTGCTATAAGTAGAAATTTAAGTTTTACTAACTTATGTGCAAGCAAGGAATATAATCCTTTTGGATTTAGAATTTTTTTCAGTTAAACATTAATGACTTTAACTTTTTGAGAAGACCTAGTTGGCATTTTTTGGTTCAAACACCAGGAAGGTTTTCGGACTTCTACGGGTAATTCTGATACTTAATTACATCAAAGGGAACTGAGTTACTAAGAACCCCCCACAGAAGTGTGGGGCCACTGGAAAAGCGTGGTGAAGGAGAGATTGCTGCTCGTAGCATTACATCAGACTCAGCTATCTGATAGTCGTTTTATTTTTTCCACTGATTTCACTGTATCATTTGTATTGCATTCAAAGAAAGTAGTCATCTATTGTCAAGAATGATAACAGAAGTGCTTGGTGTGCTTTAAGGAGGACCCGTCACATTCTCAATAACAAGCCTGTTGTTTGGGCCCTGTTCTGACATTGATCAGTGGACTGAGCAGCGCAGTTTTTATTCTTACTCAAGTTTTCTTGTTCCATTTCATTACACAAATGATGCGGAACCAAAGCTGCTCCTATGTTTATTTGGCATTTCCTTTTTTTTTCCACTTAAGCTGGTCATTGGTATACAAGGTCTTAGAAAGGGACTAGGCCTTAGAACACTTAAACCAGTTTTAAGTGGACCTGTACTTGCCTCGTTTCAGATGCATTTTAACAGTATGGTTCAAGTAGATGATTAGAGAGACATTACCAGAGTTTTGCTAGATATTGTCAGAATTTTTTGTATTTTTAAGATCTGACCACTTCATCAAGTTCATCTGGTCCTAGAGTCTCTGGTTCACCTTGTCACCATGGTGATTCAAATTCATCTTCTGAGAAACACACGTCACGAGCCTCACAAAGAGAAGGTAGGTGAAAAGTTGGACTTTAGACCTCGCTGGTGTGGCTCAGTGGACTGCGTGCCAGCTTGCAAACAAAAGGTCCCCGGTTCTATTCCCAGTCAGGGCACATGCCTGGGTTGCCGGCCAGGTCCCCACTTAGGGGTGTGTGAGAGGCAACCCTCTCGTACACCGATGTTTTTCTTTTTCCCTCCCTTTCCCATGTCCCTAAAATAAATTTTTTTTAAGTTGGATTTTATAATCCTGTAACAACAGATTCTACGAAATAGCTTTCTTTGGCCCTGCCTGGGTGGTTCAGGTAGTTGGTGGGAGCATTGTCTCGTTCACCAAGAGGTTGTGGGGTCAAACCCTGGTCGGGACCCCTAGAGGAAGCTACCTATTGATATCTTTCACACCAATGTTTATCTCTCTTGCTCTTTCCCTTCTTCTCTCTCTAAAATTAACATATCCTTGGGTGAGGATTAAAAAAATATCTTTCTTTAATCCATAAAATTAGCCAATAGACATAAGGCTGTGCCTAGTCCCTCAGTTACAATTTTCGAAAAGCTAAAATAGAGTCTCTAGGATTGGTATCTTGGGCTAAAATCTTTGATAGAATGTAAGCTTTAGTTTTATTTCCTGGTGGTGTAGTTTGGAGAGGAAGTACTTGGAAATGTAGATTCCAATCAAAGTGATTATGGAAAGTACACCAGGTTACATGTGCGGCAGTGCCGTATGTATGAGGGCGTGGGTTCCTCGGGTGCTTGAGAAAGTCACTGGTCCCAGCCCAGTAGGCTTTTCCAGCGCTGCTCCCTTACTGAGCAGAGCCTGACGGACTCCGAGGGCTCGTGAGGCGAAGTGAGCCGCGCTCTGGCCCACTCTGCTTGGGCCAGCTCTTGAGGAGCCTCCAAGGAGCACAGCTTGAAAACCACTGCTTGGCTATTTAGAATGGGTCTCTTTTCTGCTTTTGTTACAGATTTTTTAAATTACTTCTTGAAATAGGGGTTTGTTTTTCTCAAAAATTATTAAAGTTTAATCACATGTGAAATCATTATTTAGGTATAGTTTGGTTCTAACTGCAATTTAGAGCTTTACAGGTTTCGGTCAGTGCTGCTGTAGTAAAATAAAGGGGGTATTTAAGAGAAGATGCATGTTTCTGAGGAACAGTTCACAAAGCTCTGAAGAGGGAGCATATTATCTCCAAAGGAGCACCTTCCACAGGAAGAGAAGTGTTGAAATATTCTCTTGATATTAAACTTTTAAGCTGCTTTCTTACAATGACTGCAAAAGTGGTTCTCCGAGGGGTAAGACATGCTCCCAGCAGTCACTGCGGCAGTCCCTGTCCTCAGGGCTAGGCAGGAGGATGCGCCGTACGGGAGTACTGGGATGTGTACGGTCGATTGGCAGTGCCTCCCGCCCCTGTTCTGACATGCCTCTATGTGAAGGGTCCTCCCTCACCTCCAAAATTGAGTCTGTTTGTTGTTTATAGTACTGTCCTTGGCAGCAGGCTGTAAGTCCTGCTCCTTGTGTGTGTGTGTGTAAAATAGGCTTTTATTTACATAACAGCCGTCTTAATGACTTCAAGTATTTCCTTCTCTGCCCATGAGAGCACCAGGTCCTCTGAGATAAGAACTGTAATCTTTGACTTTTCCAGATCCCTTTCATGGCACGTAACTTTGACTTTACTGAAATGAAGAGCTTTCTGAGATACAATCCAAATCAAAAGGACCCGCTGGTCAGTTTTAGCACCTTAGCCTTAGGTCATTGGTGATTCCTGCTACAGGGACTTGGATTCTTCAGTTCTGGTCACGCCCTTTCCCCCCGTAACCTCACCCCGAAGACACACACTGCACACACTGAGGGCACCGAGGGTGGGTTTTCACACGTGGCAGCATAATGCGGCAGGCAAAGGAACGAAGGCATGGGGGCTGGCTGGCAGAAATACGAACTTTTTTTAAACTGTTTTTTTATTTAAAAACCTTTTAAAAAACTTCTTTGTTGACTTTATTGGGATGACATTGATTAATAAAATTATATAGGTTTCAGGTGTACAATTCTATAAAAATCATCTATACATTGTATTTATTATATTGTATGCCCACCACCCCAAGAAATCAAACCTTTGATAAGCGGCCTTAGTCCTTTGACAATAGAAATCCCACACTCTAATGTTCTTGTATCTCAGGAGTTCCACCTCGAAATAGTCTTGAAGTCTTAACCCCTGAAGTTCCTGGTGAGAGAGACCGCGGAAACTGCATCACATCCTTACAGCTGCACCCAAAAGGCTGGGCCACTCTTCTTCGGTGCTCAAGCAACACTGACGACCAGGAGGTATGCGCAGCGCCCCACCTCCCGCAGGGCCCACTGAACAATTGCCATCGCCACGCACACTCGAAACCCCTTCTTCCTCCTCTCCGGCCTGAGTGTGGCAAGCTGGGAAGTATTTTAAAGCAATGATCAGCTCAGATTGTGCCCAGCTTTTTAATTTTTTCCTCATCTGATCGTAAGAAAGCCTTTATACAGTAAACGTAGGACTGAGGTATTCCAGCTAGGCCGGCTAACCGTGGGGTTTTGCTAAGCCAGTTGAGTGTAATAATTTTCTCTTTTTAAAAACCAGGGAAACTTTGGGAAAGGAAGGAACTAAACTGAGACTGGGGCAAAGGTCTTACGTGATCTTATGACTTTCACCACTCTGAAAGGCAGGAGTCCTCCAAGAAGCCTTCTAGCTCTGTAATCCACAACTGAGAAGAGCCCTTGAAGCATGCGGGAGAGGTATTCTAGGGCTTGAATGTCTTGACCCTAGAATTTTTTTAATGTCAAGATTGTTGTTACTCTCAGAAAAGGGAATGGTTCCCACAGAAATCACAGTGGCCACTGTGAAAAACAGGCATTAAAGCACCATACAGAATAGCCCTAGCTTACGAAGATAAGAAGGTAGGAGGCCCGAAAGTTAGTCGGATGATGGGTAGCATTCATCTAAGTGATGTCTTCAAACAATTCTGTGGCTTTGGCATTCGGTCAAGGTTTTTGAAAAAGGAGTATCTGCAGCACTATTTGGGGCTCTGTAACTCTGGTTTGTCTTTCTTCTCTCTCCCCAGTGGACTTGTGTTTATGAATTCCAAGAAGGAGCTCCCGTGCGACCTGTCTCCCCTCGCTGTTCCCTACGCCTGACTCATTACATTGAAGAAGCCAATGTAGGCAGGGGTTATATCAAAGAACTTTGCTTCAGCCCCGATGGACGAATGGTTTCTTCCCCACATGGCTATGGAATCCGCTTGTTGGGATTTGACAGACAGTGCAGTGAGCTCATTGACTGTTTGCCCAGAGAAGCCAGCCCCCTGCGGGTGATCCGCTCTCTGTACTCTCATAATGACGTGGTTCTGACGACAAAGTTCTCTCCCACGCACTGTCAGATTGCCTCAGGGTGCCTTAGTGGACGGGTTTCTCTGTACCAGCCAAAGTTTTAGGCACAACTTACACCAAACAAGCAACTCTTCTGGTGTTTGACATATAAACTACTTCAATTTAGGTGAAGTATTTTCTTTTTAGATGATCTTAAAAGTTTGGGTCAAGATCCTGATTCTTATGGGTCCATGAACACACCTATGACCTGAGTACCTGGTCGTCCAGCAGAATAGGGGCCTCGCCAAGTCAGACTCTGCGCAGCATCACCTTTCGCAGCATTCCTCAGCTCCTGCTGCCCTGCGCCACTGAGCTCCGGTATCCTGGCTATTTGCATGGTAGCTCTTGTCCAGTTTCTTTCTTTTTCTTTTTTGTTTTTTGATTTTGATGTGAATTTTATGGACATTTGACAGGAGTTTTAGTTGGATTAGGAGAAACCTGTGACACTAGAATAAATCCCAGAAGTTGGATGTTGGCATACTGGTTGTTGAAAAAGAAATTTCCTCGTAATTAATCAGTGCACTTGGCCTTTTAAAGTTGCTGTTATGTTTGTAATGAGCACAGACAATGGCGTTATTCTCATAACTGTTAGACAGTCTTGCAACAAAATGTCTTTTAAGCTTCCTGTTAAAACTATACGTATTTTTTTTGCCATGAGAGTGTTTTGTTCTGCAATTCTAGAAGAAATATTACCATCTCTCTTTGTAATTTACTTGTATGAACTTTAAAATCTCCAGCATGTGTCCTTACTTGGTATTTTGTTCCTGCCAACAGCATTAGGGAGGAAGAGGGGCAACGGAATGGGCTTTGGTCATTTCTTTTGTATAGAAGAGAATCTATTTACTGGATTGGTACACTCTCTGACCAGTGACGAGAATAGTGTGGCTCAGACCTGCTTTCTCTGCCAGATTACTTGAATCCCACGGGATGGCGTGTTACAGTGTTGGGGTGGAGGGGGAATCGAGAGTGAAGAGGTGTGTTTTACTCCTATTTCTTCCATGAGCCAGGTGGCGCAGTCAGCTCTCTTTGCATTGGTGAGAGGAGAACGCAGTACTCTTCAAGCTGGTGGCTTAACTGTGGTCGTCACTGACTTGGATGGCAAGACTAAGAGCTGAGAGGAAGACCTCTGTTGTGTTTTGTTACGGAGCACAGCAAGAAAAAGTATCAAGCGGGGCTCTAGCCCAAGGCTGACTGCTCTGTCGGAGTAAGCAGTGTTCCTCCAGTCTCCTCCGCTGGGAATAGTATGGTGTTCAGAGGGGAATTGCCAGAGGCTGGAGTTATTTAAGTCACACGCTGGCTTCTTCCCTCTTAATTCACATTTTCTTAGACAGTGATTCTCAAACATGAAAGGTACCTTATAATCATTGAGGAGCTTGTGAAAAATATAGAAGATGCCCTCACCTCAGGAGATTCTGATTCTGCCAGGGAGAGGACAGGAATCTGTATTTTCAACAGGAACACCAAGTAATCTTTATTCAGATGGCCCTGGATCACTGTTTGTAAAACACTACCTTAAGTACTTTTGTACCCATCAGGTGCTTAACACAACTCCCAGAAGGTGTTTTGATTATTATTTTTTAAATAATAAGTAAATGAAAGCAATTTTAGAGGTAGAAAGTAATATAAAAAAGAATCATCTCACTATTTAAGGAATGAGAGAAATTAAGTGACCTGCCTAAGGTCATCCTGAAAAATTACTGGCAGAGCCAGGACTCAAGTTCAAGTCTCCTAATTCCTTGCTCAGGGCAATTTCTACTGTATTATGCTGTCTGTTAAAATAATGATTTATGAATACTTTATTTTGTCTTTAAGTTGTATTACTGTGACTACCCTTAAATCGGCCAATAGATTGAAAAAAGAAGGCATGGGAGTAGATGCTGAGAATTCCAGCCATAAGAAGAAGAGTATTTTAAATCTTACAGAAATGCTTAAGCAACCCAAACACATGAATAAAAATGACATTTTTCTTGTAGGGCCGACCAGACAGCCATTCACACACATGTATAGAGGTCACATCTCACTTGGAACAATGTTGTCTCTAGGACAATTTTTTTTAAAGATTTTCTTTATTTACTTTTGGAGACAGGGGAAGGGAGGGAAAAAGAGAGAAAAACATCAGTATGTGACAGAGCCATCGATCCATTACCTCTTACACTCGTACGCCCCCAACTGGGGACTTGGCCCGCAACCCAGGCGTGTGCCCTGACCGGGATCGAATTGGTGGCCTTTCTCTCTGCAGAACAACACTCAACTCACTCAGCCACACCGGTCAGGACTCTAGGACATATTTTCAAAATTAGATCCATTTAAAATAGATGTTTAAAATTTGGAAATCATTTTAAAAGTTTTTTATTGATTGATTTTTTAGAGAGAGAGGGGTGTTCCGCTGGGGGTTGTATCGATGTGTTGCTCCACCCATTCATACGTTCATTAGCTGATCCCTTTATGTGCCCTGGCCTGGGGTCACACCTACAGCCTTGGCGTAATGGGATGGTGCTCTAAGCCACTGGACTACCCAACAGGACCTAAAATTTGGCTATTATTTTAGTCATCAGAAAACTTATGGCTTGGTACATTGCAAACACAGGTTTGCCATAAACTTAAAAAAAATTTTTTTAACACTTAAAAGTGTCTTTTAATAACATCTACATTAGCCTTAGAAAACAGTAACTCAAAAGACTTGCTTTTTATTCCATTCAAACATAAACTTATCTTTTGAGGATTTCTCAAGTATATCATTTTTTAAGATTTTATTTACGTTTAGAGAGAGGGGAACAGAGAGAGACAGGGAGGGAGAGAAACATCTTGGGTTGCCTTTCTCACCCCCTCAACTGGGGATCCGACCCACAACCCAGGAGTGTTCCCTGACTGGGAATCAAACTGGTGCCCTTTTGGTTTGTAGGCCGGCACTCAATCCACAGGGCCACACCAGTCAGGGCTCATGTATATCATTTTAAAAAAAGAAAAGAAAGAAACAAAATGAGAATTGGGACGTAACATAGAATTTATTACTGGCTCATTGATAACTTTTGTTTTTAAAAATCACATTTAAAAGAAAAAGTTTTGAAGGCAAAAATACTCAGTGTTAACATTAAAAATAAGCTACTAGGTACAACTGTATTGATAATCAAAAGAAGCTTCCATAAATTCCATCTCCTTTGGAGAGAGTTCCATGTCACATGCTGGGCACACATGTTGCCCAACTCTAAACTCCAGTCCATGATTGTTTTAACCACTGTAGAGCACATACCACGTGTCAAAACTTTACTACTAACCCTCAAGAGAAACCTTGCAAGGTAGGCAGCATAAGCACCCAGTTACTTTGGAGGGAATGGAGGGTCAGAAAGTTTAAGTGATTTGCCTTAAGTCACAGAGCTGGGTGGCATCACTGGGATTCAAACCCAGGTCTGTCTGTTTTAGTCCCAAACCCGTGCCTACTGCCCTACCCTTCTGCCATCTGGTGTGCAAAGGATGGTAAACTGGCTTGCTGCCTTACTCCTTGAGCCTCCTCTGGAAGTTCTTTCTGACAGAGCTGACTGACCTTCTGCACCACGTGAAAGAACATTTACAAGACTGACAATTTCCATTCGAATTAATACCATAAACTTCAGGGCATACATTCAGTCCATTCCTAACTAAAAACCTCAGGCAGCATACATAGCTACAAAATAAAGAAAAATAGAGGATAAATAGCCTTGTATAAAAATAGAGCCACACAGATGAGATTTAAAAATTCTCAGCCAGCAAACTCAATAAGCCCCCTTTGTCCAAACTCTTTGAGGTGTGGTCGTGATCAAAAAGTCACCGGGGGTGTTAAGCAAGGAATCAGAAGTCACCGGGAATGCTGTACTCTTGGAGGATGTCACATCCTATAATTTCAAGGTTCCATTTCACTTAGAGTATAAAATCTGATCTGGTGTTTTTTACTCTAGATTTTATTTAGTCATTTGTATCCATAGTTGGCAAGCGTATTATAATTGGTACTAAAGAAGGGTTGTTGGTAGTGTTTCTAAAAGCTTGCGCAGAACAGTATGTGGCAGTGCTATGCTGAGTGACTGACTTTAGGAACATCAAATATATAGTAGTTGCTTATTTTCAGTTGTGAAAATTAAGTGGCTCAAGCAGAAGAGACCTCTATTTTAATTTTTGAAAATGTGTGATCTTTTTTCTCAGAAGTCCAGAAAACATGTACATTTTGTTATTTCTCCTTGTTACATCCCTGAGAAGAAGCCATACCAAAAATTGTAGAAAAACAAGCAAGGAAAAGGTAAATCGCACGCTCCCCACTCCTGTGCTCAGAACCAAGGCCACATTATACCGTCAGTGTTAAGTCTTGTTTGCTGGAAAGTGCAATATAGGAAAAATATTCTGAGAACCTTATAGAAGCCCTAGTGTTTCCCAGTCAGTCAGAATACATGGTATTGGATCCGTAAATTCCTGTTAAGCTTGTGAAAAGCAAGAGAAATATTCTGGTAACTTACTGATGACAATCAGCCCCATTTAGTGGCCAGCAGTCACTGAGAGCTATGAAATCTCACTAAGTAATACCTGTGTTGGTCATGAAGGAAAGCATATGTACGACTTTTTGGATAACTAATGAATATCTCTTAAGTGCCAAAATTTAAAACTTGTAATAATTTTTGAAGTAAGTCTTTCAGATATGTTAGTATACCTCCTTGCCTTCTTACAGCATGCTCAGTGTAATTCACTTTCTCATGATGAAAAGTAAAAGTTATATTCATGTATCATTATAAATATCCAATGAGCTCTAATGTATATAAAATAATTCATAAAATGTAAAGGGCTATAACAAATGAGTTAATACCAATTATTATAAAGTGATTCCCTCAGCCCTGAGGTATACATAATCATTTGCCTCAGATTGCTGTTTTAATTTAAAAAGGTTTTATGTCTGCTAAGCAGTTTGTTCTGTCTCCTTCTGATATATCAACAAGCCTGCCTCCGCCAGGCTTCCCACTTCCTTCTAGCGAGCCGCGTTCACCCGCTAGGAGCTGGGCGTGAGATAACCGAGACCGCCCGGTGTCCACAGAGCGGAAGAGCTCTGGCGCGCTCGCCTACCACTTCCTGACCTTCTGGATGCCACAGGAACCTGGATGCTAGAGGTTTCAGTTAAAGCCTAGCCTAGTGGTTTTTTCCAATTGGCACTAAGTAAAATACTACAGACTAAGGATGTTGCTAGAGTAAGGAATGAACAGCAGTGTACCAAAGAATATAGCAAAGCAACCGCAAAGGCTCTGTATTTTGCACACGGGGTGTTCATGCTTTTAAGGAAAAAAAAAAAGCAGAGTGGGGAAAAGCAATGAAAATAAAATCCAGATAGACTTGAGTATTTTTGATGCCATTAAATTTTGTCAACAACCATTAAACTATATGCTTAAATTATCACATGTGGTTACAGAGACAGTTTAGTCCCATTGCAGAATAAGATTGTACCAAAATTCCTAAGAGTTTCTCCCATTCAAATGGTGATGGAAATTATCAGAAGGAAATTAACAAATTCCCTGCATTGCGCTCTCAGTTGTAAATGAACCAGAGGTGGAAATACGGGTTTGATGGGTTTTATGGAGAGCTCTGCGGAACACAGCTCCTGTGTGTATGTGCATGTACACGTCCCCAGGGGTAATAAAATAATTGTCCATTTAAGTGTGGTCCAAAGTATTTAAAATAGAATTTCAAGCTTTCCTAAGTTTCTTCCTCATTTAGATTTCATGGTTTTTACATTAAAAATTGAATATTTGAATTCTTCTAAATTTCACTCTATTTCCAAATTGTGCTTTCTGATAAATTTTAGATTAACATTTTCAGGAAATTTGGGATGTTCCAGACAATATACTCGACACCAGAAGTTTCTTCTCTGGGCTCTGAGGTACTTATGCTAGACTGTAAGCTCCTTGAGGGCAGAGACTATCTTATTTATTCTTGTTATCAGTGATCGGTACAGGCTCTGACAGAGTATTTGCTCCATAAATGTTTGTTAAATGAATAAAATGAACCACATATATGTGGCCTCAAGTTCCTATGAAGCCAGACTGTGATGTGCAGATCATTCAGTACTAAAGGAATCCACCATTTATTATTACAGTGAACACACTCTATGCATCAGGAAAAACCAAGCATTTTCCATTATCTGGAAAACAGCAGGTTAAGACTCAATTTTTCATTCAACAAACATTTGAATCCCTACTGTGTGCTTAGTCCAGTACTAGGGACTCAAGGGACAAGATCACTGAGGTTTTGGTATTCCATAGCTGCAGCTGAAATAGACAGGTGCAGGGCCGGCTTCCCAGGCATGTGGCCTGTGCAGGCGGGGAGGGACAGGTCCCAGGCTGGTTCAACGCCGAGCTGGAGCCGTCTTGAAATTCTTCAGTTTTTGAACAAGGGGTCCATAATTTTATTTTGCACTAGGCTCATAAGTTATGTAGCTTGCCTGGCTTGGGTATTACCATTTCGACACAGAGGAAACAATAAGAATTATATCAATATTATCTTTTCACATTCAGTGAAAACTAGCCATAAAGTAAAATAACCTATAAAATCTAAAATTAAAACAGAAGTACCTCCCTCCCTCCCAACAAACTTTTTAACAGATCAAATATTCTTCATTTCAGAATTAGAAAAGTGTTCTAAAAATGTAATTGGCTTTTTACCTTTTCAATTGAATTGTTTTTGAGTTTTTCAAATGAATGAATGTATAATTGTAGGTGAATTTATTCTCTACATACATACCTACATATAATTTTAAGTTTTTAACAAACCTTCTATTAATAGATGAACTGAATATTTTGGTATAAGTCTACCTCATAATGTGCTTTTAAAAAAATAAACACTACTTTGAGACACCCAACACACTTTCTGTGTGTGTCAGCCTGTTCAAAGGTTGAGGGCAAACCTGCGCTTAGCAGCAGTTTGAACATTTTCACTTAAGTCGCTTAGGTGTGTTCATCTTGGGACCAGACTTGGGGCACACCTGTGGCAGAGGCAGTGGTTTGGTGGCTCTCGTCAGGGAGAGTCCGAACTTTTTCAGTCATTTAGCCCTATCAGAAATTAGAGAATACGCTTCAAGTTTTGATCCTTTATAAATTATATATATGTATGTATGTATACATATATGCACATTATAAAACATGTACAGAGAGAGTTAAAGGAACTTGTAAAAAACATGATAAAAAAATCAATCTCTTCCAGGGACCACCTTGCGCCCCCACTGGCGTGCGCCACCCCCTTCTGTGGCAGCCGGTGCTCCACACACAGTGGGCACTTTACACGGAAACACAGTTACTGAGACCTAGCCCATTCACATCTGCTCATTACTGTTCTGGCCACTTACCAGTTTGTTGGATATGAGTTAAGTTTTTGAGAGTTTTACAAATTTGTTCTTTATTCAGTGGAAATTATGTTCATATAAATAGAAAGCATAGTTGATACCTTTTTACTTTTGTTTGTGGACCTATATACAGTGATTGGTTCTCATGTAGACAAATTAGAACGTGTGTTTATTTTTTTCAGTGTTCCCTAGAATGACTTTTTTTTTTGTATCATTTAACACTGTGATTGGTGGTTTATTTTACCATACTATTTTAATTCACTAGAAAAATGATGATCAAATTTGGAACACTGACTTTTTGGGTAAGTCATTGAAGAGAAAAATAGAATGAATCCCTTTTGATCATTTTGTGAAATTAATCATTTATATAAGCTGATTGAACTAACCATGGCACTAATTACTATCTCAGTTATTCCTATGACTGACAGACTATGGGCTATTTAAAAATAGATTTTCTTTTACTTAAAAGGAAATGTTTATCTGGCATGCATTTATACCAATGAGTCAACAATTTATATTAGTTTCCTGTTACGGATGTAACAAATTACCACAAACTTAGTGGTGAAAACAACGCAAACCTCGGTCCGCTGAGTTCTCTCCCGGGCCCTCTTGGCAGAGGACGCGGAAAGCGGTGCTCAAACTGGAGCACGAGTCCGAGACCCTGGGGGCTTTCAAAACACAGACCGCGGGGTCCTCACCCAGGGTTTCGGACTTCATAGGGCCGGGGTGGGGGCCCCGTTTTGCACTAGTAACCCGTTCCCGGTTGCTGCTCTAGGTCCGGAGACCAGTTTGAGTACTACGGATACTGAAAATGCAGTCAGGAGTTCCGATTTCTCCCGGACGACAGACCCCAAGGATCTTCATGTAGATTAAGGAAGCCGGTTTAGGGAAGATCTTAACTTTGCAGGTTGATATTATAGATGGACAACAGGCATCCCTTCGGCTACTCTATTCAGTACGTTGTCGGGCTGGCCGTCCGTCAGCGAGAGCCTAGACCCTCTTGATTCAACGTTGTGTCTAAGTTGCTGGGTGGCTCATCTTCTGACGCAGAGAGAGGGGCACCGCTACACAAAGTCCCACCCCTGGCGCGAGCTGTGACGAGCACGACGGAAACTAACCAGGGCAGAGACAACGCAAAACATTTTCAGTGTCTTGGGGAAACAGCTGTTCCCATCGAAAGCCGTTGTACACTACACTGCTGCATTGACATTAACTTGCAAAGCCCGTCACCAGGAAAGATTAGTCTTTGGGTAAAATGATGAAGGACCCACATATTTCATCGTGAAATGATTGCTTTTGCAAAATACAAAGTATCATCTATCCTGAATACATTGTATTTATTAAGCAGTTATTACCCAAATAGTATTTTTGTGTGTGTACTTAACAAATGTGTATAAGAGAAGGATTTCCTGGAATTTATTGGAAGTTGCAATGTATTGGCAGGAAAATCATGATCCCTTCCCTGGTCCCTTCGAGGGGCAGGTAGACTCCTGACCTCTGGGGTGGTCTCAATACAAAAGAAGTTGGTTAGGGTGTATTTTACCCACCAGCCCTGTCCCAAACTGTGGGTGGTATTCTGGGCCTGAGGAGAGGGAGGGGTGGCTACCATATTATGAGCCGAGGGAAAGATAAGAAAACTACTAGGTCATAGGTTTGTATTGCCCTCTAGCGATTATTTCTGTAGTATTGATACCCCTATGACTTCAATGGCGGTCTAAGAATAACTAACATACTAACGGAACTAAACTTGAGTCTCAACATATTGCTGACATCAAATATTTTGATAAACGTCCTAATGATTTTTCTCAACGTTTTATTATGAAAGGTTCAAACATACAATAAAGTTGAATGTTACAGCGAACATTTGCTTACCAAGATTACACCATGAACATTTTATTATACTTGCTTTATCACTTATCTAATATTCCATCCATCAATCCATCTTAATTTATGTATTTTGAATAAATTGCGGATATATGTACCTATCCTTCCAAAAATCCTCAGCAATACACATCATTAACACATCAATATTTTTTCTTTTGTTGAAGTTTCTCTATGATTGAAGCCCACAAATATAAACAGCATGTCCTCTAAGTTTATACAAATGTATACACATGTATAACTCGAACCCATATCAAGATATAGATTACTACCACCAGTCCAGAAGGTTCCCTCATGCCCCATCCCTCCCAGAGGCAACCAGTTTTTCCCCTCACAGATCTGCCTGAACGGAATCATACGTTATGCATTCCCCATGATGATTTTCAAGACATGTTCCTAAGAAAATCACATAGTCTCTGCAACAGGGAGAGTAATAGTGATGAAGACAACCTCTGGCATCAGATTGTGATTTACTCATTGGACAGAGAGGAGAATCTCTAGTCTGTGGACATACGATCAGAAGACAGTCCCTGCCCTCAATAAACTCACGGGGAGCTGAAGGGTGCAGCACCAACACCACGGAGAGGGCAGGGGTCGAGACAGTCCGCACAGGCCACAGGAGTCTCGGAGGCATCGAGGGGGCTTTCCATTTGGACTCTGGAACTTGTTCCAGGCATCCCATGCTCTGTATTTCCACAAGTCTAGACTCGTAACTCAAAATGATTTGTCTTTAAATAAGGGCAGTTTTATAGTACTGAGCAGATGTAAGGCAAACTTGCTAAACAAGGAAACACTATAAAAGGCACAAATTGAAATTATGAAGTCTGTTTTTCTCCACTTTGAGTTTAGAGCAACTCAAATGTATTTAGTATTGCCCCCAGACACAATCCGCTGTCCTGCTCCCGCTTCGAACAGCTCCACAGGCAGCAGCAAGTATTTCATCCTCTTGGACTCCGCCTCCGCTTTCTCAAACCTACCGCACCTCCAAGTCCAGGCCCCCACCTAACCTCTTTACTCTTTACCTTCATACTTTACACACAGATTACAAATGAGGACTGTACTTGGTTCCCATACATACCCACTTTTTCCTATTACGTCCTTCTTGAAACCTCTGTGGCTCTTGCCTAGTTAGTAGGGAGCAGTGGGGAGCCCAAGAAACCCTGACCATTTCTGTTTTAAATCATTCTTCTCCCAGAAAACTGGGAGGGGTTCAACAGAAAGTTTCGGAGCTTCCTTTTTCTCCAACAAGAGAATGCTCTTATCAGGAGCCACCCGTTACTACAGATATGACGACCCTTGAGAGAGAAATGAGTTCCTTTCTCCTGCTGTCTGAAACTAAAAGGTAGCATGGCATCGTAACTAAGTCCACTCCCTTTCTGTGCTGTGCTTTGTATCAGGAGCAAGTACCGCTAACTAATCATGAGCGCTTTCATTTTTGTTGATTAAAGGTAGAGGCGTTTGCTCTGAGTAAGTACAAGTTACCACCTTCGTGGCTCTTCCTCAGTAACAGAATAGTGGTCAATGACACTATTTTCAGAAACTTGCTTCTCGCCCTTCTTGGTCAACTTCGTCCAGCTTACTTCCACAATTCACAAACAGTGCAGAGAGGGATAAGAAAAATGGAATGCCTGTACGCACTCCTACAATCCTGACTCATGCACAAACTTTTTTTGGTGTGTGTGTGTGTCTCAAGTTGGCTAGACATTTCTCAGAATAAAGGAGAGCTGGCAGTGAGAGAGGAAAATCAACACTAATCAGTCATCTAGCTCGTACGTTATGGACTTCGCTTGTGCCCCACCAAAACTAGTAGATTGAAGCCTTACCCCCTCCCAACGTGGTGGTATTTATAAGTGGGCCGTTGGGGGGTAATGAAATATCAATGACATCCTGAGTTTCTCTGTCTTCCATGACAAGTCTGCACACCAAGAGGCCTCTCAACAGGAACTGAATCTGCTGGCACCTTGATCTTGGACTTCCCAGCCCCCAGCACTGTGAGAAACGTTTTCTTTAAGCCACCCAGTCTACAGTGTTTCGTTATGGAACCTCAAGCAGTGTAAAAATTCTTTCCTTAACCTCCATGGCCCATCAAGGAATGAAGGTGAGACAGGATATTCCAGAATGCTGTAATCCTGAATATCCAAGTGTCCCTTCACTCTCTTGATTTCTTGAAGAAATATTTATCAGCTATCTACCAGGTGTCAGCTCCTGTGCCAGGTACTGGGAACGCTGGAGACCAGAGCAGAATCCCTGCCTCACGGAGCTGGCGTTGGAAAGGTGCCAGAGGCATCAAGTAATCACAGCTGAAACAGGGATGTTGTAGTGCAAGAAGATTTAAGACGGGTCCTGCATGCAGGAGCTGTCTTTCCCGAAGAAGTGACTTCTGATCTCAATCTCAAGTCCTCAGGAGGAGTTGCTGAGTGAATCAGGGAAGGGTGCGAAGCCAGGGGGCCGAGTACAGAAGCCCTGGTGCTGAGCGCAGTGACTGGGTAGGGCAGTTTTAGCTGGAGATGAGCAAAGGTGGCAGAGGCTGGATGGTTTCGTCTGAAATAATTACTGTCGGCAATATGAAGAATGGACTGTAGAGACAGAATTTAGATATTCTCAATTTCTGCTTCAAAATCAGATACACTCATCTGGAAGAGAGTTCCCTACTGGAAACGTCGGTTGCTACACTAAGTTGGGAACCAGCCTCGAGGAGCTCGGGCGGGCTCTGAGGCTGCGCAAGCTCCTCTAGGCCCCGTCCCGGTCCCACCCTGAGGAAGACCGGTACTCCCTACATGATCCCCGTGTCTGTGGTCTACACTGGCTGCTGCAGGTGGGTTAAAAAATTTCATCAGATGATGTGTAAAACACATCAATTCTTCTATCAATTCTGAAGTTCAGGATATTCACTTTTATAATAATTTCCACCCTGACCTGGAGTTTCTGGAACATGTTACAGCAACTGCTCCCTTACCTAGTGGCCCTCACATCAAGCTACCCCAACTCCCCTAGACACAGGGAACACCTTACAATTTAACACGTGAACCAACGGGTTAGCTAATACAACTCACTCCAACAGAAAGGAGTGGCTATGAAGTTAAAAAGCAGATAGAAAAGTCTGGAAGAGCACCAACATCCAGACCATTTACCTGGGGGTAAGCATGACCTGAAGGTACATGACTGCAAGAGAAATTACTGACAAGCCGAATTTACCATTATACTCAGGAGGAAAAAAATCAAAACGCTTTACAGTTTAGCCATCTGGAAAACTATTTGGAGCTTTAGAAAAACTTTATTTTTATCTTCCCCCAAGTACATTTTTTTCATTGCTTTTAGGGAGAAAAGAGAAAAATCAACGTGAAAGAGGATTTGATCAGTTGCCTCCCAATCGCACCTGGGCTGGGGATCACACGCAGCCAGACCAGGGACCAAACCCACAATCTAGGTTATATGCCCTGACCGGGAATCGAACCCCCAACTTTTTGGGTACAGCAGGACGACACTGCAACCAACTGCCACACTGGCCAGGACTGGAACTCCGCTTGACCGAAGATGAAAAAATGAAGGATTGTTCAATCTACAAAGTCATCAGGTGAAGTTGCTAACAGTCCAAGCAGTATGCTAAATGTATTATCAACAAAAATACTGATGTATCAATTTACCACAAAAAAAAGAATGTACTAGTAACTCTAACTCAACCACAAGAGTAGACCAAATCGACTTAAAAAAAAAAACAACAAACCACCAAAACTTTATTCCAAAAAGAATTACCAAAAACAGCATGTTAACTCTGAAACATTTACAGGTTTCATTTAAACTCACATAGTTGCAAAATTCAAAATATCAAAAAACAGCTTGGCTGCTTCACCAATTTCAGTGAAGCTTTAAAAACTGAACATGTAGAGGCTGCCCCACGATTTGGGAGCCAGTTAGGCAAATATTTAATATTAAGCTAAATAAAAAGATAGCATTAAAGCTAAAAGCCTCACATTTTAGAATGCCTGTTCAAGTGTTTGATATGCATGGGAAAACAGGTATTATTTCAATTTAAAAGAAATCATGTCTTTCTTCAAGAGTGATCTCTCGCGCCTTCATTTTGGCGGCATACACCTCGTGCTGTGCACCTCACCTGCGCGGACCCAGGACTGGTCAACGTGACTGGCTTAGCGGGAAGCCCTCCAGATCCCGTTTCCCGCACCCGCCCACCACCCACGGCTCCCTGACACGTCCAACCGGCCCTCTGAGTACTACTGCTGTGACTGAGGCGTTTCAAGTCGTCAAAGATGGTTATACTTGCACACTTCTGTTTTACTGCACAGTTCACAACACATGGCAGGCGATTATGTAACTATTCAGGTAAGATGAACATCGACTATTGAGACAAAAACATCAACCTCATCTCCAACACCAGCGGGTCACCATGCAGAGGTTGCATTTACTCTGCGGGACAGTCCCGAGGGCTCGCACCACTCGGCGTGTGTTCATCGCAGAACCCGCGCACCAGACGTGAAGCACGGGGCAAGGCCAGCGCCCCGGGCCCATGAGCAGTCTGTGTCGCACATGTAACAGAAAGGGCCACTTTTAAAGCTTTTCAAATAGTTATTGGATCATATTTGTCTTTTCAAAATTACCGAACTAGTTCACACTGAAGGTAAAAAACAATATAATCTTATGAACACATTTTGACTTAAAGTTCAGACAAAGCTGTCCTCTGCAAGTCCTGTTGAATTTTTTGTCAAATTTAACAAGTCTGTATGACAACACAAAACCATCCCTGTAACGTATTTGCAGTTTGGTCTTCAACAGCTGTAAAAAGTAACAAAGAGATCCCAAAATAGCATGCGTTAAAACCATGAAAAATATTTATTGTTTGTAAATGCCACATATTTGAGACAGCAGAAATCAAAGCATCCTCCTTCACATTCTCACTTCTTGTATTTCACAAAAGTGCTTTAGAACTTAGATTTCTACCACCTGCATGGAGTGTACAGACAGAAGGAAGCCCTGTGGAACCCAAGGCCCACGGAGTCCATCCCCAGGGCTGGGACGCGACCCCAGGCTCACGCACCTGCCTCGTGCTGAGCACCTAGACATGCCCAGGAGTCCTCGGGGACACACGCCGTGAATGAGGGACCAGGCACCACAGTACTGCTGTCATTCACTTCTAAAAGAGCCGCTTCAAATCCTGACTTGACTCTGTTTGACAGGCCAAACGATGCTGCTCACATCTGTCTGGTGACACTGTGTTGCTGAAGTAAACTGCCCTCTAGCACATGGTCGAACAGAGCAGTTGTAAATCTCCTGAGCTTGATTACTGTCTCACGAATGCTTGACTTTGCTTTCTTAGCCTTTTGGTTGGAAGGATGTTTATTTTATTTGTCCAGCCACACTGCATGTAGAGGTAAACATCTTTTTTTGGACTATCTGCCCAGAAACTGAGTAAACTACCAATTGAGACCCTGATTTTATTTTGGTCAGTGTGCACATTTCCATATGCAATTACCCAGAATGATGAAAAACTAGCGATAGGAAACCTAACTACTCTACCATGTCAGATGCCGGAAAGCAATTTCGATCACGTATTTACAAATGTAGGTTTTTAAAAGATAAATGGATTTTCTAGATGTTTTTTGTGTTTTATTAATTATTCAATTGGTATATGAGTCATTTTGCCTTATCTGGAAAAAACATTTTAAAATATGTCCTTTGACAAGTAAGTTCTTGCTAGGTGAGGTATGAGTAATCTATCCAGCTATTTTACCAACTTCTAGAAATTTAAAATTAACTCTTCAAATATCTCTATTTAGATCTTATTCTCTCAAACTGTTTTACTGATAAAATAGTAAGATTCGGTTCCCAAAATGTAAAAATCCTAATAGAAGTTTCTATTTCCAGATTTAAAAAAAAAGAAAAAAAAAAGAAAGAAAGAAAGAAAAGCGAACCCCTGTGGGGTGAAAGCTATCCTGATTTCCCTCCCGAAAACATTTAGAAACCAGAAAAAACCGAGATCCTCTTAGACTTCCAAAATAAAATTTTATGGCAGTGTTTTTCTTTTTCAAAAGGAGTTTCAAGAGAATGGAATACTTGAATAAGACAAACTACTATCCAAAGGGAAAAAATAGCCAAAGCTGTTTACTAAGTTGGCAACAATAATTCAAAGGAATTGAGCTAAAGAACCCTGACCAGAGTGGCTCAGTTGGTTGGGCATCGTGCTGCAGAACGAAAGGTCACCGGTTTGATTCCGGGTCAGGGCACATGCTTGAGTTGCAGGTTTGGTCCCCGTTTGGGGTACGTATGAGAGGCAACCAACTGATGTTTCTCTCCCTTTCTCCCTCCCTTCTCCTCTCTCTAAAAAAATAAATAATATCTTAAAAAAAAAGAAATTGAGCTAAAGAGAATTTGATCTGAATGAAATTAATATAAAACTTAGGATGACATGCTTATGACAAAATTTAAGTCTCCGCATCTTTTGGCTATGAAATAAGTGAAATCAACATAAGGATGTTTTGGACAGGTTTAAGGTCACATTGAGAACTAAACAGAAAACTCTCAAACCTAGAAAGCAAAATGGGAGCTTTCATCACCTGCTTGAGTCTGCCATGTCTGCGTAGAAACAGTCTGGATGATGACTACCCCAACAGGTGCTTTAGTTTCAAGAACTGATACAAGCAATTTATCATGAGAAGCCTACGCCTATTAAGCTCTTTTCTTCGCTGTCCTGCTCCTTTGGCCTCTGGTGTATATGCTGAAGTTTAGCAAAGAAGACTACTCTACAGCTTCTAAGAACAGAGAAGCGAGAAATGGAGTAATAAAAGTAAGCCTGAGAATTCGAGGGGCCCCAAGAGCCTTTTCTCTGTCTGGTCACGGCCACTTACATTTCAATACAGAAGGTTCTAGAGACTTCGGGGA
Source organism: Desmodus rotundus (assembly GCF_022682495.2). Lineage (NCBI taxonomy): Eukaryota > Metazoa > Chordata > Mammalia > Chiroptera > Phyllostomidae > Desmodus > Desmodus rotundus. Next base: position 29,820,562 of record NC_071387.1, on the reverse strand, counting down.
AAAAGACCATCTTGGCTATTGGTTTCCTTGTCAAAAGCCATCCATCAGATAAACAGCTCTTAACACGGCAATGAGCCTAAGTTCTCAGGTAGTAATTAGAACAAAATAAAACCCAAAACCAAAACCCCAAAACTCTTAAATTTTCCTATTGGAACATTTTATTCTGAATTTGTTGGTGCTTAAGGAGAACAGCTTTGCCTGTAATTCACTGTGCCCTAAACTTATGACACCAACTGATATTTGGCCAATTAGGGATGAGGCCAAACTGCTTTCTTCTTTGAAGGTCTAGTCAGTTAATAAATGGCACTTAACTGATGATTTCTTTCATATAACCTTTAACAAGAATTCATAGGTCGCGTTGATTATGCCCCAAGAGATGAGGGACCGATGGTAATTCAGATGGGCACCTCTGAAAAGATTTGTCAGTTTCCTGTCCCGTTCTAACCAGATTTTTTTGAAAACCTTGGGAAAAGACTGGAATTCCCCACCAATCTGAGACTGCATGCGAGTTTTTACAACATTAAGTGGAAAAAACAAGATTCCCAGCATGGCACCCAACAGCCCTCCACAGATGAAATCGGTGACCAAGTGAGCACTGTGAGTCGTTGCAGTAGGCAGGTGCTCCTTGATGGGACCCCGAAGGCCAAAAAACAGGACATTGCTGAAGCCATTGCGGAAAAGAATAGGTGTCAAGCCTCGATAATACTCTCCAACTCCATGGCACTTCAGTGCTTTGAAAGCCTGGTAAGTGTTTGTAAATTTGTCATGATGCTTGTGGTCCTGAAGCAATGTTTGAACTCTTTCAAATGGAGTGAAAATTGCTTCTGTTGTCCCTGCAAGTAATGCTGCCATGCTTCGGGTTACAACCTCTGGGGTACTGATGTGCTTCCGGAGAAGGCAGGATAAATCCTCATACAGACCAAACATAAGTGCTAGCGTCGTCGTCTTCTGCATCAATGGGGGAAGGATTCCGCGATACAAGTTTCGAAACCCATCCCTCCTCAACTGAAGCACTGCATCCCTGGTTTTGATTCCATAAAGCTGCTGCCGAAAGAGGACCTTCTGAATGGGATATGTGATCGTTACATTGTTGAAAGCTGCACAGTAGCCACACAAATAATGTTTCATTTCACCAACATCTGTAATATGAGGTGATATATCTTGTTTTGAAGATGTTATGATGGGAGACCTCTTTTCATGAGCTTCTGAATCCATCATGTGGCTTGTGGCTTAAGATCTTTCTTCTTCATGAAGGATTCTTTTTAACCTACAAATAATAAAATGACAATAGGTAAACCTTTAAATACAGCGTTGTATTTTCAGAGGACCTTGAGACCCTTTCCACGGTCTTGGAGGTCTCCCCTTTTCCAACTAAACACTATGTGAAGCTGGATGTTCTGCATATACTTTGACCAAAACAACTCAGACTGAATGCAAAGCAGATATGAGACCCTACTTAATCTTTTTCAGACAGACATTAAAGAAACTTGCAAAACTATAAAACACACTCTTCTCAGTAATTTTTTAAAAAGTTACTTTTCATGAAAACGTGTTGCTTATATTAACATGAGTTTATCATCGTTATTATAAAGTTAATAAATATTTAAAAATTTTAGCCCTGGCTAGTGTAGCTCAGTGGATTTGAGCGTGGGCCTGTGAACCAAAAGGTTTCTGGTTTGATTCCCACTCTAGGGCACATGTCTGGGTTGTGGGCCAGGTTTCCAGTAGGGGGGATGAGAAAGGTAAGCACACATTGATGTTTACCTCTCTTTCTCCTTCCCTTCCCCTCTCTCTAAAAAGAAATAAAATCTTAAAAAAAAAAAAAAAAAGGGAAGAAAAAGATTTAAAAAATAAATATTTAAAAAATTTTGTTCCAATTTCTAAGACCACAAATATCAATCCACATAAGTAAAGGCTCTTTGGCATCCACAATGATTTTTAAGTGTAAAGGGATCCTGAGACCAAAAAAAAATTGAGAAACCTGGACTGGTTCATACATACTGTCTGCACTACACAACTGTATATATCATCATCCTTCTGAAACGAAGTCCTTCCATGAGAAACAGAACAGCAAGACATGCATTCAATCACCGTGCTCACTAACGCTTACACAGTACCTACGCTGAACTAGGCCCTCTGCCAATGCTCGTTATCCAAAGACAAGGAACTCACATTTAACAAGAGACTGCCAAGGTGAGCAACGCCGCCACAGTATAGTGCCTTCTATGAGAATTGAGCCATGGAGCACGGGTAAGGGACACCAAGCATGCACTTTGAGAAGGGGGGCTGGAAGAACAGGGTTGAAGAAGGCCTGCAGGTAGGTACTCTACACTGTATTTTCACGAATTAATTCTCAAAACAACTCTATAAAGTAAGTATTATTTTCCTAGCTTTACCGAGGAAATGACCAATACTCTGTTTGGTCCAAGGTACAGTTAATAACTGGGAGAGCTGGCATCTTGAAATGAAACCTGACTCACTCCAGGGTCCTGCTGTCATACCATAGAGGGCAGTGACTTTGGGAGGCTACCCCGAGACAAAGGTGGCTGTAACAGACCATGCTGGAAAAGATTTGAAGCCTAAGTGTACAGACTCGGCCCACTGGGTAGAACTGAGGCAAAATCCTACCCCTACAATATATCTGTTTCCTTAAAATGGCAAGATTATTCTTGCTGGTCATCTAAACCCACCCCCCCGCCCAAAAGATCCAAATAGTTAAGACCATCCAGAACATTTCCTATATCCCAGAAATAGTCGCAGAAATTACCTTTAGCTGGGGACATGACAGTTTTATATTTTAGATGTATCAGGTTAAATATTTCAAAATTGCTTAAATTCTTCAGCAGTAAAACATCACAATTAACTACAACTGAACAATAAAAAGTTAAATAACCTGATTAAAAATGAGCAAAGGACTTGAAAGGCATTTCTCCAAAGACATACAAATGGCCAACAAGCATATGAGAGATGCCTGACATCACTTATCATCAGGGAAATGCAAATCAAAACCACAATGAAGTATCGCCTCAGACCCGTTAGGATGGCCCCTTCTAAAGGAAGGAAGGGGAGGGGGAAAGGGGGGGAATGGAAAAGAAAAGAACAACAAATATTTGTGGGGATGTAGAGAAGTTGGAACCCTTGTGTACCACTGGTGGGAAAGCAGAATGGTGCAACCTCTAAAGAAAACTGTATGGTGTCCTCTCGCTGGTGTGGCTCAGTCGGAGGGCCGTCCCATAGGCCGAAAAACACTCGGATTTAATTCCTGATCAGGGTACACACCCAGGTTGCAGGGTTTAACGCCCAGGAGGGGCATGCACGAGAAACCAATAGATGTTTCTCTTTCTCTGTCTCTGTCTCTCTCTCCCACCGACCCTTCCTCTACCTCTAAAGCAATGAAAAAATGTCCTTGGGTGATGATTAAAAAACATTATGGCCATGCTTCTGTTCTTCAAAAAATTTAAAATAGGGACTTCCAGCCAAGATGGAGGCATAGGTAGATACACTCAGCCTCCCTGCACAACCAAAAGGACAACAAATTTAAAAACAAAAAATAACCAGAACTGCCAGAAAATCAAACTGTATGGAAGTCCAACAAGCAAGGAGTTGAATGAAGAAACATTCATTCACACTGGTAGGAGGGGCAGAGACAGGCAGTTGGGGTGGAGAGGACGTATGACAAGGTGTTGGCTGGAGGACTGGGAGGTCCCACATTTATGTGCCCCAAAACTGGGAGGAACAACTGGGGAGCAGGACAGACTATGCAACCCAGGGTTCCAGCACGGGGAAATACAGGCTCAAAACCTCTGACTATAAAACCCTATGGGGGTCACAGTGACAGGAGAAACTCCCAGCCTCACAGGAGAGTTACTGGAGAGACACACAGGGTCCTAGGATGTACACAAACCCACCCACCCACCCGGGAATCAGCACCAGAAGGGCCCAATTTGCTTGTGGCTAGTGGGGGAAGTGACTGAAAGCCAGCCAAGTGCCGAGCAAGTGGCATTGTTCCCTCTCGGATCCCTCCTCCATATACAGCACCACAACATAGGGATGGGAGGGCGGGGGTTGCTCCACCCTGGCAAATACATAAGGCTCCGCCTCTTATTATGTAACAGGTGTGCCGAAACAAAAAAATATGGCCCAAATGAAAGAACAGATCAAAGCTCCAGAAAAAATACAACTAAGTGATCAAGAGATAGCCAACCTATCAAATGCAGAGTTTAAAACACTGGTAATCAAGGATGCTCACAGAAATGGTTGAGTATGGTCACACAAGAGAGGAAAAAGTGAAGGCTATGCAAAGTGAAATAAAGGAAAATGTACAGGGAACCAATAGTGACAAGAAGGAAACCAGGACTGAAATCAATGGTTTGGACCAGAAGAAAGAAATAAACATTCAACTAGAACAGAATGAATAAACAAGAATTCAAAAATATGAGGAGAGGCTTCAGAACGTCCAGAACAACTTTAAATGTTCCAACATCTGTATCATAGAGGTGCCAGAAGGAGAAGAAGAACAAGAAATTGAAAAACTATCTGAAAAAATAATAAAGGAGAACTTCCCCAATTTGGAAAAGGAAATAGACTTCTAGGAGGTCCAGGAAGCTCAGAGAGTCCCAAAGAAGTTGGACCCAAGAAGGAACACACCAAGGCACATCATAATTACATTACCCAAGATGGAAAGATAAAGAGAGAATCTTAAAAGCAGCAAGAGAAAAAGAGACAGTTACCTACAAAGGAGAAGACTATCGGCTGATTTCTCAAAAGAAACCTTGCAGGCAAGAAGGGGCTGGAAAGAAGTATTCAGTCATGAATGGCAAGGACCTACAACCAAGATTACTCTATGCAGCAAAGCTATCATTTAGATTGGAAGGGCAGATAGATATAGTGCTTCCTAGATAAGGTAAAGTTAAAGGGACTTATCTAAGAAAAAGGTGATCTAAACTATGAACAGTAAAACGACAACAAACTCACAACTATCAACAACCAAACCTAAACAAACAAAAACAAAAATGAACTAAGCAAACTAGAATAGTAACAGAGTCACAGAAATGGAGATCACATGGAGGGCTGTCAGTGGGGAGGGAGGGGGGAGAATGGGGAAAAGGTACAGGGAATAAGAAGCATAATTGGTAGGCACAAAACAGACAGGAGGAGGTTAAGAATAGTATGGGAAATGGAGAAGCTAAAGAACTTATATGTAAGACCCATGGACATGAACTAAGCTGGGGGAATGATGGTGGGAGGGGATTGCAAGGTGGAGGGGAATAAAGGGGAGAAAAAACATGGGACAACTGTATTAGCACCATTAATAAAATATATTAAAAAAAATTTTTAAACAGAATTACCGTATGATTCAGCAATCCCACTTCTGGATATATATCCAAAAAGGAAGGGGATCCTGTCACATAGGATGGAACCTTGAGGACAACACTCTAAGTGAAATAAGCCAGACATGAAACCACCACTGTGTGATCCCCATACACGAGGCACCAAAAGTGGGCAAATAAGTAAAAAAAAAAGCAAGGTGTTCAACAATGCATTTGGGAATTTTTTAAAAAAGTATTTTATTGTTCAATTACAGTTGTCTGCATTTTCTCCCTGCCCCTCCACCCCTCCCCATCTAAACCCACCTCCCTCCCCTGCCTCCACCCTCCCCCTTGGTTTTGTCCATGTGTCCTTTACAGTAGTTCCTGAAAACCCTTCTCCCCACTGACCCCTCTCCCCTCCTCTCTGGCTATTGTTAGATTGTTCTTAACTTCAATGTCTCTGGTTATATTTTCTTTGCTTTCTCCTTTTGTTGATTATGTTCCAGTTAAAGGTGAGATCATATGGTATTTGTCCCTCACTCTCTGGCTTATTTCACTTAGCATAATGCTCTCCAGTTCCATCCATGCTGTCGCAAAGGGTTTAAGCTCCTTCTTTCTCCTGCGTGGAATTCCACTGTGTAAATGTACCATACTTTTTTGATCCACTCATTTGCTGATGGGCACTTAGGTTGCTTCCAGCACTTGGCTATTGTAAATTGTGCTGCTGTGAACATTGGGGTGCATAGGTTCTTTTGGATTGGTGTTTCAGGGCTCTTAGGGTATAATCCCAGCAGCGGAATTGCTGGCTCAAAAGGCAGTTCCATTTTTAGTTTTGTGAGGAAATTCCATACTGTTTTCCACGGGAATTTTCTAATAGCAGAGATATCCCAGTGTTTAGAATGGTTGCACAGTATTCTATCAAACAGATGTATTGTATCATTATATATAAATATATTACATAATTATATTATAATCTACTCTATTTACTATTTATGGTTAGTTTTTTGGCTTTGGTTTGTTTTTTTTCTTTGAAACAATGCTGCCAGGAGCAGCTCTGTCCCTATGCCTGCGCACTCACCAGTCTGTCTGTGGGCAAATCTTTACAACGGGACTGCTGGTTTGGCGCTGCGCACTTTCACTTGATAGCCGCCCCTCACTGCTCCCAGAAAACTTATGATTTCCATCTCCATCAGGTGTGCGCCAGGACCAAGTTCCCTACCATTCCAGCATCAGGTATTTAACTGCGATTTTTGTCAAAGTGATGGGTGAAAAAAATCTCACTCTGTCATTTCAATTTTTTGAATAAAATTCATTATTTTTCATTTTAATTGACTGTGAATTTCTTTCACTATAAATTTTCATTTTACCTATTTTTCTGTACATACTTCATGTTTTTTAACTGATTTGTGAAACTTATTTGCATATGAAGAAAATCAATCCTGTATTAATCAAATTGTGACAAATACTTTCTCCACTTTGTATCATTCTTATGATACTGAAGTTTTGAATTTGGATATTAAATGTATTGATTTTGGTTTCAAGGTTTTGTGTCCTTCTTTACTCTAAAATTATAAACAAGTAATTCCTTTTACAACTTTTACGGTTTCATTATCTGTTCTATAATCTCTCTGGAATTTTAGTATAAAGAGCCAGGCAAAGATAAGAACATCACCTAAATATCCACAGGCATTTTGTATTTATTTCTGCACTCCATCTGCTCAACCATTAGCCTAGTATTTCTTCCCCAACAGCAACCTCTTTTAACCCACTGCAGCATCAGAACAGATTTCATTACCTAGTAGGACTTCCCCTTCTACTTTTCCTATCAGAATTATCAGCTTTATGGGCTCCTACACTTTTCTAGATAAACTTCAGTGTATTTTTGTTGTATTCCTCCCCAAAATCTTGTTGGTATTTTATAGTGACAGTGACTTTATAAACTTGAAGAACTTTTCCAAAATCGAACCTTACCTTACAAGGACATGATATCTCCCTATTTCCCTGTATCTTTCTACAAACCTTAGTAGCATTTAAATTTTTTCATATAGATCTTGAGCATGTCTAGGTATTTCGCCTTTTGGTCACTATTATGAACAGTCCATTTCCTTCCAATTAATTTTCTAACTGCTTTTTATGTGCATGTGAAAAAGCTACCGATTCTTGTGTATTTAAGGTTAGAACCAGCCAACTTACCAAATCTACTATTTCTGGGTTTTTTGGTGGAATTGCTTTCCACTATACATAATACATTTCATGAATTTTGCCTTTTCCTTTATGACACATATCTTTATTTCTTCTACCTTCTTGAACAAAATTAAACATGGTAAGAGTGAACGTCCTGAACTTTTCTTGACATCTGTGGGAGCTCGGCCAGGGATTACCGTTAACCATGACACTGGCTTTTGGTTTGAGAAACAGGGAGGTCTTGTCATTGGAGTGTGCAAAACTTGAGTCCTAGCAGTTTCGAGTTTACAGGGAAACAAGTTATCACGACACAGAAACGCTCCCACGCAAGGTTCCCCATTCACTGTCTGTCCCCGCCTGTCTTTAGGACTGTGCTGCAAACCTGAAGTGGAGCAGGTCTTTCCAGTGCTGTCATTTCATCTGACAAACTAGGCGAAAATCTCCAACCCTTCATTCTGCATTAATTCTAAGAATTCGTATAGTATCTGCAATTATACTTTAAGCCCCTGCCCACTACTATTTACTAGGAAATTATGTTCCAAATAAAAATGGATTCCATTTCTTCCAGTACTAATAATCAATCGAGACTAGGGCCTCTTAGAGAGTTTTCAAACATGGGAAGGGAATATACATTACTCTCGCTTTACTAAAGTTCATCCACCTCCACCCCTTTCCACAAATACTAAATCCAAAATCTACCTTGAACTTTGGTCAATGCTTTTAGGAAGCAACTGAGATGATACATGGATACTGGAGGCAAAGTGTAACATTTAAGAGTTACAGCTAATTGCGCAGGCTCAAACCCTGGCCCCGCCATATAGCTACTGTGTGACTTTCAACAAGTCACTTGATGTCTCTACGGCTTAGTTTTCTCATTTATAAAACCAGGGTGTTACCTGCCTCACAGGCTGATTAATTAATGTGAAGCACCCAGGAGAGAAGTCTAGAATACAACAGGTGCTCAACAAGGATAAACTACTATTGTTCTTTTCTGATGTACTTATTTGGTATATACATTAGCATGTTTTTGGTAATTACTCTCTCTTGTAATATGGTTATGAGTCCTATTTGGCCATGGTGAAATATTCTTTTAATGTATTGCTAAATACCATCGGCTAATATTTTATTTTAAAACTTCACAATACCCTTCATAACTGTATACAAATTTTTCAATTTATTACTATCATCACGTTAAGTTCAGGTATCACTGTTCCACTGGCTTGTAAAAAGAATCTTATTTTTCCATCTTTATGTCATGAACAATTTAAATCTTATCAAAATTATGATAAGAATTTTCCTATCAAAGTTAAAAGTTAAACTTTCAAAGTTAAAAAAAATTCACCTGTAGAAGGGGAATATAGCCGGTAATACGTAATACATTGTGAAAAGTTTGCACGGTGACAGGTGATTACTACACAGTGAGGTGATCACACTGTAGTTGACGGTATACAGACGTTGAATATTGTGCGCCTGAAAGGAATGTAACATTGTACACCAACTATACTTACAAAACAAAACAAAACAAATTCACCTGTAACACCATCTGGGCCTGGTGTTTTGAAGAATGGTAGCTTTTTGATAATGTTCTCAATTTCTTCCATTGTTAATGGTCTGTTAGGTTCTCTCTTCTGGAGTCAATTTAGATAATTGGATGTCCTTTAAAAGAAAATTCTGGTTTATTTATATAGTCTTATAAAGCACTTGCTATTTTTTAAAAAATACATCTAGCCCTGGCTCGTGGGGCTCAGTGGACTGAGCACTGGCCTGTGAAGCAAGGGGTTGCTGGTTTAATTCCCAGTCAGGGCACATGCCTGGAGTGCAGGCCAGGTCCCCCGTCGGGGGGTGTGCAAGAGGCAACCACATATTGATGTTTCTTTCCCTCTCTTTCTCCCTCCCTTCCCCTCTCCAAAAATAAATAAATAAAATATTTTAAAAAACAAAAAGGTAAATCTAATCTTAGGTACTTATACTCTTTCTTGAGCAGGGTAGCCAGTGTATCTAGTTTACATTCTTCCCATCTTGGCAAAGAACCAGCTTCTGCATTTTCCAATTTTACCGTTTTTCAGTTTTTAAATGTTTTTCCTCTTTATTATCACCTTTCTCCTCCTCTGCCAGTAGGAGGAGAAAAATTATTATAATTTTTTGAGTTAGATGTTTATTTTTATTTATTCTTTGTTTCATAATTTTAGTATTTAAGGCTACATTTTCCTTTCAGCAAAACTTTTATTTCTGTTTAAGATATTCTGTGGAGAAGTTTGGTCTGGTGGTCACCTCGCCACCTGCACCATCTTCTGTTTCTTTGCAATAGTGGCTTTGATTTGGGATCATTGTATGTGCGCCCTTTTCCTGAGACCAAGCCTGTGCGGGCTTGTCTGTGGTGCCCTATGCTGTCTTTATGCTCAGAGAAGAGCATATTTCTCATGACCCACAGGAAAGATCCAGTAAGAACGGAACCTGACATCTGGCAACTGTCCTTCAGCCTCAAAGGCTCAGTGACAAGCTGACCTTCATCTATGGGAGAACAAAGCAAAAGTGGGAATCTAAGTTCACCAAGTCCATTCCTAAGTGTTAGGCAAACGGCAGGACGCCAGTGATGGATGCATATGAGCATAAAGTACCCGGGCTCTATGACATTCTCACTCCCCCCCAATAAAATAGCCAATTCTAAAAGCAGCCATCTTTCTGCTGGATTATTCTGAATTACAGGGTAAGGGGGAAAGAAACAGAGCCCTTTAAATGGATAGAGTAAGAAATGTTAAAAATGTCCATTTTGGCCTGAAATTTTAGTCCATTCTGGATAAACAGAAATAGTCTAGCACAGATATGAGAAGTGGAAATTCTGATAAACTCCTTCGTCTGCTGATTGTATTGTTTTGACTTGTTTTTCTGAAAAAGCATTTTTGCTAAAAGCTACAGACTTCCTCCTTCATATCTAGCAGTACTTTAACTTTACATAGTATAGCATTGTGCCATACATTTGAAGACTCAGTTTTAAAAATTGTTAACCTGTTGCTGACTTTGTGTTCGTTCCTGTTTCAATAGCTGTTTCCCTTAATTCAGGATACAACTTCTTATGCATGACAAATTCCCTTCACACACCATTTTTGTGGGTGTGTATATATCTGACTTGAGAGAACTGGGGAAAAAAAACAACCACACAGCTTTTTTAATTTGTTTTTTTGAACAGACCTCCTGCTTGTTAAATTTTGTGCTTTTAACCAATTAAAGAAGCCAATGTCATTTTTAGTTAAAAAAAAAAAAAAAAACTTTTACAGATGCTTACGAAGTTTGCCAGAATATAGTTTGACAATTATTAATCATTTAATCTTATATCCTTACTTCTTACTGTTTCAGCTGACTGACATGAGTTAAAAACCCTTATTAGTACTATAAGACAACTAGCACAGAAATGCTTGTTATCCATGTAACGCTTTTGTTTTCTTCAGTTTCAGAACTACACATTATAATCAACAAAAATATTCAGGTTAACGTTCACACGATTACACAATAGCACACTGCAACAGTTCATGAATGAAAAAACTTCATTAGTATGTACTGAACACAACAATATATTTTAAATTCTAACGCTGCTACTTACAAGCTGTTTAACAATATATGTTCCTTGATAATACAGACCAAGTTATTTGCGCACCTCAACAACAACATTTTGTCCATATTCATTTTTAATTCTTAGTGGAATGGTACTAGCATTACTTTCCAAAATTTTGCAAATTCAAGTTACTTCATTCAGCCCTGGCTGGTGTAGCTCAGTGGACTGAACACTGGACTGCAAACCAAAGGGTTGCTTGCGGGATTCCCAGTCAGGTCACATGCCAGGTCCCCAGTAGGGGGTGCTAGAGAGACAACCACACACTGATGTTTCTTCTCCCGCTCTCCCCCTCTCCAAAAATAAATAAATAAATAAATAAATAAATAAATAAATAAATAGTTACTTCATTCAGTTGTAATCACTCCTAGTAGTAATAGGACTGTTATTAAACATAAGTTAGCCACCATATTGAACTATTTAAGACGTTTTAGGAACATTACTGTACATTTAGAGCCTCAGGTTTAAAAAAAAAGGCCTGGACACAGGAAAAAGGAATGCAGCAAAACCCAAACTCCACAGATTTAAAGCTTTCCCTCTAGTTTCATCCTACACACCACAATGGTAGGAACAGGTTCTTAATTTGGCAATAGAAGGAAGGATAGTGCGCACAGTATTCTGGGGAAACAAAATTTAGAATTTTGTAGGTTTATCTATACTATGAACATGGATACATTTCTTTGCTAAATTGATCTCATTTTAAATTCTTTAACACGTATTTTTTTTGCAATTTATTGCAAAATTTATTTACTATTTTTACACTCCCTAAAACACCCAACCTATCTCAACATCAGGAAGAGAAATTAATGAAGTTGACTTTCAAGCAACTGCAAGTGTCAAACTGTGCTGCGTAAGAAAACAGCGTGGAGTCTAAATACTCACAATAATTTACAGCCCAAAGAGATAAACAGGGAGCAGATGTGATCCCAGCGCAAAGGTCTTTGTGCACAACTGGGGAGAAGGCGACCGTAATTCTCAAATGACGGGAACTCGCACTGGTCCACACCTCTGACTCAGCATTCAGGACAAGATCAACCCAGGTTCTAGTCCCAGTTATGACACTCTTGCTATTATAAATACAAAGCAAAGTCTAGAATTTAAAAATCCACTTCTCTGGGCTTACTACCAAAGGAGAGACCAGGTAAGTCCACTCCTCTGAGAGACAACAGCTTGCGATTTTTCCCCGAGGTGCACCAAAGGTAACTCCAAAGTGCCTAACCTTTGCTCTGGAACCACTAGGGAACCCGACCAGTACTTGCACCTTTTAATTTTATGGAATCCTTTCAAAACAAGGGCAGAGGAGGCTCAAAGCGGCAAGGTTACTATATATTTATTTTAAGGGCTTCACAGTTTACAGGTAGAGAAACAGAAAGTGTGAATTAAGACCAGCTGTGTATAATTCTAAGGGACAAAATACAATTATGCCTAAAGAGTAACTATAGCTGAGGCGTCGACATACTCCATCTAGCTAACCTTAAAACCAAATAATCAGGACAAATTTACAATGAACAATACCGTCCCCCCTTCCCTACCCTCCTCCCAAAAGCCTGCACACCGGGTTTCGCACAACGCGAAGCAGCAACATGGTGTCGCAGAAGAAGCATTGTTTAGCTGTGTGGCAGAACTTACCTCTCTGCAGGCGTCCATCTGGCCAATCTCTGAGAAAAGGACCGGCAGGGAGGCGAGGGAGTTGGACAGGATTGCCCCTTCCGTCTTCGACGTTCAATAGAGTCTGGGGTCCGGAATCCCAGTCCCCGGGGGGGCGGGGGCCCTCCTGCCGTCCCAGTACCGCCCTTCTCCCGGGGCGCAGGCAGAGCCCGGCCCCTCCCCGCCCTGCAGCTGGAGCGCGCTGCGAGGCACCTCCCCACTCGGGGCGCGCCCAAAAGAACGCACAGCCTCCTGCTGCGCGGGAAAAGCTCGTTCCCGCAGCCAGACGCCGCCCCGGGCCCGGCGAAACCCAGGGACAGGCATGGACGCAGGGATCCGCGAACCTCGGGAGCGAACGGAACCCGCGTCGCGGGGGCGCAGTGCGAGCGCGCTGAGGGACCCGGCCGAGCGGCCTCCTCAGACCCTCCTCCGTGCGTCCACGCCCTCCACCACGAGGCCGAGGGAAACCTCGTGCTCCCCTCTCGCGTTCTGCTCGCACTCACCCATCGCCGCGGGCGCCCGGCTCCACGCCTGGTAGCCGCCGGCCGGCGGATCCACGAGCAGGGAAGGCCGCGCAGGCGCAGACCTTCACCGACCCCCAGTTCTCGGGGCGTAGCTTGACGCGCTTGCGCAATCCGAGCCCTATCACGTGAGGGAGACGCCGCCGCCGCCACGCCTCTCCTTTAAAACCTTGAGCGTCAGGGTGTGTCGACCACCTCTTGGAGTTAGTTCGCCACCGCAGGACGTGTACAGAGGGTCATCCATCACAGCTGTCAGTAAGGCATTGGGACTTCTTTAGTCAAAACAACGTAACCTTGGCACCGTACGGTGGCCTTGCCGTGCCACAAACAGCCAACGCTTTCTCTCCTGTGCAGCCTGCGGGAGGACCAGTGGGAATTGATAGTTGTGATTGGCAAGCAAACGGGTGCCTTAAAGACCTGAAAGTACTCCACCTAGCCCCCCTTTCTATCCTTGGTCAGTTTCATCAAACCCTCGGAGTGGCCTTTTGCCAGCTGCCAATGCCACAGTTTATAGAACACCTGTGCGTGCATTAGGACATCTAAATCACTTTAAAACCCGTTTACCCTCTCCACCTCAGACAGCTTGGAGTCTGGGACTCCACCAGCAGTTCGGAGGCGGAGGGCAGGTAATAGGCCTGACACTTCCTGGGAGTGACCTTGGAGAGGTCACTGATCCCTGAGCCCCAGATACCTGTCTGAAAAGTAACCTGCCTTTGTAAGAATTACTGGGAGTAATGGTCTAACTTGTAAACTGGAAGGCACGCAGATGTGAGGGGGGGAGGGAAACGGAAAGGTCAGTTTGGAGAGGAGAGGCTCTTCCGGAGCCTCGTCACATATGTGAAGTGGAGGCCAGTAAGCACCTCCTGGAGTGAAGCATTCGGGTATGTGTGGGCTTTGGGTAGGTGGCTTTCCTCGCCCACGTCCCCCAGGGGCACTTTGTAGATGTTGACTCTAGAATGTCGTGTGGCCTGCTTGAGCTGGCCTGCTTAACTGTACCTTGGGATGTGGGAGACTGCTACCTAATTTCAGCAAATACTCTACCGAGTGCCATTGCCCATGCCTCAGCTCCCTTGGGGTAGCTTAGAATCGAATAAAGGATATAAAAACAAGAGACTGAACATTCGGAAGCATGGAGGGGCCGTTCCCTCTGAGAGAGAGCTGGGAACACATTATAGGGTAGGAGGTGTTTGAACGGGGCCTTGGAGGATGAGTGAGTGGAATTTGGACTCATGGAGAAAGTCACAATGCAGGAGATAAGATTGTAAAGGTCGGGTGGTGGGGTCTGATAGTGCAAATCCTGGCTGTCAGACACGCACCTGGCATGTAATCAGTGTGCAGAGAGAGATTTTGGACTCCACGGGATAATGACAAGGCCACACAGTGGCTTGGGATGATTAATCAGGCAACACTGGAAGGACATTTTTCTCAAATTATGTTTGCCCTGTCTTGTGTGAATTCCTACTGACATGTATTATCTGAAAAATAAATAAACCAGGCAGGCAGCCAGCATGTTCATAAGCATAAATAATTCATTTGTACTTAGAATGGAGGGTTATTCTCCTGTGGTAAAACCTGAAAAGGAGGAAAAGATTGAAATTAAACACACAATTGGGGAGATCCCAGGCCAGCGGGAACAGTCTGGGCGGGAGCCGGGCCAGTCTGTTTCTCCTACGCTACCGGCCGCAGTGCCGCCCTCGGCTCCTGCAGCCTTCGTTCCTTGTCGGGAACCTGCACGTCTTTAATTGGCTCTTCTTGGGCATATGAAGTTTGGAAATGAAAGCCCTCTATTTTCTGATTCAGGATATCATAAAGTTAGCTTTCCATTTCTCTGTCCACATCCACCCATTATTTTTCTCTACATTTTTAATTGCAGTTGACATTCAATGCTACACTAGTGTCAGGTGCACTGCAGAGTGGTTAGACATGTAACCTACGAAGTAATCCCCCCCATAAGTCTAGTACCACTGACATCATTCATAGTTATCACAACATTATTGACTATATTCCCTATGCTGTACTTTCCATCCCCATAGCTATTCTGTAACTGCCAATTTGTACTTACTGATCCCTTCATTTTTTTACCCAGCTCTCCGCCCCCCCTTCACCTGGTAACCATCCATTTGTTCTGTGTACTTATGAGTTTGTTCATTTATCTTGTGTTTTTTTTAGGTTCCACATACAATTGAAAATAAGTGTGGTATTTGTCTCTGTCTGACTTATTTCATTTAGCATAATACCCTCTAGCTCTATCCATATTGTCACAAGTGGCGAGGTTTGGCACTTTTTTCCTGGCTGAGCAATAATTCACTGTATATATGTACCACCTCTTTACACGCTTGTCTGTCGATGGACACTTAGGTTGCTTCCATATCTTGTCTATCGAAATAATGCAATGAACATAGGGGTGTATATGTCTTTTTTATTTAGTGTTTTGGGTTTCTTTGGGTAAATATCCCAAAGTGGAATTGTTGGGCCCTGCTTTGTCTCATCTATTTTGTCTAATATTAGTGTTGTTATCCTTCCATTTCCATTTGTATGAAATATCTTTTTGCATCCCTTTACCTTCAGTCTGTGTCTTTTGATCTGGGTCTGTTGTAGACAGCGTATGTATGGGTCTTGTTTTCTTATCCAGTTACCCTGTTACCCTGTCTTTTTTTTTTTAAGATTTTATTTATTTATTTGTAAAGAGAGGGCAAGGGAGGGAGAAAGACAGGGAGAGAAACATCAGTGTGTGGTTGCCTCTTGTGTACCCCCAACTGGGGACCTGGTCCACAACCCAGGCATGTGCCCTGACTGGGAATAGAACTGGCTACCCTTTGGTTTGCAGGCCAGCACTCAATCCACTGAGCCACACCAGCCAGGGCTGGTTACCCTGTCTTTTGATTGGAGCATTTAATCTATTTATGTTTAAAATAATTATTGATATGTATGTAGTTATTGCCATTTTATTAATGTTTTTTATCTTTCTTCCCCTCCCCTCCTCTTCCTTCCCTTCCTCTCCCCTCCCCTCCCCCTATTCCCTTCTCCCTCTCCTCTTCCTTCTCAACATTTCTTATAATACCAGTTTGGTGGTGATGAACTCTCTTAACTTTTTCTTGTCTGGGAAGCTCTTTAGTTTTTGTTCGATTCTGAATGATAGCCTTGCTGAGACTAATCTTGATTGTAGGTCCTTGCTTTTCATCACTTTGAATATTTCATGCCAGTCCCTTCTGGCCTGCAAAGTTTCTGTTAAGAAATCTGCTGACAGTTTCATGGATGTGCCCTTGTAGGTAACTAACTGCTCTTCTCTTGCTGCTTTTAAGATTCTCTATCTTTAACCTCTGACATTTTAATTATGATGTGTCTTGGTGCACATCCACACATTCTTTCATTCATTCTTCAGTCTCTTAAACCGTTCTCTGTACAGTGGAACCTCAGTTCTTCAACTTAATTCGCTCTGGTAGGCTGTTCGGAAAATGAATTGTCTGAGATGGGAGACTCTCGAACACAGGTTTGACTGTACCTGCAGCCTCCATGTCAGCTGTCAGGCTGTGTCCTCTAACCCAGCTTTGCTCTTCTCGCTTCTCAGCCTAAAGGCCACCGATGGTTTCCTCTTGCCTCTTCAATAAATCCAAATTCCTTAACTTGGTGTGAGGGCTGTGTCCTGGTACCTCTGCCTATTAGCCCATCTCACTCCCAACTACATTCTGTGTTTCAGCCACATAGAGTGTTTTACAAAGCCTTGTGTTCAAGTCTTTCCCCCACTTTCATCATTGCAAAGTTGTTAACTCTTCAAGGCCCTGTGCCTCCTGCTCTGGAAAGTCTTCTCTTACCCAGCTCACTAGGGCAGAGTTGTGGGACTTGTTTCTGGCCTTCCAATGTAGTGCTTGGCAAATAGGGTGCTTGCCCAAATGAAACGGTGGTGGAGAGGGTGGCAGTGTTGCTGATGGGTCTTTGCTGAAGCACTCTCCACTCCCTCCCGCTGAATGCTTCCCAGGAAGTTGTCTAGTGTCCTCGCACTCCATGGGCCCTTCTGTCCACAAAAACAGTTCTCTGCAAGCTGCCAGTGGAGTCTCACTACTGTGAGTGGCTCTGCCCAAATAAGGTCACCTTAGGTCATTCCCTAGCAAGCGGTCAACGACCTTCCCTTCTCTTCAGCTCCCAATTTCCCAGGCCCCTGCAGTTCTCTGCGCCTATCTCTGCCACTTCCCTTGACGTCCTGCTCCAGCCTTGAGGCCAGCACTGCTGGTTCCCTTCCATGAACTTGCTGCCGCCTTTTACACACCCATAAACTGCGTACATTTTGTCCTCTGTGCCTGGTAGGCCCTGCCTTCTCTTCACCCTTCACATATACACAGCTTCTTGCTGCTTTCCCTGACCCTGACCTCACGATCTGATGCTGCAGAGCTCCCCCTCTGCGCTGTCAGCCCTGCTCCCCTCTCCCCCCAGGGTGTCCTTGAATTCCTTCCATTCCTGCAGCTGGTCGGTAAACTCCTGGGCCTGCTTCCTTTCTCCTTCATTCATTTGCAGATTCATACTGAACTGGCGACTCATATCATCTGCATACACAACACAGATAACTGAGTCAAAGGTTTTATCCCACGAGCTTGTGAGACGGTCTGTTCCGTTTGTTCATTAATTTATTTTCATGCTGGTGGAGAGTGAGTTTTAAGCCTGTTTTACAACAGAACTATCTGGGAACCTTTAAAAACTAAACTAACCAAACAAAACTTGAGAGATTCTGATTTAATTAGTCTGCTGTGGGACCTGGACGGTAGTAATTTTTAAAACCTCCCAGGTGTGCTGAGGTTGCAAACAGCACTAAGTACTTGCATCCCCAACGTGCCTAAAGATAAGAACCACCTCCCTGGCCCGGTGTTTCAGAGTGACGTCTGGATACACCAGGGTTGCAGGTTTGATCCCAGGTTAGGGCACATAAAGAATCAACCAATGGCCCTGGCTGCTGTGACTCAGTGGATTGAGTGCCAGCCTGCAAACCAAGGGGTCTCTGATTCGATTCCCAGTCAGGGAGCATGCCTGGGCTGCAGGCCGGGTCCGGGTCCGTGGTGGGGGGCATGTGAGAGGCAACCATACACTGATGTTCCTGTCCCTCTCTCCTTCCCTTGCCCTCTCTCTCAAAGTAAAGAAATAAAGTCTTAGGAAAAAACTATCAACCAATGAATGCATAAGGAAGTAGAAGAACAAATGGGAGTTTGTCTTTCTCTCCCTCCCCTCTCTAAAATCAATAAATAAATATTTGTTTAAAAAAAAAAAAAAAGAGTCACCTGAACTTGTCCAAGCAGCCTGTGATCCTAGACCTGCAGCATAGATATCACCTGGAGCTGTTAGAGAAGGTTCTTCCTGGCCTGACCCAGACATAGTGAACTAGTATCTGTATTTAACAAGGTCACCAGGTGAATTATATGCACTTCATAGGTTGAAAAGCTAGATTCTAGGTCCTGGAAATTTGGTTAAAAAATAGATCCTCATTTCCAAATCAGCCTACTACAAAATCAGGGTTTCTAGGGAGAGGTCAGTTGGCCTGTCTACATTTAATGCAAGCCCCAGGCAATTCCTAGGCAATTTTGGGAAACAACAGCCCTAAATCGATGTCCTGACCCACAACGGTGACCTGAAGTTTGAAACACCGGTGCCTGCAGCCCACAGGGGAAACGGGTCCAGTCCTAAGGAGAAACCATCAGTGCCGAGACAGGCACATACCAAGTGCTATGCGTCCACAGAGAGGGAATATGCACTAGCTGCAATCAGGGAAAGCTGCCTGGAAGAGGACCTACAAAGCATGACTGGGATTTAAACAAGGTGGGCTTTAGGGAAAGCATGGGATGGGAAGGAGTATGCAGAGAAGGAGACACCAGGCTTGTCATTCTTCCTGACCTTATTCCTGTTCTCCAACTTTGCCTTTATCCCAGGCACACCTATAGACAGAGCCTGTGCCTCTGGTAGTCCTCAGGGCTCAGAACAGTTGCTGACCTCTGGGTGGGATCATAGGACACCTTACTTAGTGTCTAAGTGACACATACTTGTGAAATACAAACATTTTTATCTAGCAAGGGCTGAGTCAATAAAACAACATCAGACATTTGCACAATACTCTGGGTTTTCCAAGCAGTTGCATAATAGATATTTCCTCAGATTTTCACATAATTTGTGTACTCTAAGAAGTACCGTGACCTGCTCAAGTTTACTGCCTAGTGAGAGGTGAGGCTGGGACCCCACCACTCCATTGCTTTTGAGAACAGAAGCACAGTTGAGTATTTGGTGCCTTGAACTTGGGGAAAAGATTAGGCTGCAGGGCTGCAGACAGACTAGCCCTTTACCAAGACTCTCCGATCATAAGATACCCCTGAGGAGCTTGTTGCAGATACTGTATAGGTTCCTGACACCCCCCAAAACATTACTGAATTAAAACCCCTAAGAGTGCCCTGACTGGTGCTGCTGCGTGGGCTGGGCATCCTCCCACAAACAGAAAGGTCACTGGTTCGATTCTTAATCAGGGCACATGCCTGGTTTGCAGGCCAGGTCCCAGGTTGGGGGCGCATGAGAGGCAGGCAGTCTATTGATGTTTCTCTGGCACATCGATGTTTCTCTCCCTCTCTTTCTACCTCCCTTCCCCTCTCTCTAAAAGTTAATAAGATCTTTAAAAAAAATCTCCAAGAGGAAGGGTTGAGGATTTTGTATTTTACAGGAGTCACTTATGAACCTTATGATGAAGCAAGGTGGGAAACACTGAACTAGGGTTGCAAAGTCAGCATACCTGGTTTGGACCCTGGACCCACCACGTCCTGGTGGTGCCCTTGGGTCAAAACCCGCCCTCCCTCTGAGCCTCAATATCTCCATCTTCCCACCTTCTGAGTCCCTGAGAGAGGCTCCCCAAGATGGCACATCCTGCAAGATGGGGGCTCATTGTCCTGGTTGGTGTGGAGTTGGCAACAGAGCTCAGGGGCTGGGTCCCCTGAGGCTCTAAAGGTCACCTTTCTCTTTTGCTCCTGGGGAAGGAGGGACTATGCAGTTCTCTTTAGATCCTGCCCACTGTGGGCTGTGACCCTCTTCTGGGGTGGGAGGTACGGATCATGAGCTCCGCGCCCCCACCGCTCAGTCTGACCACTGCTTTTCCTCACAGTCACTGCACCCTCTGAGCCTGGGTTTCTCGTCTGCACAGTGGGCTTTCATCAAGGGGGACCAGTGCGTGTACAGGGCACAGCAAGCTCTCCATATGTGGGAACTTCTATCATTTTTGCATCATTGAACAAATTCTTATTGAGCACCTACTATGTTTCAGAAGCTCTGCTGGATCCCTGCTCGTGTGGAATCTATGTTCTAGTGACATTCCAGTGGGTGGAGACCGACAATGAATAATTAATGCATGTTTAATATTTAAACACTAAAGACACTGCATAGATAAACAGTAAAGGCAATAAATAGGTTTAATATTGAAATAAACAACCAGTGTAATTATTTAAATAGAAACACAACAGATGCTTATTATTTAAATAACTGCAGCATGTTAGCATTAATTTAAATAACAAATGAAAATGGAATGTCAGAAGATGCCTAGGTAGGGGAATAGAGAGAATGGAGAGGCAGCTCTGGATGTTGGTCCAGAAAGGAAAAGGATCTTAACCTGTGATCCCTACTTTGTACACGTTCAGTAGGACCAGGACAAACTTTATTTGTAGACTCCACTTCACCTCCCACAGGAAGCCTTCTGGGAATCCCAGGCCCTCCTTCCTTTGAAATTCTATGGCTGTAATGACCTCTGCCTTTCCTGTGAAAATCAACCTTGGTTCTCCCCCTAACCCACGTTGTCTGAAGCTTGGCGAAGCTAAGGCATGCTAAGGGCGTTTGTCCAACACAGCGTGCAGTCTTTGCAATAACCCTGTGAGGTCCTGCACCACTTTACCGTGGAGGAAACAGGTTTTTGCACCTTGCCCAGGCCACATAGCTGCAAGGGGTGGAGTGAGGCTGTGAGCCAGGACCTCCCGTACTCCCCTAGGAGGGACAGCTGTTCCTCTTCTGACCTCTCTCCTGTACTGCAGGAGGGACAGGGCTCCTCTGCCTCTCACGGGTCCTCCATCCCCCTGCTGCCAGCTCAGGGTGTCACCCTCACAGGGACAGAAGGTAACGGCTTGCTCAGAGTCATGCCAGGAGCTGGTCACTGAGGTGACCCGCTGTTTGGGTCTGCCTGGGACCATCACAGTGGGCGCTGAGAGTCCTGCACCCTGGGAAGCCCCCCAGGCCTGCAGAAACCCCGCGGGCCAGCCTGGCAGCCTCCGGTCCTGCCCCCACGGCCCGCGCCTGGACCTGGGCTGTCTCTGATGAAAGGAAACTGCTTAGCCTCACGTTTTAAGCAAAGTCTAAGTTGCTGACTGTCCTCAAATGTAACCAAACAGTTTTTCTTTGGGGGCACTCCCAGACATGGGAGTGGAAGATAAATTAGCCTCTCTGGAAGATGAGAGCCTCACAGATGTACCAAGCCTCTGACCCAGTAATGCCACTTCTGTGAATTTCTCCACAAGGAAAAAAAAAACCCACCAGAAATACAGGTAATGATTTCTAAACAAAGACACTCCCTGCAGAGATGGTGGTACAAAAACTTGAATAAGTTACTAAATTAAAGTAGAATATCCTTCTGCTAAGAAAAAAAAAAGATCATATCATAGAAGATTTAATAATTAAGGAAAAGCAGATGGCACTATGTTAAGTGGAAAATGGAGGGTATAAACGTATATAAACACAGAATGAGCCAAATTTTGTTTAAAATAATGTATGCAAGCTAAGAGTCCTTCCATGTGTGGCTAAAGGGATAAAGGAAAATATATAAGGGGACTAAATGGCACCCTGGCTGGTGTGGCTCAGTGGACTGAGTGCCTGCCTGCAAACCAAAGGGTCGCCAGTTGGATCCCCAGTCAGGGCACATGCCTGGGTTGCAGGCCAGGTCCCCTGTAGGGGGCGTGTGGGAGGCAACCACATATTGACGTTTCTCTCCCTCTCTTCCTCCCTTTCCCTCTCTCTAAAAATAAATAAACAAAATCTTTTAAAAAATAAAAAGGCGACTAAATGGTAATGGAAAAAACAAACATTAAATTAAAATATATGCAATGGAATATTATTCAGCTATAAAAAGGAATTTCTGCCATTTGTGACAACAGGGATGG
This sequence comes from Desmodus rotundus, assembly GCF_022682495.2. Lineage (NCBI taxonomy): Eukaryota > Metazoa > Chordata > Mammalia > Chiroptera > Phyllostomidae > Desmodus > Desmodus rotundus. The sequence continues at coordinate 29,798,139 of NC_071387.1, read as the reverse complement.
ACCTTGAGGGCACTGTGCTAAATGAACTGTCAGGCAGAGAAAGAGGAACACTGTAGGACATCCAGAGTAGGGTCTAAAAGCCACATTCACAGGCACAGAGAGTAGAATGCTGGTTGCCAGGGGCTGGGGGGTGGAGGAAATGAGACATTGGTCAAGGGGTTCAGACTTACAGTTCTAAGATGAATAAGTTCTGGTATCTCATAATATTCAGCCTGGTGACTATAGTTCTAACACTGTATTGTATACTTGAAAGTTGCTAAGAGAGTGGATCTTAAATCTCACCATAAAAAAACAATTTTGCGAGATGATGGACGTGTTCACTAACCTCGCTGTGGTAGTCACATTTCAGCGTGAACAGGACTGAGCTGTTCTACCTCGGCCGCGCCTTCCTCCTCGGTTGGCGTGAATGAGGGGCTGTAGAGTAGAGCGGCTGAGGGCACTGGACTGGGAGCCAGAGCCAGCCTTCCAGCTCTTGCTTACACCGGTTCCTCCCCCTGGGATGCCCCTACTCCCTGCATGTGACACACGGCTCAGATGTCACTTCTCCTGTCCCTTTCTCTGCTTTCTCTACCTCAGCTCAGCACCCATCATCCACCGCTCCCCTTGGCCTGCTCCCTACCGTTATCTGTTTATAGAAGTCTGCCTCTTCCCGCTCTTAGCAAGTGACTTGGAGCCGCCTTCCCCTCCCCCTGGGGGTGGGTGCAATACTGAAGATAACCACATGAGGGCGCCAGAACCACACTGGTGATGCCCTACTCCCCCGTCAGACTCAGATTCTCTACAAAACTGTCCCCCAAACCAGAGATGACACCGGTCACTGCAGTCCTGGAATGCTGCCACTCAGGAGAGAGCCGGTGAGAAATCATTGGCTTCTAAACTCTCAGAAGAATCCCCACCCCTACCTGTCTTCCTAGAGCTGTACTGGCCAAGGGGATCCCCTGAGCTGGCCACCCTCAGACACCCAAGGCCTGTGGAGAGAGGACTTGCTGTGTGGCCTTGAACCAGGCCCTGTACCTCTCTGAGCCTCTGTTTCTGGCACTGCTGAGTTACAATGGGATAGGTATCTGGCCACCCACCACTTCCTGCAGACTCTGGTTGAGGGAGATGTTTCCTGCGTTCAACTTCCTGCTCCATGTCACCAGCTTGCCCATCCCAGGCCCCCAATGCATGCTCAGTGTTTGTTAAGTTGAACTGAAATGGAAATAAAGAACTCCTCAGAACATAAAGTAGGAGTTTAGAGGTGACTACCAGGGACACAGAGACATTTTCTCCTTCCCCTGCAGGAAGTTTCTGGTCACAGCACACTGGCCTTGCCCAGGAACAGGCCAGGGCTTTGCCCTCCTTGAGCACAGGCATCCTAGGGCAGCAAGCCCTGTGTGGGGGGTGTGTGTGAGGAGCGGTTTGGGGTCGTGCTCGAGGGGCCTGGGAGTTGGAGGTGTGGATTCTGGGTCATTGGAATAGAGAGAGGAGAGCCTGAGTCCTGAGCCTGAGTCCTGGGGGCAGTCAGGGAGAAAGGGGCCTGCCGGGGTCAGGGGGCCACATCCCTGGGAGGAAAGGACGGGAGAGGCAGTGAGATGCTGCAGGGTGAGGTGGGGGTCGAGGGCCACTCCAGAGCAGGCTTCCTGGCTTGCCAGGGACCCGGTGCATCCTCAGGTGTTCAACTGTGTGAGCGAGGGGCATGGGCTCAGACCCTCGGGCCTCCCACCTCAGGCTGCACTAAGACGCCACCATGACGGTGGTGTGAGGGCAAGCACAGGCGACGGTGTGTGTGCCGCTCACACATCTCCCAAAATCTTCAGGGAGACCAAGCATTGCTTCCTGGCGTGAGGCCCAACTCTTCTGAAGACTGCAAGCAGATTCAGTTCCCTCTCATTCTGGGCTCCCACAGCCCCCCGGGTCCCCTCTGTATCACCAGCAGCTGCCTGTTTGTTCCCTGCCCCCTAGACTGAAAACTTCTGAGTGTAGGGGTTGGGTCCCGTTCTCCTCTGTATCCACCAAGGCCCCAGCACCAGTGGGCACTCAACAAATGCTTGCTGAACAGATTAATTATTTTCACTTAACGAGCTCGTTAGGGCTCTATCTCCTAATTAGGAAGGGGGAAGTTTCCTTTTTTTCCCTGTAACTATCCACCTTTGGGGAGTGATGGTGGAACCTTAGCCTCCACAAGCAGAAGGCAATCAGACTAGATTCCTGGGGCACGCGATTGCACTTTAAAGAAATAAAACATGTGCTCAATGAGCTGCATTTAAACAAGACACTTGTCTACCAAAAGCTCACATTCACTATACATCGTTATTCAGTTTATCACACAGATTTAGAGCTTTACAGGACAACTTTTTAGTTGTAGTGACACAACGGCCCTGAGGAGAGCGGACAGGGGGCTGAGGGATGCCACCCTGTCAGAGAATGCCTGAGTGGGTCCCAGTGGTTTTCTGGAAGGTGCTCCCACGTCCAAGGCCCTGGGCCGTGCTGGTTCCCTCTGGACAACTTGCCCTATTTGGCCTTTGCTGGTAACAGATGCTGGAAGGGTGAAGAGAGATGTGGCGGTTCCCCGGGTCCAGCCAGGACTCTCTGTGGGCCACTTGCAGTGCCAGCCTGCCCCTCCGGTCTGGTTGCTGCATGCACTGTCCCTGGCGTCTGAGAGTAAGCCTGGCTGACTGTCCCTGCGAGGACCTGGGCCAAGTGACATCAGCCACTTCCGAGAGAGTATCTTGGAGAGCCAGCCAGAGCTCGGTGTTCAAAATCTTAAAATGACACTGGGGGTCCTGCGACTGCTGTAGAAGCAGAGTAGGGCAAGGGCGCCACCTGTTGGCGGCCATCTGCTCACACCGTGATGCGGAAGGACCAGCCCAGAGGCGCCCTGGGAGGAGCCTTTCCCCACTCCCCCGTAAGGAGCTGCTCTGTGAGCCTCTCCCGGAGAGGACGTTAGCATCTGGGATTATTCTGACGGGACCCTCGCACTGACGGGCAGGTGGGCCCTCCCTCCCCACAAAGCCTCCTTTCTTCCTGTGGAGCCTTCTGGGGGCGGGGGAGCAAAATTGCCCCTGACTCTTCAGTGCTCAAGGACACAGCTCAAGGGCACAGTCGTTGAAGTGGTTGGGTCATTATGGTCAACAATGAAGCCAGCAAAGGAGGAGAAGAAAGGGGAACAAAAGTCCCGTGCTCGCAATGAGGCCTGTTAGTGGCTGGAGGCTGTGTTCTGAGACAAAACGCCAGGGCGAGGTATTGTGTGGCTGGGAGCTTTCTCTTCCCCCCTCAGAGAAATCCAGCTTATTTTCCCTCCCATTAATTGGCAGCAGATGAAGAAAAAGGCCAAAACAAAAATCAAACTAACACCAGTAACCTGAATATGAGTGTTTCTGAAAGGGAAAAAGCTGTTTCAATTGTTAGATGTCCAAGAAAACATGAATCCACGCTGACAGAGGAAATGGCCACAATGAAAGGAAGAGGAGGGAGAGGCTCATAAAATTAAGGAAAAAAATTCCTTTTAGCAGCTCCCATCCTGTAGGCTGGCTCCTCCGGCCTCAGTCCCTGAGGGGAGCTGGAGGCTGGGCCTCCCGGGCAAACCTGAGGACATGGAGGCAGGGATCCCTTAAAAAGAGCGAGGCCAAGGACGGACGGTGAAGCAGCCTCACTTCTCCTCAGAGTGCAGGCACGGAGCCTTTTCTGAGAAATCCGGGCTTGCTGGTGAAGAGGGCCTGATAGGAAGCCTCCCCCAGCCCTGGCTCCAGGGGCTGCCTCCCCGGTCCCCGACCTCTAACTGGGTCCTAGGGATCTGGTCTCCTCTGGCACTCGTTTGGTCAAGGGCCAACTCTTCACTCGTGTTCTCATTTGCAATAAAGGAGGAGGGGGAGGAAGAAGTGATGAATCACTCAGGTACTTTCTTGCTTCAAAGGATGTTTCAGAAAATGCAAAACAGGCGGAAGGTCAAGGTCGAGTCTTTGGAGACTGGACTCAGGCCACAGTCAATGTGGCACTCAAGAGGTAGATGGGTCTGTGGGATCCCCAGCTGAGGGGCTGGCGGCCACCTAGACTGATGGACAAGGCCCTCCCTGGGAGGATGGCCCAAGAGGCTGATGGGGCAGAAAGACTGGTCGCTAAGAGACAGCGTCGGCCACAGATCACAGAGATCCACGGCAGCCACCTAAAGGATCATGGCTTTTAGTTCTGCTCTGTCCCAGCTTGTCCCTAGCTGGCCTGTCTCCTCATCTGAGCAGGGAGCCTACAGCATCTCCGAAGCCCTGGCAGTGCCGAATGTCTAGACCTGCTGGCCATGTTCAAACTCGGCCCCTCATGCTGGGGACAAGTTACCAAACTTCCATTCCCTGCGGACCAGCAGGGCAGGCAGGATGACGTGCTTGGCGAAGGTGCTGAAACTGGAAACTCGTGTGGTAGCTGGTCCCTCGTACCTTCTTCAGTGATGGAAGCCACACCTCTCAGGCCGCTGGGTGGGGTTCTTCTGTTTCTGTCATTCACAGTCAACTCTAGTGTGTTGGTGGGTAGGTAGGAAAGGAAGGGGAGTGGAATAACCACCACCTCACAGCCTTGTAAGGGTCCGCCCTGTGTGTGTGGCAAGAATCCCTGCTCCAGTCAAGGCCAGCGACAAGACAGAAGTGAACCTGCGTGAGGTTGTTTCATCTGTGTGGACAACCAGTGGGGCTCCGTGTCCCATGAGAGGTTAGGATGTGCCTTTCCCCAGGAGCAGGGTGACAGCAAGGTCATGTAGGGCCAAAGTGCTGGCCAAGGAGTCTGCCAGTCTGGGCTCAAGAGCATCCCCTGCTAATGAGCTGGGTGACCTTGGGCAAGTAAGTTACTACCCCTCCCTCTCTGAGCCCCGCTTTACCCACATGTTCAATGCCTCACAGGGTGGCTGGGACCAAATAATGGGGAAGAGTCCTTTGTAAGCTGCTGGGTGCTGTGCACCTAAGGGTTTAACACAGACTTGCCACCACTAGGCTGCTGTAGGCAGAAGGGAGGGCCCAGCTGTTGGCTGACATTTGAGGCTACTGTTGCCTCTCCTGCAGGCTGACTCTTGGGGGACAAAGAACCCCTGCTCCAACTATTGCCTCCGCTGAGCTGGGGTTCCGCCTCCCTCCCTCCCTCCCTCCCTCCCTCCCTCCCTCCACACAGGTCCAGGAGACACACCCGCAGGTAAGCACAGCCCCCTCAGAGACCCTCTCTGGTGTATAGATGTTAAAAAAAAAGGGCTAGGAATATATATTAAATGACTATTTTATTTACACACCCTATTCATAAATAATTCAATCCTCTTTTTGACCGCACAATGATTCCTTGAAGATCTAATGATTACAATGAGTGACTAAGTGTGGATTAGTGGGCTTACTCACATCTGTGTGTGACAATGTTCTCTCACGTATGTGCTCACACTCACACACAAACACACACACACCAGAGGGGAAGCAGGCCACCGGGGGCCTTCTGGGCTCTCCCAGCACCAGCATTTGGTTCCCAGCACCAGCGGGGCCCCGGTGGGAAAACTGCGCCCCACACACAGGTGTGAATTCTCGATGGCTGGAGAACAAAGAGCTGCAACCCAGGGAGTTCCCGCCCCGCCCCTCGGAGCTGCTCTCCTTTGTTCATCCTGGAAGGCATCTCTTTGGATTTGCAAATATTTTAATTCACAGAAACTCAAGGAGGGGGTGGGGGTGGGGGCTGGGGCAGCTTGAGGGCCGTCCCTCTGTCTTTATCCAGGCCGTCTCCAGCCCCCTGCAGTGGCAACAGCATTCTAGAGACATGCAGTGGTGTGCTGGTACCATACACAGGACACGAACTGGACATGGCTGGCAACCGCGGCCGGGCAGGTCGGTGGGGCTCCGGCTCCTCCAACTCGGCCCAGTCGCAGAGCAGGGCGAGGCTGGTCCACTCACAGGGTCCGCACAGCCACAGGGTAGAGGAGGGACAGGTGCTCAGCCCCTTTGATAGGCAGCTTCCTGGTGGTGTAGTAGTGGATGACTTCCGGGACACTGTCGAACGGGGGGCTGTTCTGACCCAGAATGTACTTCTCTTTGGTTTTGGCCAGTTTCATGTGCATAAAGCCCTGGTTGCTCCTGGGAATAAAACACAGAGGTTATTAGGATCTGCAGAATGGCAAAGGCCAAGGCAACCACACGGTCAGGAGGAGGGGGCAGGTGCGGGAGGGCTGAGGAGCAGGAGAGCCGTTTCTCAGCCCCTCAGATTAGCTCTGAACACGGACACATCATGCATTCATACCCATTACCGTGGAGAACTATCCCTCGGCCAAATTCCCACTAAGGTGCAAGGAGTCCTCCTGCCTGGGACAGAATGGCTGAGAGTCGCACCTCTCCAAGCTGGGACCAAAGCCCAGGCCTGGCCAAAATGCAGCTGCACCAGGAGCTCCCCCAGTGCCAGCGTTGGACCCGGAACCAACAGCAAGCGCTGCTGCAAGGGAGTCTGCTGACCCCAAGACCATGGCCCCTCTTCCTGCTCCTCATGCAGTCAAGTATTTAAGCCTTGCCTGTGTGGATGAAAAGGGGGCCACACACGAAACCTGACAAGTTCAGGGGAGGCCGGTGTGGCGGCCTTACAAACTCAGAGACCAAAGTCCTAACCACCTAGGATGGTCTGAAATCAAAACTGTCCAACTAGAAGCAGTTCATGGCAGGCAGTCATGTCCTGGGGTGGGAGCCTGTCATTGGTCTTTTTGCATGGAAGATAGCACACCTTTGGAATATCAAAGTCATTTCCCTTTCCCGGGCCATGCAAGGTGCAGCCCTGGCACCAGAGCAGAGACCACAAATTCCCTCATCGTTATTGTGTTAATTGTTGACTGTTAACTCTCCTACACCTACAAATGTAAAAGAAGAACGTGTCTACCCACTCTATTTCTCATCCAGTCCCAGAGATTTCCCGGCTTTGCTTTCTTCCGCCTCCCTAATCTATCACCACTGGGTTTCATGTAACCCCTTTATGCTTCCTCCTCTGGCTGTAATGTATAAAATAAGGCACATAACTGCCATTCTCTCGATCTGTTGAGACTTTGCTTCCTGGCATTTGTCATCAGTTTGGCTCAAATAAACTCATAAAAATTCTCACAGGCTTGGATGTTTCTTATGTTGACACCTGGAAGGTGCGAGGTGTGAGTCCCGATGCCCTGACAGGTGGGCAGGGCAGGGGTCATTGCCCCCAGTTTACAGATGGGGACACAGAGTGTGGCAGGGATGGCAGGTGAGCCATTTTCCAAAAACTGATGCTTACCCTTCAGTGTAGCACGGAACTGTAACTGGGAAGGGGCTGTCCAGCTGGAACTACATTTCCCAGCCTCCCTTGGAGTCACTGTACCCATGTGGTTAGTTTTAGCCCATGGCATATGGGGAGGATGTGTGCCCAGTATACATCTTCCCAATTCCCAAGAGCTCCACAGAGCGGGGTCTGTGTCCACCATGCCCGGAGTCTGCTGAAAAGGAGATGAGAGCACGGCTCTGTGCCCTGTGACCCTGGCAGCCGCCTGCCCCTAGGGGACCTCTCACACGCCCCACCCAGGGCCCTGGCTGCATCAGATCACTCAGCCCTCCATCAACCTGCCTTTGCCCAGGTTGCTCTTTTCCTGCCTGCACAGTTCCGAGCCTGGCCCTTATGATTTCACCGCCTCCCCTGTGAATGGTGTGGTCTCCAAAGCACAGTCCAATATACTGAGAGTCTAACTTAGTGAGCAAAGCTGGAGCTCTGACTCCGGCCCTTCTCCAAGTTATCTTCCCCGGACACCGGTCACTTGTGGCCAGGCCCCTCCCCAGGTGAGGCGGAGGGCTCCGCGTGGACACAGGTTCCTTTCTAAGCTCCGGCTCTCATGGGGGCCTACACACACCTGTCCCAGTCAGGCCTGAGCTCTCCTCGCCTACCAGCACCCCTTCTATGAACACATCAGTTTGGACTCTGGGACCATTTTCAAATGGGCAGAGCAAACGCGTAATGAAGTGCAGGCACCGAGTAATCCATCGGCTCATAACAACGTACTTAGAGATGTCACCCTCGGCTTAAAGGAAATCGTTTGGAGAGCAATTATGTTTCAAGAGAGAATAATTCCTATAAAGAACTGAAATTTAAATCAAGATTTTTTAAGGCTGACAATGTTCTAATTACAGAGCCTATGGCAAGTTCTGCTCCTCAGTGAAGGGTCATTTCATTCGAGAATTGCCTCGATGCGTCTGAGGAGAGGAGGTGCACTTGCTCAAGCTGCTAGAAGGGAAATGGTGTGTGCAAGAAGTGAAAACCACAGAGCCATCTGAGCGAAGGCTCGGCTGCCCGCCACACCGGAGAGGCCGCTGCTCTCTGCTGGCCCGGAAGGACTGTCCTCGCTTGAACGAAGCTAAGAAAACGGGCGAGAGTTAAAAGAAACTTGGCGTTCTCGGAGGCCACTCGGGGCTGGAGCTGCAGATGAGTGCTGGCTGAGGCAGGGCGGGGTGGGGCCTTGGGCACATCAATCCCCTTTGTGAGTTGAGTGGAGTCCTGTTAAGGGGTGCCAGACCACATGCTCACAGAGCTACAACTGGGGGTGCAAAGTGTAGGGTGTGTAAGACAGGATCACAGCGGCTGACCGTGAGCAGAGTCTGAATGCCCAGGCTCTGCGCGCACCCCAGGTGTGTGAAGTTGCAGGAAGCACTGATTTAATTTTTAAGGACATTAAGGAAAGTAACTCCTGTGGGTTAACAGGACATTTTCACCCAGGTGGTTATTAAAAGGGCCAGCAAGGGTAGTGAGCTGGGAGCGTGGCAACAGCCGACAGAGCCAGAGGTAGAAGCAGAAGCTCCTGTCCCCCCGGGGCCAGAGGCTCCAAACGGCCACCAGGAATCAGAGATGCCATGGCGACGGCCCCACCTCAACAGATGGGCTTGTGAGGCGGCACAGCTGTGAGCACCTCCCGACGTCCCTCCTGACTCCTCTGGCCTGCTGTTTGCTCTCTGACACTTGTAAGCTGGTTTATAACAGCGCCGGTGGTACCAAGGTGGCAGGCTAGTCATGATGTTCAGAGACCCAGGGAGAGAACTGAGGCCCTGGGAGCCCCAGTCTAGCCCCATGGCCTGACCATTGCCCAGCAGAGGTAGAAAGGCCAAAGGGCTGGACCTCACAATGGAACACCCCCCGCCAACCCCCCGCAAGAATGGTCCTTCCCCTGGGCTCGAGCACTGCTGTGAGCCAGGCCTTGTGCGCAGAGTAGGAGGCTTGGGGGGGTGGGGGTGGCTGACCCAAGGCCACACAGCGATCAGCAGCAGTGGGGTCGCTGTTTCCCTCCCTGGCAGGGCTTCCGCAGAGCCCACGCTCCGGACCTCAGCACCACCTTGCTGCAGGAGAGGGCCCTACTTAGCCCCCAGTGCTCCACACGGCGCCAGGCAGGGTGGTGAGCCAGAGGCATTAGATCTGGACCAAGGGACCACTCGGCCGCGAGCCTGCCGGGCTGACGGCGGGTCAGAGGCAGCACAGGCTGGCAGTGCGAGGCCACCCCAGGGACTGGGGATGGTGTGTCCTGACCAGCGGAGCCCCAGCCACGGAGGCAGGGTGGTGACCCCTCCCATGGGGCCGGTGGGCTCTGGGAGGTGAGCAGGCTTTCTGTGGGAGACAATCTGTCAAACCCCGACTCAGGCAAAGGTCAGGGGAAGCCTCGTCAAAACACACCCAAGAGACGTGCTGTAATAACACATCCTGAGCAGTCACAAGGTCGCCACGAGATGCCACCTAGCAGCAGTTGAATACTTAAAAACAGCTGCCAAGGACGGCTTTAATGACTCCCAATTCTACACAGTAGACACCAAGCATAAAAAGAGGGGACAAAAAATCTCTAGGAAGGACAGAGGGCGCACCAGGGAACCAGCATGCATAGGGTGCTCCGGCTGCTGAGTGCCTCTGGGGCTAGAGAGCCTGGGGGCCATCTGTTCTTGCCGCCTTGGGGTGCTTTGGTGGAAACTGAGTTCAGAGACAGCAACACTCTGACCCAACACACACAGCAAGGTGGGCTTGGGCCCCAGTCAGCACCCAGGGGCCCCGAGTCCCAGGCCCCCCCCACCTCCCCACGAGTCAGATGGGCTGCCGCCACCTGCCAACCTCCCGAGACAGTCCTGTCTCCTTTGATAGGACATCTTTCAAGAGCAAAGTCACAATTAGGGATGTCTCTGGTGGGTGACCTGTCTAATGAGTCTTGCAAGGCTTACAGAGGCTGGGGGCGCGGGGGCTGTCGTGGCGTTCGGGTAGCTCATCACCAGCACAAGAAGCACCTCCTCATCACCAGGACTATCAAACGTGCGGGCGCGCAGGGCCTAATAGCAGGCCCCGCCTCGCCTCATAATCACGGGCTTTAATAAAACATCACTCAGCCCGCAGCTGCCGGCCGAGCAGGGTGCGAGGCCTCACCTCTCGCTTTTAGACCTAATTGCTTGATGCATATTTCATGAAGAATCCTGGGTAATAGTTATGTTAAATCGCTTCTTTTCATGATGAAATGACTTAAACATACTTGCATATAATATTTATGTGCCCTCTGGGACTAGCGCATAGGACCCTGTCATAGGGTCCACACAGAGGTGATCTCCCCGGCTCACCTCTGCTGAAAGGTGGGAGGGGTGCTGCTCTCCTGATGGAGACACTCTCTTGACCGAGATGCCCCCGAACACTGTCCCTCGGCTCCCCACGGTCCCTGCAGGAAGAACAACACCTGCACTGCTTGAGTCCCCGCTGTGTGCCAGGCGCCACGCGGAGCTGTCGCCACTTGTCACCTCACTGAAGTCCACAGCTACATCGCTGAGTTGGTTAACTATCACTGTTCACAGATGGGGAAACTGAGGCTTGGGGAGGTTGTGTGCCCTCCAGGGGACACGGAGGGGCCAGGATTTCACTGTGCCTGCCCGACCCTCAAGCCTGTGCGCTCTCCTTAGCTCATGGTAAGCACTCAGGGCCCTGAGCGCCACTGCAGCCTCATCTCCCTTGCTCAGCCACCCACCTAGGTGGCTCCAGGTGCCCAGGTGGCCCTTTGGATTCTTTCTGCCTTGAGACTTGGCTTCCCTGGGGCTCTGTGAGCTCCTGAGGTCAAGAACCCCGTCTGTTCATTGTGATGTTTCTTCAGCAGGCCAAATCCAACCCCTCTCTGGGCCCGCAGCACCTGCCCGGCACTCTGTCCGTCCGTCCATGCATCCACCCAGAAGCTATCTAGGGAGGGTCTACCCTGAGCCAGGGAAACGAGTCCCCATGCATCCTCCCGTCTGGACTGTGAGCTCCCAAGGGCAGGCGGGTGGCTGCTCCAGCTTGTCCCCTAGTGCAGCCCAGCCAGGGTAGAAGCTGCGTCCTCCAAGGCCAGGCACAGAGGCTGCTTGGTCTGGTAGCACTGGTCCCAGGACGAACCAGCAAGGTTCTGAAGAGCAAGCCTGGTGAGGGACGGGGCCATGGGCGTGCCCAGAGGGTCTCACCTGCAGGGGGCACAAAGGCAGGTGACTCTGAAACCAGAGAGGACTTGCCTGAAGGAGGTCACAGGGGAGAAGGGGTCAAACCCGTCTCTTTCCTCGGGATCCTAAGAGAAATTTCTGGGACCACTGCCCAGGCCTAAGTAAACAAAACACAAATGTGAGACCAGTTCCTTCCAAAAGCTACGGTTTTCCTGTGGGCCCTGGTCCAGGCCCCGCCCACTCTGAGGCCCGGCGGACCTCTAAATGGATGCATTTTTTGGAGTCTAAATGGACCTTCTCTTGTGCAGTCATTTTAACTAAACTGGTCTCACATATGAATCTTACATTGTTCAGATTCCTGGGGTTAGATCCATGACAGCAGAGACTGTACATTTGTTTCTTTTAGGGATAGAAGGGAAAAGGGAGGGAAACATTGATCAGTTGCTGCTTGCGCACCCCCTACTGGGAACCTGGCCCACAACCCAGGCAGGTGCTCTGACTGGGAATCGAATCGGAGACCAGCCAGGGCCAGGCTGTACGTTTGAAATTCGCTCAACAATTGGCTGCAGGATGACTCTCAGGGGAGAGAGCTGTCCCAGGTCTCCCACCTTCCACAAACAACAACAGCAACTAGTGCTTGCTCTCAGAGCTCTGGGAACAACCCCCCCCCGCCCCACCATGCTCAGCACGGAGAGGACATGAGGCCAGCCCAGTGGGCCGTGCTGGCCCCACAGGTGTGCACTCTAGCTGTGGCAGATATGGAAGCAAACTGAATCAGTGGGGAGAGGGGTATGTTCTAGGCCTGGCTCTAACACTGATCTGCTGTGACCACAGGCAAGGGAGCTTCTGAGGGGGGAGACGGTCTGGAGGGCGACCATGGCCAGGCACCTGTTACCTCTGTGGCTACATAGGAGCCCGCAAAACAAGGAGTTCCTGCCATAGCCCCACCCCACAGTTGGCAATGCTGCTCCCGCAAGCAGACAGCTCTGGGATTCAGACAGTCTACTGCCCACCCACCTTCTCTTTGACCTGCAGGGAGATGGGATGTTTTGCTGGGTCTATAGAGACACTCACCTTGCCACACCTGAAAGCAAGGTGCAGCCACACCAGAAACTCCTGCCTGCCAAGAAGATCCCTGGTCCTGCCACGGGAGAGAAATACCCAGATCTCAAGTGACAGGGGCCTTCAGGGGACTGACACCCAGTTGCTATCTCCTGAGGCCCTACTGTGTGCTGGCTAGCATGTGCACATGCTGTGAGGTTGCAGCACAGGCCTGGCGGCCTGAAACAGAAAGGTGTACAATGATAGCCAACGCCCCCTTGGTCCACACTGGGCCAGCCTGTGGCTTCAGAGAGAAGCAGGCAGGGCTGGCATCACCTGGCAAGATGCCCACTGCACAGATGCGAAGATCGAGGGCCACAGGGAGAAGCCACTTGCCCAGGTCACAGTGAGAGGACCAGTACGGGAGGAGTTCCGGCTGTGCGAGGACTTCTCCCCAACTGTGCACTGTATGGAGTGGGGGCATGGAGGCGCCTTCCAGCCGAGAGGTTCCAGGAGTCAGGGGAGCTGGGGGAAGGGGCTTCCGAGGTCACACGGCGAATACCTGCACACTGCCCCCTGCCTCTGAAACAGCCTTGTCACAGCAACAAGCCAAAGACACAAAAGCTGCAAACAAAAGTCTCAATGTTAATGCTGCTGAGACAAACCACTTGATTTACAACCAAATAATTATACTTTCAATAAATGCATCAGCAGTAATTAGTCTTCCTGAGACACCCGGGCATTTCTCAAGTTCCAAGTTGGCGGCTCAGGGTGAGGGCCTTCAGTAAATCACGACAGAAGCTGTCTCCGGCAGGAGGAGAGCTAGCAGATGCCTCTCCGCCAAACAAGAGGAGGCATAAGGCTCGCTTTGTGCCACACAAAGCAGCAGGCAGGTCAAAATAAACCATTTAAGGCAATTTTCTCAGGAGAAGACTAACAAAGTGTCAGGCAGGAGGATTTTAATGATCAAGGCTGACAGTGCAGGGAGTGAGCCTCCCATTACTGGAGGTATGTAAGCAGAAGGGTGATGATGCTTGGATGTTATCCAACTGCACAAGGGGAGGGGTGAGGCTGGGGTGGGGGGGGAGGTGTGAAATGTTATCAGAGCTTTAGGAAGGGGGAAGAGGCTCTGGAGTGGTCCCCCCCCCACCCCTTTTACCTCTGAGGACTTTTCTAGGAACACAAAGGCCCTTTTGTGTTAGGAACAGGTGGGGTTGGTGGTGGTGGCTGGACTGGTCCCCTTCTGGGAAAGGTGAAGGGGGTCCCGTCGAGCGTTGAAGGTCTCAAGCCAATGAGAGAGATCCCAAGAGGGTGGGGGCCGCCCACGCACCAGCCAGGAAGCCCAAGGAGGGTAGGGTGGCCAACTCTCACACAGGGAGGTGGTGGGACAGAACTGGGCCCAGTGGGTCCCAGGTTCGGGGATGGCACAATGACAACAGCAGACTTCCTAAGGCCTGTGTCAAATGGGAGGGACAGAATGCATTTCCTCCCGGCCCCTACTCTCCTGGGAACAGTGGTTCCTGACCAGGGCAAGTTTACCCTCTCCTTGGGATACTGGGCAATGTCTGGAAACATGGGTGCTGCTGGCATTTAGGTGGAAGGCAGGGATGCTGCTGAACACCCTACTATGAATAGGACAGCCCCCAGAGCAACAAAGAAAAGCCCAGCCCCAACTTCAGTAGTGCCGAGATTAAAGCTACACCCCTCACTAGTTGCCAGGGCCTCACTTCATCGGTGAAACGGGGATGACTAGAGCCCACAAGTTAACACCTGATAAAGGCTTGGTCATCCAGCTACTGATTTAAGGGCTTACTACACAACACAGAATGTACCCAATAGCTTGGATGCAAAGCGCTCTAGGCTGTTCCCACGGACCAGCCCCATCCCCCCACCCATTAGAAGGGGGGACCATGCCACACCTGTTGGGCAAAGGCATCTGTGGAGGTGAGTACCAGCTGCCAAGGAGAGGGCTTTGAGGGCCACGGTGGCTTTTTTAGGCAAAGGGGCACTGGAAACCTGGGGCCAACCCCAGCAAGCCTGGTAGTGAGACAAGGGGAGCACTCCTGGCTGAGGAAGGCAGAGAGCTCCAAAAGTCACCAGGGCAAGAGCCACCACCCGTGGACCTGGGCTGACCCAGGTCTGGGTCTGAATCTCTACCTTGTCACTGTAAACTGTGCCTCGGTTTCCTTATCTGTGCCATGGAGCTTCACCACCTGCCCATAAGAGCGGTCCTGAGGTCTGGGGTGGACAGTGCTGAGGCTTGTGGTTCTGACTGCCCCCCTGCCGCCCCGTCTCCATGGCTCTGCGGAGCCTTCATACAAGTAGCTGCCCATCTGGTCTGTCCTGATGGCTTGGCTGCCCAGGCTGAGCACCGAGTATATCTCCCCGTCTGTCTGTCTGGTCTGTCACAGCCACGGTGGCCTCCTGGCTGCAGGACTGCCTCCCCAGCTGGGTGGCCTGCCTGGCTGGAGCAGGGGCCTTGGGGCCTGGCCCCAGCTCTGTCTCCGGGCGACAGCGGGCAGTGTGCTGGCCCCACCGTGGTCAGTCTCCCCCAACATCAAGATGTGCTGCACCACACTCAAGGTCGTTACACAGGGATCCACATGAAAACAGAGAAGAAATGATGAGGAAAGAGGTTTTTTGCTTAAAACATACTAGGCATAGACAGTCTATGGCATTTATTAAGGGCCTGCTGTGCGTACTGCTCTGTAGTCACCATTTCTGAGGGAGACAAGACGCTAAGCAGAGGCTTCTGAGACCATGTGGTTCCCTGTCCTCATTTTACAGATGACACTGAGGCCCAGAGGGGTGGAGGTCTGCTCCCATTCCCTAGTGAACCAGGGGCCAGAAACGCCGCCCCCCCCCCCCCCCCCCCGCCCCATGCCATCAGCTGAAGGGGAATCTCAGGGATTGCTGGTATGCGCAGTGGGTACTGATGGGAGCGGGTGTGCAGGGAAGGGGAGGGAAGCAGTGATCCCCCCAGTTACCATCCTTATCCTTAAAGCACAGCCTGTGCCCTTACCATCACCCCTGCCGGCTCTGTCCCTCGGGGTTCTCCCTGCTAGCTGCCCTGGGGCAGTCAGCAGCCCGGAGATGAAGGGGACCCACCCACAAAGCACCCCATCCAACTTAAAAACAAACAAAACAAAGACAGAAAGGGAAGGAAGGAAAAGAAGGAAAGAAAGGGAGGGAAGGAAAGGAGGGAGGGAAGGAAGGGAGGGAGACAGAGAGGGAGGGAGAAAGAGAGGAAGAAAGTAAAGAAGGGAGACCCAGAGGGGCCTTTAAAAACTGCAAGCTACAACAGCACCACCTGCTCAGGCCCTGCATCTATCCGAGGACACTGCTCTTCCTGGAATGTCAAAGGCGTAGAGCTGACTGGAAGCCACCCAGACACCCTGGCTGAGGGTCTTTTGCAAACCACATGAATAACAGTGGCTTGCAGTGAAAACAACTCCCCACAGTCCTTGGGGAAACGAGCCTTGGTTTCTTCATCTGTGAAACAGGGAGCAGTTTACCGTGTTCCCTAAAGTCCACTGAAAGCAAGTGAAAAGAGCTCCGAGCTGGACATCGGGGACCTAGCCTGCCCTCTTGGGCCTCAGTGTCCTCATCTACACAACGAAGCGACAGGAGTTGACCACCGATGTCCCTCCCACAAACCTCAAACCTTTGAAGCTTGGCACATAGGAGATGCTCACCCCACAGGATAGGGAAGGAATTACTGACTGTTCAGACATTAAACGAAAGGACTCGCCTTCATTACAGGCACCCCAGGGTCCCAGGGCTGCAAGGGAAGTGCAGGTTGCTCAAAAAGAGTCTCTTCAAATGTGCCCCGATGCTCAAGCAGTGTCCCTGGGGACTTGTCAGGCCTGTGGCTCCCAGGCCTTTTTGGAACCAGAAGCTGCTTTTAATAGGCTTTTCAAGAGATTCTGAAGGACAATCAAATTTGAGAACAGCCATTTTAATTCTGATGATAGAAACTCTTTTGTAATATTCACGACACGTAGCATCCAGCATTTGTTGCTTAATCTCAACGTTGGGGAGCTTACTCTCCACCAACGCAAGTCCATCCATGTTCTCCGCTGAAGGGTGACGGTAGCCCAGCTCTGAGCTCAGGTTCCTGCAGGCCACAGATGGGCCTTCCGCCTGGGAAGGCCCCTTAGAGACGGGAAAACCTGAGGGTGCTTCTCTCTCCAGCTGTCCTCACAGGGCAGGATCTCCTGTCCCTTCCCATCCTGGTCACCTTGCTGTGCACTCCTTCTCATACACGGACAGCATCCTGCTGGGTCTCCCCTGCTTGGCCATCAGCACCTGTCTGGACGTGACTCCACCATCAATGTGGATACCCCAAATCTGTGCTCAACATCGTTCTGGTGTCTGCTGACCTCCAGAGCCCACCTTTCTCTTCCACCATCTCCCGAGTCCCAAAGGACAGGGTCTTACTGACATGCAGGTGTCATTGGGTAAAGACCACGCTCACCTCCTGACCAAAACCAAAGGGGCACCAGGCCAAGAACATCAAGAACCAAAGCCCACTGGCTTTGGCCACACTCAGGAGGCCCGGACACGCAATTGTGAAAGGCTACAGTCAGCGCTCAGTAACCCAGGCTCCGGTGCTGGGCATCCATTCCGGCAGCCTCTTGACAGCCTCTGTCGACGGGGTGGAGAATTTTCTCAAAATTAAATCTCTGGCTTTTTGCCCCCTAATGAAATTGATTTCTGCTTTCATACACAACAAAGCTTTCATTTTTATTATTTGGCTAGGGTTTGACCCATTAATTATAGGTTTGTTTGGGTTTTTTTCCCCAGCATGCCTGCAAGTAATTGAGTTCCAAAACATTACTGTCGGAACTGAGTGCTTTTTAAACACACAACTCCCACAAAAGTCCAATTAGTCAACCCTCGATTCTCCATGGAAGATTTTCCTTCGGTTAAGATTAGAACAATTCAGGACAGGAACAGTATTTTTCTAGCCTGAAATTCGGAGCTCAAATGTCACCTTGGTGGTCTCACCACTGTTTGTGTCAGAACTCAGACACTGTTTGGAGTTTTTCATCATTATTACTGGCGTAACTCTACCTGTCTCAGGACGCATGCTGCAGAAGTCTGCCCTTGTCGACGTCCAACGCCAGGTACCGGGGCTGCGGAGAGCCCGCCTGGCACCGCGGAGATGTGTTTCTCTCTGGAGGCTGTGCTCAGCCTGGGCAGGGTACACGCCTTTAGTGTCAGGCGGAAATCACGGGCACACAGCCTGCTCTTTGGCTAGTGGAGGGGTGGGAGGAAACCGTGGAAAGGAAGAAGGACTAGGACTGCAGAGGGTTGGCATGACCACAGGTAAGCCCCCTGCTTCTCTAAGCCCTTTTCCCTGATGACAAAGTGGGGGTGCTGTGAGGAGCTGGAAAGAGCTGATTGGGACTTCTGTCCACAGTATGTGGGTCACCTGGGCCAAGAAGGGGCTTATATGGCGGGGGAAATGAAAAACAAGCTGGGACCATAGGAAGAGGGGACACTGGAGAGACCTTTCCTCTATTCCCAAACCTAACCACCCTACCTTGTTATTACTTCCCCCCAAATTATTATCCTCCAAGGCCCTGCTCAAATGCTACCTCCTCCAGGAAGGCTTCCAAGATGCCTCTGGTAGGACTTACTTGCTGCTTTTCTCACTTATTCCCTGACACTCCCTGCTCCATCACAGCACTCACCTACCTGCATTTCCCCTTCCCAGACTCTGATGTGCCTTCATCTCCCCACTCAGCTGAAGGCCCAGTGCGCGACAGGAACACAGCAGTGTCGGCCACACTGCTGACTGGTTTGTCAGCCCTTCCCGGAAAGTCTGGGCTAAGAATGTGGCAGGCGGGTCCCCAAGCTGCCTGGAGCTGTGAGCAGCATGTGGGTTTTCAAAAGCAAAATAGCAAGAAGAAAAGAAAAAAAGGTTCTAATTAAAGCCTTTCTAATAAGCCAGCTTTGCCAAATCCAATTGTTTCTGATATTCCTCTTGGGCAGAGTAATCAAAAAAGAAAGCAAGCTCTGAAAGTGGCAGAACGCACCGGCGGCTGGAAGGAGGGTGGCAGGCGAAGCAGCAGCAGTGGGAGCAGAGCGCTCTCTGCCCCGGCCAAGCTGAAGAGTGTGCTTGTGTGTGACACACACACACACATGCAGCAAAACGTTTTTATAGCTTCAGCACTTGAACTGTGGGAACAAACACAAGAGCTATAAAAACAGATACCCAATTTTCTAAATTGGCCTCAAATATCTACAATGTTTATGGATAAAAAGGGACAAGGAAGTATGCTGCTATGGGGCTCCAAACGGCAATAACCCGGGAAGAGTCCAGACATCTGGGCTCTGCTAGCAGCCCCCCACTTCCTGTTTCTCCCTCTGGAAGCCAGGGTCTGACCCTGATGATCCAGACCTTCTCCTGGCTGAATGGCCCCAAGGGGAACAGCGACCCTGCATCCTGGGGTTTTCCTGGATGAAGCTGTTGCTTGGAGCCCCACCAAATGCCTCGAGGTGAGGGCTGATCCTATTTCCTCTGCGGGCCTTTGAGCTATTTACCTAGCTCTAAGCGAGATAAGACCACAGATTCTTTCTTGAGCTCAGGCAAGGCTCAGCAAATAACCCCACCTGCATTCCTAGAGCTTGTCAGAGTTTACAGAGAGCTTTCACTCCCGCTGTGTCCGGAGCCTTGGGGCCCAGAGGCTCAGAGACAGGAAGCTCCTCGCTGGTGACCCTCACAGAAGGTGGAAGCAGTGGGACTCGGGTTGTGGGACTCGGGTTCTGGTCCTGTCGCCACGCCGTTCCCTGCAGCCCCGCTTATGCCCTCCCCAAGTCCCCAACCAAGCCATTCCCAGATGGCTTCTGTAAAAATATTATTAAATAAGTCACATTAACAAGATGTTAGAGATGTGATTGGAAAGAAATGTTTTTCCCATTTGGAGAGACCACCCAGTGCCTCAGAAAAGAGGCCGTCCCAGGGCACGAGGTTTCCTGGCGACGGACAGGCAGCTGGAACGCTGGGCAGTTGGAACGCCTCCCCGGCTGGCCAGCCACGCAGGCAGATTTCTGCGGGCTGATTTGAGATAATTAAAAACCAGCTGGAGACGTAATTGGGGTGGCTCAGCCACTGGAGGGGACCAGGGAGCTCTTGGGGG
Organism: Desmodus rotundus; assembly: GCF_022682495.2. Classification (NCBI taxonomy): domain Eukaryota; kingdom Metazoa; phylum Chordata; class Mammalia; order Chiroptera; family Phyllostomidae; genus Desmodus; species Desmodus rotundus. The sequence goes on along the minus strand of NC_071387.1, from coordinate 29,778,545 downwards.
AGCAAAAGTCAACACTGAAGGCCTGGCTGGGGGGTGGGGGAAACCCCGCAGGTTGGAAAGGGAGACCCCAGCCTGCCAGCAGGCACACTTGGCCCTGCTGGGCCGGTGGATGCCCTGGAGAGTGGGCTGGCAGCCGGAGTTCGGGCACTTCTTGCCTCTGGGTTTGGGGCAGGGGTAGAAAGAGGGCAGTGAGTTAGGGAGAGTGTGTTTTTCCGGGTCTTTTCAGAACTGACCATCCCAGGACCACATCGTGGCTGGCAATGCTGCCACTCCTCCAGCTGTTCAGAAATCTGGTCAAGGTCCTCGACACGTGCTTCCTCACCTGGCCAGATCTATCATAACATGCTCTCCTTTTTGCTCCCACTGCCCTGGTCCCTCGCAGCAGCCAGGCCTTCACTCCTGGCCCCTCTCCCAGACACACCCATTACAGTCCTGGGTTTTCAGGAGTCCACCGGCTCCTGAAAAGCTCTGTCCGGCTAGCTACTGAAGCCACCGCAGTCTCTCCTGAGCTGCTGCTTCAGCCTCTCTCTCTGCCACCAGACCCCGAGATACTCCCAGCAACCGGAACCCAAGGGGGAAAGCGACTCCCACAGGCGGGTCACTCATCCCAACACCATCGCTTCAGGGCCAGACCGAGAAAGCCCCAGTGTCCTCAGGCTCCAACAAGCTGAGGGAAGGGGCCGTGGGTTCTCTGGCCTTCTACACATCACCACTGCCCCGGGAAAGGCGCCAGAGGAATGTCCGGCAACGGGCTTGAGGCCCAGGCCCCGCTCAGACTTCTGGCTTCAGTCCTAGGGCTGCACTGTCCAGGTATCTGCTGGGCCCTGACTGGGCTTCTCAGACTCAGTGGACAGGAAGGGTGGGGGTGTTTCTGCTCGGAGGGGCTCCAGAGGACAGAGGGAGGCACTGGGCTGCATTAAAATCCCAGCTCTTCACTCAGTCGCTGCAACAGCGTGAGCCTCGGATTGTGTAACTATAAAAATAAAGGTACAATGCCCACCCTTCTCACCACATCCAACTACGGTGGGAACGGTTGCTATTTACAACCACCAGCAGCCATGCCAGGGCCCTGACATGAGTCACCTCACTAAAGCGTTTCAGCAATGGGGCCCAGGCCCCCACAGCTCTGAGGAGTGCGGCTGCAGTGGGGCATCCCCCCTGTGTCATGGCCACCCCCGAGAAGGGAAGGAGCCTGCGACCCGGTCTGGGGCCCCACAGCCAGCCAGTCAGCGGCGGAGCCAGGATCTGAACCCCAGTCTCTTCCCACCCTCCCCTGCCCCGCCACTCCAGAACCCCCGAAGCCCACGTGCAGAGTCCAGAAGAGGAACCATATTAATGGCAAGTGCAGCGTCCTTGAACATGTTTTGCCACCAGCAGGGGTTATTTTCTTAGTAATTCTGGATAGGGAAACGCCATCTATGATCCCTCACGGTGGCTCTCAGTGGCGCGTCCTTTCATCCTACAAGGCAGGACCTTGTTGAGTCCCCCTGCAAAGAGCGTTTGAGGGGCCCCTGATTTGCCTACGGCAGCAGCAGCTCCTAATTTCAGCATTTCCTTCAAACCGTTCAGAAGGAGAAAACACGTCACGTACTAATTGAATGGAAAGTTCACTTTTCCTCCATCAGCCCTGAAAGGATGGGAAATCCTCCACATAATGACTACAAAGACGGGGGCCCCCACCCCAGCCTGCTCACCCCGTCCCAGGCTGACTCAAATGCTGCCAGAAAACAGGGCCTGTTTGCCCACCTGTAGAGGGCACTGGGCTGGGTGATCTAAAAGGCCTCTCTTTCTGTTCCCTAAATCTCAATATTTCCACTCAGTGTATTTAGTGTACCAGGGCTTCTCCTCTGGCTTTACAGACAAACAAACAAACAGAACAAAAACCCCACCAACCCCCCACACACACACTTCCCTGTGAACGAAGGAGACCAGATCGAGTTCTGGTGAGAATGAGCGTTTCACTCCTGCCTACAGACCCAGACGGGGAGCTAGAAGGGCGGCAGGACAGAGAGGACAGAGAGGACAGAATGTGTTGCCTATTGAGGTGGTCTTCCTCTCCAGTGACTCATGAGGAACTGGGAGATCAGAGAGGTTAAGTGACTTGCCCAAGGTCACACAGCCAGGAAGAGGGCAGCCTGGATTTGACTCTAGCTCTGCGTGACTCCAAGTCTCTACAGTGACGCAGGATTTCCTCGAGTCATAGCCGGCATAAACTCTCGGCTCCCACCACCATAAAGGGGAGCGGCTATGGGCGTAGAGAGACTTCCAGGTCAGACCTAGATAATCCGCAAGGCTCTGGACCACACAGAGCTCTTTCCTCAACCCTGGCTCTCCAAAGTCTCTAACAAAGACGGTGAGCTACCACTCACCGACTGAGCGCTTACTGCATGCCAGGCACATGCTAAGCACTTCGTGTATACTGTCTCTTCATGGGTACATCTGTAAAACCCACAGATGAGAAACTGAGGCTCGGAGATGTTAAGTCCCTTTGCCCAAGATCACCCTGCTAGTAAGCAGTCGAACTAGCATTCAGGAGCCCAAGCCAGACTGACTCAGAGCCTGTCTTCTGCAGCCCAGGGATGTCTCTCCCAGGGGTGGGGAACAGGACGATGCTGGTGGTAGATGTATTGGAAACTGTAGGTTGGAAAGTAAGATGCTCTCTCTCCTCCTGGGCTGCTGTTTCCTCAGTGCGAGCAGCTCCAACCCTTGCTCCCCACCCTGCTGCGCTGCCTCAGAACCCTCCTCATTCTCTTAGTGCCATGTCGAAGCCTCTCATCCCCGCACTGTGCAGGGCTGACAACTCTCACCCTTGAGTCTCCTGCCACCTCCCTCTATGCCTGTCTGCCGAGCCATCCTCTCTGCATTTCTTTGGCATTCACCCCTCCAGCCCTCACACCCGCCTGGCAGCTCAGAGAGGAACCCAGGGCCCCTCTCCCCAGAGCCAGGCGGTGCCCTGGCTGCACACACCTGTCTTCCTTGAAGCCTTGGTCTCAGGGGTGGGGCTGGAGGTTGTCCCGTGCAGGGAACCCCACAGCTGCTGGAAAGTCCTGCTTCATCCAAGCAGCCACCCTGGGGGCTCAGCTACAGGAGCGGGCGGCCACCATGAAGCGAAGCGTTTGGAGCCTCAGATGTTGACCCAGCAAGGGGTGTTTAGCCGGTAGAGGGAAGTGAAGTCTGCTCCCTGCTGATGCACGCAGGGCGAGCAGCCTTTCCTCACCTCCCGCCCCCTCCCCACTCCGTAAACCTTTATTATTTCTTGCTCCTGGCTGTCAGCAGCAACAAACTAAGATTAATCACTCGCCTGCCTGTCCTGACCCAGACATGCCTACTGTTTGAAAACTCTCTCCTTTGCTATATAAATCAAGGAGGGGAGAGAAAGAAAAACAGCTCTAAGAGAAATGCGCCCCCAGCACACCGCCCCTCAGCTCCACCCACCACCCTCCACGGAGCCCCAGGAGAAGCATCACTGGTCGCCCTTCTCCCAGGCCCCTCCTCCCCCGGCCCACCCGAGACGAGGCTTCCAGGAAGGCAGGCCTATGCAGCCAGGGCACTGCCTGGCTGTCAGCACAAACCCGCAGCTCCAAGTGAGAACGTGCCGGGAGTCATCATCAAGTCACATCAATTGTCCCGCCACCCCCGCCGCTACTTGGAGAAGGAGATGGGGCCTTCTCACCATCCTTGGCACCTTGCCCTAACTGTGGAGCCCTTAACCCGGAAGCAAACTTACTGACCAAGCCCTAGACTGTCATTCTGTGGACGCAGGGAGGGGACACTCGCCATGTCATCTGGGGGCAGAAACAGCCTCAGCGTACCCTAGGGCTCTTTACCTTGCCCAGTGCTGTCCACTATCCTGCCTCCACAGCAATTTCTAAAGGCTCTGGGAAAGTCGGGAGAAGCAGAGACCAGCATATACTGAGCACCTGCTGTGGGCCACGGGTGGGGCATACCTGCCACGCTGCAGTACAGTCGGTTGTCTATCCCTGGGAATCTGGGGGGGATTGCTTCCGGGACTGCCCTTGGATACCAAAATCCGAGCATGCCCCAGTCCCTTGTATACAATGGTGTAGAATTTGCATATAACTCACCCCCATCCTCCCACATACTCTAAATCATCCCCAGGTTACTTATAGTACCTAACACAATACAAATGCTGTTACACTGTACTGTTTAGGAAGTAATGGCAAGAAAAGAAAGTCTACACGTTCAGTACAGACACCATCCTGGGCCTGACTATACAGTATAAGTTGGCAATGAGGTAACATTTCCCCCCAAATATTCTCTATCTGTGGTTGGTTGAAACAAGGACGTGAAACCCGCAGATTCAGAAGTAGCTCTATGAGGGTGAACTACAGTTTCCAGGTGATGACCAGGGAGGGAGTCACTTGCATGACATCACACAGCAGGTAAAAGACGGAGCCAGGGTTCGAACCCAGGTATCTGACTGCAGAGCCCATGTCTTCCCTCTACATTCTGAAAAGGGCCGCCTGGGATCTCCCCCAGGAATGTTGCCCACTTCCCAGCCTTGTGGCATATTTGGGGGCACATGGGGGAGCAGAATTGTTGTCCCTTCCTCAACAGTACTCATGGTGCACCCTGTGTCACTGAAGATTCTAGAATACAGCTCCAAGGACATGACTGCACCCTGGTCAAAACCTCCAGGATGCCCCGTCCTACAGGTCACAGCCCCAACTCCTCAGCCTGGAGACCAGGCAGCACCTTTCCTTGGCTCCTCCCACAATGTCATTGGTTCCAGGACCAGCTCTGCACTACTTCCCAGCCTCTGAGCCCTCCCCTGCCTGGGCTGCCCTCCCTGACGGGCCCCTAGGCCTAAGCCCTGCTCACCCACCACAGAGGCCCTCTTCCAGTCCTCCCCCCCAACCACCACCTGAGCACTCACTGCCTGGGACAGCCCTAAACACACTGCTCCTCGACCTGTGGTGAAGCTGCGTCCTGATAAACCCGTCGTGCGTTGAAAGCAGGTCAAGTGGAGACTGCATCTCATACTACACTGCAGAACGCCAGTGCTGGCTCCCGGGATCGAGTGCCCGACGAGGAGCTGCCGCTCTCTGCCGCTGTCCAGCATGGGGAGGGGTAGGATCCTACTGCACATTGGGAGCCTGAGAAAAGGTCAGAACTCAAAATTTGCAGTACGGTTTCTACTGAATGTGTGTCGCTGTCATATGATCGTAAAATCAAAAAAACCCATCAGGTCAAACCCTCCCAAGTCAGGGGCTGTCTGTGTATGAGTTACAGGTCTGGCCATGGACTCCTGGAGGGCTGGAGCCCCATAAATGACTGACACCGAATGGGGCAGAGCTTACTTACAGGGGCTGAGGAAGGTTCCTGAACAGTCAGGCCTGGGACGCACCCTGAAGGAAACAGGCCAGACCCCAACAGCGTCTCTTGAGCCACATTTGCAAGGATGCTGTGCACTGTGTCTTTGGGGGCTGGAAAGCTGACGGCCCTTTTGCTGAGGACTCCTTAGGGCCATCTCTCCCACTGCCTGAAGAGAGCTGAGGCCAGGCCCTTGTCAAAGAAGTGGCATCCCACAGAGGCCTAAGAAGTGCCGCTATGTCTCCCAGGCACAGACCCAAGGCAGGCTGAGGCCACCCGGCCTAGAGGGAGGGAGGCCCTGGCACTCACCCTGCTCCCGGCGCCTCAGCTGCAAGCTCTCCAGCTTTGAAGTCCTGTTTCCCTCATCTTGTCCAGATTCCTTTGCAAAAACTCATGGAACTAGAACTTGCAAAGAGTCATTCATAGTCCAAAAGGCCCGAAGAACTCTTTTAATGAGATTTTTCAAGACTTTTCATCTCTTTCCCCCAACGCCTGCCTTTCCAGACAGGAAACTGTATTAGAGTATGACGCTTTTGTGCCAGTTTTTAAAGTCTCGATCCTTTGCTTCCAGAGGCTGGAGTGAGTGTACGCAGGGGGTCAGTGGTCAATGCCAGGGCCACCATGTCCACTGGTAGTTGGCCATGAGGGAGCCTAAGGGCCTGCCGCTCTGTGGAGCCAGGCCGCATATGGGAGAGAGGGGGAGCTCGGCAGAGGGGAGTGGATGAATGCAGTGTTCCAATGCAAGCAGGCAGGGTCCTGGTAAGACTGCTTCATAGGTGGGGGGGTGGGGGGAGTGCCATGGAGGGGTCACTGAGAGGTGATGGGTTGGGAGTGCAGGCGCCATCTCAGATTCTCATGGGTGCAGGGACCTGTCCAGTCCCCGCAGTGGGCAGCAGTCGCCATCTCTAATTGTGAGTGTGGTCAACTGCCAGTTGGGGACACTTCAGTCAATCGCGAATCCCTGATGGGTCTCAGTCTCCCCGCCCAGAAGCAAAGGGATGGACTAGGTGGGCCTCGCAGGTCACTCCCAGGTTTGACGTCTGAAGACCTGCTGACCTGGTATAAGGAATGCTTAGAAGCGGGTGGGGAGACACTGGGCAGGAGTCTGTTGCGTCCACTCTAGCCTTGGCAAGGTCCCTACGATAGGCTTTGCCTGGGCTGTCCCCTCTACCTGGGGTCCCACCAGCTGTCCCTCCCTGGGGGAACACCTACCATCTCTTTAAGGTTCAAGGGCAACTCGTCCCTGTTTCCTGACCCGCTGCGGCAGGGACTGCTACCCCTGTGCAAGGCAGACCTGTGTGCAGCACGGCCTGGGATGAGCGGGCCATACTGGGAGCTCTGCAGCCTGCGCCGGGCTGCCCTCCCCTCGGCCCTCACTCTGCTGCCCTGACCAGTGCCTGGTACGGGAGGGTCTTGTAACTATCTGCTGAGGGGGGACGGAGAGGGTGGAGGGGCCTGTCCTGAGACCAGAATCCCCCAAGTCCTTTCTCCACCCTAGAGCACTCTCACAGGGGGGGCCCAAGGTTTACAAGAAAACACAGCTGGGGTTCCAGTGTCAGTTCGCACCACATTCCTGACAACACCGTGCAGGGGGAAGGCCACTCCCCACCCTGCGCCGGCCTGGCAGGACTCAGGAATCTCAGAGACCTCACGCCTCATGAGGTGCCTGGCAAGGCTGGCACATGCTCCGAGCAGACGGCATGTTCAGTCCCAGTTCCACTGGCGGTCCAGGTAATTAATGCCAGGTGTCACTCGCTGGCTGACCGCCAGACTGGTCATCGGGAATTGGGGCTACTTTGGGAAGCAAGCCCATGCTCCCTTAGCCAGCTGCCCTGCCCAGCCATGGAATGGCCTAGCCCCCCTCCCCAGTTCTGAGCTTCCTCAAGGGAAAGCTGACCAGGCAAGACCACCCCCCTAGCCTTTGGGATCTAATGGCTTGAGACAAACATGTGTCTATGGGCAGAGGCCAGCCGTCCAAACTGGGCCTGACAGCAGGGTGTCCCTTCCCAGGCCCTGGCATGGGACATTGAGCTGTGCCTTCAACGTCTGCCACCTCCTCCGCTGGCTGGGAGGTGTGGGGTCCAGCCAGAGCACCCCAAGGACACAGGGTGGCTGAGCCCACACATAGGGGAAATCTGGGGAGTCAGGGACACATAATGAAAGAAGTGAAAGTGTCCTTGGCAAACTTGCAAGTCTGTCTCACGCTGGGCAGACGTAGATGCGGAGCCCCAGAGGGAGGGAACTCGCCCAAGGACACAGCCTAAGCAATAAGTGGCAGGACAGGACTCCTGTCTAGAATGGTGGACACTGGGTCCATTCTGTGGCTCTTAAAAATGGCCATCACAGAAACTGCAGGGCTGACCTGGGAAAGCAGGGGTGGGTGGGAGTAACATAAATAACATTTGCACCACACTGGTTGGGCTCCAGCTGCCTTCTGTCTGTAGGAACATCTCCATGCGCCTGCACCCCATGCACAGATGAGGACCCTGAGGCCCAGAAAGGGGACATGACTGCCACGCCCACAAGGCCAGGGAGTGGGGCAGCCTGGGCCCTGCTTTCTCCCTGTACTACCGGCTTGTCACTGCGAGAGCAGCTGCAGGTGCCATCTGGCCCTCAAGGGCGGTCCTGCTGTCCAGCCCTCACGGAGGAACAGTGAGGTCTGCCATGGGGTGCGCCACCCCCTCCTCTCTGGTGCATTCCGTCCGTCCTCTTGGGAAGACCCCTCTGGCCAGGCCTCAGACGCTGGGCTGCCAGGAGGAATGCGATCCCCTGAGGAACTCAGAGGCTGCCTGTGTGGTGACCCCTGCGCTGAGGAAGCCCAGGGGGTGGGCAGGCTGCCTGGGTCGGCAGGAAAGGGGGGTGACAAGGAAGTCCCACCTCTGGTGCTACAGGCTTTCAGTAGCTCTCCCGTCCCAGGAGAGCACAGTTCACCTTGAGACAGGAACATGGCGGTCTGGAAGCGTCACTCATGGGCACCCAGTTGCTGGGTTAGCACGGCAGTGAGGGAAGGAGAGTGAGGGCTGCATGGAGCAGTGAGAGGCTGAGGACGCCTGGTGTTTCTCAGCATGGCCAGTGGTGTGTACCTGCCGCCGCCGCTCCAATGATCGCCTGCTCTCCAGCTTTGACCGCCTCCAGCCCAACCTCCTCAGCCCAGTAGCTGTTTAACTTACTGAGTTTTCCTCAGCTGTGATCGCTGACCTGATTCTTTAAGCTGCCAGGTCTGAGGGTGGACAGTGATGTGCATAGGTGCCTTTGGTCCTGAGGGCCTTCCCAGCAGCTTAGAAATCCCCTCCACATCCATCCTCCCTGGCCAGGTGGTCATCCAGCCCCTGGTGCAACCCCCAGTGACGAGATGCTCACTACCCACTGAATCAGCCTGAGATCACTCTAATTCTTGACCAGCTCTGACTACTAGCAAACTCTTCTCCTCGCTGAGCTGCATCTGCCTGTCCACAAATCCCTCTTCTGGGCCCCCCGCCACATGCGCTCCAGCTGCCCCGACAGTCCTCGGGGGGGTGTGGTTCCCACCCTTCTCCAGGTGGACTTCCAGGGACTGCTTCTGCTGCCTGCCCAACGGCACCCCTTCCCGGGCCGCACCGATCCCGCCTTCCTCACGGCCGGCCTGCACACGGGCTCCCCTGACAGTGGCATCCAGCAGGCCCTCTCCCCGCCACGTGGCCCCTGACATCGGCGAACAGAGCAGAGGAAGCAGAGGGGGCTTCACTGTTCCTGGTGGCCTGTGCTGGCTGGGGGCCTGGGTTTTTACATCCTAATTCCATCACTAACGCTCTATGTGTCCTGGGGCAATCCCTCTTTTCTCTGGGCCTCACCTTTCTTATCTGTAAAATGGGTTTAGACAGTCTATTGGGTCCCCTCTAATAACAGCACTGACTAATGAAGCACTCGACCCCAAAAACCTCTTTTCTTATTTTGGGGGCTACCTAACCGGACAGCAGTGCCTCGGGGGTCAGAGACCTAACAGCTCACAAAGCAGCCCCAGGTGCTGCCACCATTGGGTCTCTTCCCAGGGCCTCTCACAAGAACCTTTGTGAGATGCCTTGAAATCAGACCTGCCCGAATAGCAACCTAGAACCCAAGAAAAGGTCGTTCTCACAGCAGCTCTCATAGTGGAGAGCACTGAAGAGTCAAACAGCGGGTCTCAAGTCCTGACCCTACCCTGACCTTGGGCCAGCCACAGTCCCTCTCTGTGCGTCAGTTTCCTTACCCAAGAAACAGGGACAATATGTTTTTCGTCAAAGGGTGTTGGGAGGCTTGAGAGGGCCTAGGTATGCTAAGAGCTTCATATAGTCCCTGGCTCACAGCGGATGTGAAAGCTATTCTTGGTTATTTAATATAAATCCTAGGAGGAGGCCCCTCCTCTTCTGGGGAGGCAGAAACAGAACATAAAGACCCCTCTGTATCCCGGGGGAGTAAGATCAAATTGAAAAACCCAGGCTTGAAATAACTCGTGCTGGCAAATTTCCCGGGGGGACGCCGGCAGGTCTTTCGTCCACAGACACGAGAGCTGGCGGCGCTTTGCTTGGGGCTGAGGAGGAGGGCTGGGGGTGATGAGCGCACTCACTTCAGGGACAGGGAGTAGTCATGCTTGCTGGTCTGGCTGTTCCGGACAAGGTAGCTGCACTCCTTGCAGAGCCGCAGCAGGTTCTCGGCGTCTCCTCGGCTGATGGCTCCGTGATACCATCTGGGGAGAAGAGAGAGGGTCAGAACCCTGAAATCTGCTCCTCCCTGGGGAGGCTCGGCCCCTCAGAGGGCAGCTGTCGCTTCCCGGGCTCCCTCATACAAGGCAGGCATGTGTGCGCGTGGGTCCAGTCACCCCACAGACGTTTACCGAGTGCCCGCTGCCTGCCGGGTCCTGGGGAGAGAACAGCGAACAAACCAACCCACGGCCGCCTCCTGTGCGAGGCCGAGGTTCTAGAGCAGGTGCTATGGAGGAGATGAGGCGTGGCCGTGTGGGCTGCGGCTCCCAGTAGGGACGGCTGTTTTAAGCAGTGGCCAGGGAAGCCTTGCAGAGAGAGTGAGATTTTAGCGTGGACCTGAGGTGATGGAAGAGCCCACGAAGGCCAGCAGCTAGAAAAGAGCGTTCTGGCAGAGGGAAGGGCAACAAAGGCAGAGGCCTGAGTGGGAAGGCCTACTGTGTTTGGGAAACAGCAAGGAGGTCAGTGTGGAGTGTGGCAGGGGGTGGGGGCATTGGTGGGGAGGCCCAAGAGGCGGTGACTGGGGGCCTGTGTGCGAAGTGAGGATTCTGGCTTTCTCCATCTGAGTTGACCCCGAAGCCATCAGAGGGTGCTGACAGGAGGGACATGTGCGGACTCTGACATCTGCAGACAGGTGAGCCCCACTCATCACTTAGGAGGGTGGCCACCCCAGTGCTGCCGCATCGACTGGATGTGTGGGAACACCAGCCTCTCCGCTTCCGGACACCACCTGGGGAGCAGCAGAAGCGGAAGGCGGGGTGCAGTGGCTGATGGCCTAGGGCCCCCAATGGCAGGACAAGAGGGAAAGAGTGGTTGTGGAAACTGGGAAAGTTGAAGGTATAAATTCAGCGGGAGAGTGAAAACACCGCTTAGAGGGTACACTCAGCTCACTTTTCTGTTTCCATTACAGTCTCTGAGGGGTGGGGCCGTGGGAAGGCGGTGAGAGATGGGGCTGGGAACAGGCCAGAGGTGCTGGGCCGCGAAGCTGGATCATGCTTCGGCCACAGAGGCATGTGCGGGTCGGTCACTGCCCAGCCAGGGGGTCTGGGGCAAGTGGCTGAACCTTGCTGAGCCTTGGTTCTCTATCAGGTTAGGGTCACTCCACCCCTGTTGTGGGACTGAAGAGTAAATGGGGTGATGCATAAAAGGGCTTATGTGGAGCCCGGGTGGGGTGAGTTTCAATGAATGGCAGCTACAAGCATCAGCAGAAAGAGGCTGAACTTGCAGACAGGCCGGTACTTCCCCAGCTATCATATTTCAGGCTGCTGCCTAACCAGGCGCCCCCCACCCCGCCCCGCCCTTGTAAATTCCCAGGTGTAGGCTGGGATGCTGCCACCTGGTCCTGCGCACGGGGAGTTCGGTCATGGAACGGCTCTTTGAGAAACACACAGTGCTCACACCAGCTGCCTTCACCATTCACAGGGCGGCGTTCCATGCAGAAGTGGCAGTGGTGATGATGTAGTTACAAACAAACAAACGAGAAAACGCAACCAGATTCAGGGAAGCAAGGACTGGAGAGTAGACATGAGTGCTCCTGTCCAGTGAGCATATGACTGACTCGCTGACAGCCCGGGCTGTGACCACTGCAGCTCGGCCCTGGGGCTGGACAACTGGAGGGGAGACTGGCCAAGGGAAAGAGCAGGGAGGTGCGCAGCCTGCAGCCCCGCCTTCCTTCCTAGACTTGCACAGAAATGAAGAGAAACAAGCAGGGGGGTGCTGTGTGGGCTGCCACGATGAAAACACTCCCAGAGCCGTGAGTCTCAGGGTTATGCTGCAGAGAGAACCCAGGACTGTGACTGGGAGAGACAGACCAGGATGGAGCCGACCTCAGGAACAAAAGCAAACAGTTTGGGCAAGGTTGTTTCCTGGGAAATTTCACCTGTGTAGCACCTCCCCCCTCCCCCCCCCCCCCCGCAGTGAGCGGGCAAAAACCGTTGTTTTCTTAGGAAAACAAGCTCCAACCAGCTAAAACAGAGGTGTCCTCAGGGACAGGCCTGGAAAGTGGTCTCCCGGGAAGTGCCGGCTGCCGCTGCCCCTCCCTGAGCACAGGAGCGAGTGTGCTCTCAGAGAGGTGGGGGGCTCTGGGCCCTCATGAAGGGCAATCCCTGGTGGGCAAACAGGGTGAGCTGCTGGTTAACTCCTGGGCTGCTCAGCTGCTCTACATGGAGAGAAAGGCAGGGACCTGAGCAGAGGATGAAAGAAGACCCAGGCAGAGTTTGGGAGACAAGGGCCAAAGGACACTGAGGGGAAGCCACGGCCAGCCTGTCAGTAGGAGGCTGGCCAGGAGACGGGATGGTGGGGGGGTCCTATGGGGGCTGGGGGCCAACTACTGGCCCAGAGCAGGCTCTGCCTGGACCACAAAGAGAATTCTGGCAGGAGGACAGCTTGGGAATGTGCTGGACTTTGTGGAGCTGGCCTGTCAGGTTGGAACGATGGAATTAAGAGTCAACCATCACCATCCGGCCTATCCAACACCCATCAGCTCATCCAATATTTACTCACCACTTACTCCATCCTTGATCTCATGGGGCTGATACAGGGAGATGGAGAATCGATAAATAGGTTCAGGAAACAATCTCAGATAGTGACAAGTGCTATGTAGGAACACTGGGTCTCTGATAAGGTAGTGACTGGGAGGGGCCAAGGGGGGAGCCTACTTTAAACCGAGGAGGCTTCTAAGGAGATGACATTTGGCCTGAGACTCTGCATCGCGAGGAAGAACCAGAGAAAACAAGTTCTCTGCAGAGGAACTGAGTAGGCATGAGCTCAGGGTGTCGGTGGAGTGGAAAGGCAGCGAGGCTGTCCAGCACTCGGGCCTGGGGAGCAGGACAGGACGCGGGTGGAGCGGGAGGCTGGGCCCAGTTCCCTGAGCCTTGTAGGCCAAGGGGAGTGTGATTTCATTCTAAGCACAGTGGAGGGCAATGGGAGTTCTAAAACGAGGTATTACTTGCTCTGGATGAGCTTACAAAGGGTCAGCCGGGCTGTGCTGAAGAGGGGCCAGAGGGGAAGTGAAGCAGGACAGAAGATACGAGACTTCTGCAGGGGTCCAGATGGGAGGTGGCCTCAGAGATGAGAGGAACAGATTCGGGTTGTATTTTGGGTGGATGATTGGCAGAACTTACTAACCATTACATACTGTTGTAAGGCAAAAAAAAGGACTGAAGATGATTCCAGGTTTGGGGCTTGAGCAACTAGGTGGATGTGGTGCTGTTTGTGGGGTGGGGAAGCTGGGGGAAGAGTGAGTGTCTGGGATAAGATTAGAAGCCCAGCTCTGAACACGTGAAATTTGAGATGCCCATTCGTCAGCCAAGTGGAGATGGCAAGAAGGCAGCTGGATGTCGAAGTCGGCGTTCTGGGAGAAGTGTGGGCTGGGACGCACACTGGTGACTCACCGAGGGGACTACCCAAGGGGAGTATGTGGTTGGAAAATGAGCCCAGACAGTCCACCCTTCAGGTCAAGCTGAGGGGAGCAGCTGGCAGCCGCAGAGGCGGGAGAAGAGCCCCAAGCAGACTGTCTCTGAAGGAGGGAGCCGTCTGCTGTGCTGACGGCCATGGAGGGCGGAGGAAGTCACCTGGTGACCTGGGCAGGAAAGGGACAGGAAAGGGAAGCAGCCGGTGGTGGGTGAGAGAGAAGGGGAGGTGACAAGAGGGAGAGAGATGGTGCTGGCAGCTCCATGGGGACTCTGCCCACTTGTCAGGCAGCTATTTACTGAGCAGCTATTATGTGCCAGGCACTGTTCTAGGTACTGAGGACACCGTGGTGACCCAAACAAGTCCCCACCCGCATTGAACTTACGTTCCCAACAGGGGCAAGAGCTACAGAAGGATCAAGATTTTATTTATTTATTTACTTACTTCCTTCAAGAAGTTTGTTAAAACAAAGAAGTTCGTGATACAGGACGGAGGGGGTTATGAGTTGCCTCCAGGAGGCGGGGAGTGGGAAGGTGTGCCCTGAGCACCTGAGCAGCTTTCCCACTGTCCCCGGAGGGAAAGCAGGCAGAAGTGTGACTGCCCGTCCTCTACAACCCTGTAAGACACAGCCCTCAGTGCGTCAGCCCCACCTCCCGTCCTCTGTGTTAGGGTGGAGGAGACACCGAGACTTGGAGGTGCCTCCTAAACTCTGAGGCACCGTCAGCCAGGGGCAGGGGAGGGGAGGGATTAGGTGATCCTCTCTGTCTGGGTCACTAGGAGGTGCTGGAAGTGGGATTTTACCTGAGCACACCTCGGGGTGATGAGTCAGGGCCTTCCACAGGCCAGAATAATCCTGGGAAGAAGAGATGACAGGGGAGGGAAAGCTCGCCATGACTGTGGACTTGGCCAAGAGCCTTGTCGAGTGGGAATGGGAAAGGAAAGCGAGCAGAACTGCCTTTGAGGGCCCCAGCCTCACCAAAGCTCTGCCCGGGGGTGGGCAGAGTGCAGGTTGGGCCACTGACCCCAGGCTGACCTGGGTCAGGATGAGTGCTGAACGGCTCTTGGCATCTCTGGATCACACACTGTGTTTGTTGATTAAAAAGTACACAGTTTGAGCAGACATAAGCAAAACCTGCCACCCAATCTGCGTGGCTATGAGAAATGATGAACACAACGCCCACTGGGAGCGTTCCCCCCGCCATGTGCTCAGTACAGCAGGCGAGGGGCAGGCCCAGGAGGCTGCAGTCTCCCGAGATGATAGCACATGCTTCATCAAAAGGGCACATGAGCACATGACATCATCGGAAAGCCCTGCACCCTGCTCACCGGGCGAGCATTTCCTGCAAGGGGCGCACTGCCGGCCTTGCTGCGGCCAGAATCCCTGGGGGGAGACGGATACAGTCGTGATCCACATAAGACAGTCTCATGAGGTGCCAGCTAATCTCTTGGCCAACCCGGTACCTGCTCTGTGCCAGGCGTGTGCTAAGGGTGGATGCAAGAATGTGCACGAGGAGAGGGAAGTGAGCGGAGAGTCATGGGGCTGGAGTTCAAATCCCACCTCTGCACTGGAACTGAGAGCCTAGCAAAGGCTCTGCCCCTCTTGGATCCCTGATTTTCTCACCTGTGCAGTAGGGATGATAGGCCCATTTATCACACATTGGCTTGTTTCGAGGCTGATACACCAGCGCAAGACCCAGGACCTGCTCTATCATGTTCCTGGAGAAGCTCACTCTAGTTCAGGTGTGCGGAACGGTGAGGATATGAAAAAGCAACTTGGGGCAATTCACAGAGTGAGCGGCAGGCTTGGGCAATGGGACTTTGTCCTGGAGGTGACGGGGGCGGGGCGGGGGGGGCCACCAAAGGTTTCAGAGCAGAGCAGGGATCCTGGCAGAGAAGGGGGAGCATCATCATGGCCAAGGAGAGGGCAGAAGCGGGCCCAACTAGCAGTGCTGGGAGAAAACCCAAATCCAGAGTCTTGTCCAACTAATACCAAGCAGATGTGGGGCAAAAACGTCACAAGCCAGAAGATAAATCTAGTTTACAATTAGGGGACAGGATTTGGTATACATTTAGCTATTCAAAACCTCATTTGCTCATTTACTCATTTGCTGAAAATAGAAACTGGCACATAAGAGGGAAGAGTGAACCGTGTCCCTCCTCCTAGTCATCAAAAGTAAGGGAGGTGATGCCGTATGGACAGAGAAAGCACCTGGCTGGGAATAAGACCCATGTTCTAATCCCGTTCTGCCACGGACCTGGTGGTGGCCTTGACCTCCCGTGAGCCTCAGCCTGCCCATCTGTACACGGCGGCAGAGGAGGGGTGCAGACTTAAAGACCCCTGCAGCTCTAACATTTTCTTAGTCTATGAACTTCAAAAACAAGATCAAGAAAATAAAGGGAAGAGCAGTGACCACGAACTGGGAGCTGAGCTTGCGCTTTGCCCCCTGAGAACTTACATTTGCTTCTCCAGCGGGACAGCAGGGTCCACTCTTTCTCCCAGGATCCCACAGAACTCGGGGCTCCCATGTTTGATGGGCTTGAAGCCCCCGCCGGGAGCTCGAAGCTGGCGCCGCCGGTCCCGGGAAGGTGAGGGGGATGACTGTCGTTTCTCGTTGCCATTAAACTGGGCTGTGGGGGACAGAGAGAGAGAGAGAGAGAGAACAAGGTTACCAGGAGCTCAGCCTGAGGAGTTACTGTGTGGTGTAGTGCGGTGAGTCGACTGACTGCTCTCGTTGCGGTTTTGCAGTTCTCAGGAGGGAGAACTCCGAGCAATTGAACAAACATGGCTCAAAAGAGGCAGACTTCCTAAAACACGGCACAAAGGTGCTGTTACAGCCAGATGGCGCTTTCAAGGGGCTCGTTAAGTCTGCAGAGGCTGCTGAGCTCAGCCTTATCCCCAAGGAAGCCCCCTGCAACCTGCAGCAAGGGGGGTCAGGACATACCCACAGGGGCTCAGGCCCCCGGAGAGCTCTCAGAAAAGAAAGTTATTCCTGGTTTTGTGCCAAAAACCTGCCTCCCAGGAGCTCCTCGTCTCCTCCTGTTCTCCCTTCCCAATGTGGGCTGCACTGGCCATATTGCCCCCCTGGGACATCCCCACAGAATTCCAGTCAGTGTCACGTGGCACCGCCAGGTCTGCACCTCTTCACTCAGTGCCCCCGTGTGGGCCCTACACAGCCAGCCCGGCCCTGCATGCAGCCACCAGGGGAGGCCTGGCTGTGCCTGTCACAGGGGGAGAGGCCCTCCCATGGGCTTTTGTCCCTTGCGGGGCCTGTGGGAGCATCGCTCAGCCCCAGGGGCTTGGGGAAGATGCCTCTTGAGGGCAGGACCCTGGAGATAACCCACAGAAAGCAGAAAACACTGAGCTGAAACTGGAGCTGCTGGAAGTACTCCCAGAGACCAGCTAGTCTACCTTGCAAGTTTCTCTTTGGGCCTCAGTTTCCTCCCCTCGAAAACGGGGACAGGGACAGCACCCACCTGTGGGGTTGCTGTGAGGACTCGATCACGTGATGCACACAGAGGCCTTAGCAGAGTGCCTGGCATGTGGTCTGCACTCAGTCAGTGTTATCTATGACACACAGTCAGCCACCAAGTCTGCTCAGTGTGGACACGGTGCTAGTCACTTCGTGTGAGCTGCTGACCTCGTCTCCTAAGCCTGCCCTGGCCTTCTGTGAGCCTTGGCGAGTCACTCAGCCTCTCTGAGGCACATTTCCTCTGTCACCAGGCCACTGTGGCGATCAGATGAGGGAATACACGTCCTAAGGGCCTGGCACACTCGGAGTGCTGAGTAAACTGGGCCAGGGCCTGTGAAACAAGGTTCCCAAAGTTGTATCCAGCCACTGGCCAAGCGACACATGTCCTTGGCCAAGCGACACATCTCCCCTCTGACCAGCAAACGCAGATGCAGCGAGCCGTCCTCTGACCTCAGCCAGACATACAGCCATCAACCTCACATTCACGGAAGGTGGTGGGAAAACTCAGCCCGTCAGTGGTGCTGTGCTATCTATAGGGACCGCACTTGTTCTATGGGAATGAACTTGTTCTGTGACTAAGCCAAGACCATGCGTGAGGTCTGTGAAGCACTTCCATCCCTCCAAGACACTCTTCTCTGTTAACCACTTTAGAAAACAGCAGGAAGGGAGTTCCTGCCACACGGGTTGGACGCACACGTGTGTGCTCACTCTCATGACTGTGTTGGGGCCTGGCAGGCCGTGTGTTCACCTATCTCCCCCTAAACACTCACCCACATGAGCCAAACCCCGTTCAGGGCTGGGAAAACGGCAGGAGGAAAGGAGAGCGATCCCTGCCTACGAAGCTCGGAGCCCGAGTGACGAGAGACACACAGTCAGCAGAGCACATCCGACCCACCGCACCCAGCTGACAGTAAGGGCTGCGGAGAAACTAAAGCTGGCCAGGGGAGGCCTCTCTAAAGGTGACATCTGAAGGAAAGGAGGGATGAGCCATGTGGACATCTGCCAGAAGGAAGGCCATTCCAGGCAGAAGGAAGGGCGAGTTCAAGGGCCCTGAGGTGGGAACGTGCCTGGGGTGTTGGAGAGACAATGCAGTCCGGGGCAGCCGGAGGGTGCTGGGGTTGGGGAAGGTGAGTGGGAGGATGCGGGGCTCTGTGGGCCTTGGACAGGACTTCGGTTTCATTCTGAGAGAAAAGGAGAGCCATGATGGGCAAGGTTGTAACCTGGCACTTTTTAGAACTGGGCTGCAGTGCTGGAAAGGGATGGAGGGCAAGGGGTACCTGCAAACTCTCTGTCCTCTCTGCCCAATTACACTGTGAACCAGAAACTCTTCTTTAAAAAAGTTTATTTAAAAGAGAGAGAGAGAGAGATGGAGGGGGAGCCCAGGGAGCAGGGAGGTGGGCCTTGGAGACGGGCATGGAGTGACAGCAAGTGGCCAGTTCTGGCTGCGTTCTGCAGGCAGAGACAGCAGGACTTGTCCCTGTGCTCAGCGTGGAGTGTGAGAAAAAGAGCAGACAGCGGGCTTTTGGCCCGAGCATGGGAAGGATGAGTCAGGCGTTACCCAGGGAGGGGAAGACACAGAGAACTTGGAGCTTCGGGAGAAGAAAGGATGGAGGTCGAACTCCAACCTAAAGACTGCCAGTCCTGACATCAGGACTGGCAGCGTGGAGCAGGGGCAGAGAGAGGACAGCTGCGGCTCCTGCCGTCCTGCCTGGCTACGGTTTTGTCCGTGTCCAACCACGGGCACAGACAAGACAGCAATGACCTTGAGGCCCTTCTAGGGAACAAGTCCTGGGGTTGCGTGTACGAGAAAGCCCTTTTCCATCTGGCTCGTGAGCTGGGCTTTCATAGAGGTCGTAAGGGGGTGAAGCCCAGAGCTGGGGCCTTGGCACACGTCACCCTGGGCCCCTCCCCGGCTTCTCAGCAGCCTAGTTCTCCCACCAGGGATCCGCTGAACCACACCAGCCAGCCCTCATGGCAACCAATGAAATGGGGTATGTTTCGGTGGAAGAGGGGGGCAAGGAAGAGGCAAAGCAGGTTCTGACCTGCGCCACCTACCTTGCAGGGCCCTGGGTGGCTGACCGAAGGCAGGGGTGAGCACTGGGATCAGGCAGAGAAGTAGGGGCCTGGTCAGAGAGCCCCTTTCTAAAGAGCCAGGACCTGATCCTGTGGGTGGGCTGAATCAAGTAATTCCATTCTCAGGCTGGGCTTTAGAGTCCTCTGCTGATGGAGCGTGGGTTTAGGGCAACCCTGGGCAGGGAGACTAGTTAGGGAAGGTGCTGGGGGCCAGATCCCCCACTGATGGGAGGAAAGCCGGGTGTGGGGCGCTCCTTAGAGATCTGGGCACGGCAGGAGACGGGGTCGGGGAGCTTGGGACCACCTTGCACTTCTCCAGGATACCCCGCTCTGCTCACTGGCACGGTGTGGGGAGGGTCTAGGCGAGAGAGGAGGTTCTAGGCTCAGTTTTGCTACAGGTGGACGAGAGGGAGAGATCAAAGGAACTGTAAGGCCTTTTTACCTCGACAGCCTGGGGCCCAGGGGCTACAATCAGAACTTGAAGATTTCTGCCTATGTAAGTTCCCACCTCACACTCCCTGGCCCAGAGGGTGAGACGAGGGGCATGGAGCATGGAATGTAGACTGGGGAAGAGACCTGAGCTCTTTAGAACAACTAGCGACATGGTTGGCTAACTGTACAGCCTCAGATTTCACTGTTCTAGGCTGTGGCCTCCGTCTGAATCACCCTTATATGCCCTTCCACCCACTCTACCAACCTCTGCACGTGACTGATTTCCCCTCGCCTTTCAGGGGTCACCTCTTCCAGGAAGTGTTCCTTGACCTCGGCCTCTCCCCAGACTAACCTTGACTTCAGCCTACAGTATCCTAATTGCCAGTTTGCCTCTCTGGCTCCCCACGAGCCCCTTAAGGTCAGGGGTTGTACTGTATTTGCCCTACCCCCATGCCCAGCACAACCTGCCACATAGTATGTGCTCAACAAAAGACTAATGAAGAAACGCAATAAGATGCTCTTTCACATTATTGGGGAAAAATATCAGTTTTCTTACCAGATAAATTGGGTAAAACATAATAACGTCCCAGGCAACACTGTAATTCCCTGCTGAATTAATTTATACATTCGCTTGCAAGCTTAATAATGTAGCCATATATTTTAGAGAGAACAGGTGGTGGTGAATGACAGGCTTAATTAGGCAAATCATTTCACCTAAAATAAAAATATACAAACTCCAAGTGCAGTGATTCAGGAGCAAAAGAAAAAAAAAATCGTTAAGAACAAACGCTCCAAACACTACTGCCTTCATTCCTTCTAATTAAGTTTCACTTTAATCTGCAATTTAAAATGGCAATTCTTTTAATTTAGTGATTTTCTGCAAAAGATAAAGGAAGACACAGCCCTCAAAAGAATATCTGCATTTAGAGAAAAAAAACGTGCCACCCTGCAGACTCGTGAGATTGGAGGAACCTAGTTAATTCCACCCATAGGCAATTACCAAGGGAAGTCAGAGCTCTGAGGGAGGGAGAGGAGACTAGACGGCAGGACCGGACCCCCTCTCCCCACCCCTCAGGGCCGTGGGAGAGGAGGCCCAGTTAGCCGCTCCACCAGCTTCTGCTCCAGGGCAGGTGGAAAGGCCCCCTTTCGATGCCCGAAATGTCCTTCCGAAAGTGGTCCGAGGGCAGACCTCATCCTTCCAGACCCAGCTCAGGTGGCCCCCGCATTCCGGGAGGCTTTTATTCCCCCCTCCATCCAGATCAGTTTCCAGCGCTGGTCCCCTTCCTGCTTGTACAGTAAAGACCTCACTACCCTAATATCACTGCCAGGTTCTGCGACTTTAAGCGACATTATGACAAAACCAGTTTTACCACAGGCTAATTGGTGTAAAGAAGAGTTAGGTTCCTATGGCAGCTCATCGATGTTATAATGAAACAGGGTTGAGTGAAAGGGCGTTATCTGAGGACTGGCTGTATTGTATAGATTTTGTACCAATTGGTCCTGAAGTTCGGTCACTGAAAATGAGGGGAACAGTGTCCCGGGCACCCACACTAGCACCCACACTAGCTCTGACCCTCACAAGAACCCTGCCATCCTGTGGGTAACGGGTGAGGAGGTGAGGGAAAATCGCCTCCAGGTTCTCCAAGCTAAGGGGTAGGGCCGAGCCTCGAGCCCAGGCCTGCGGGTCACCAGGGTCAGGCTTATCCCATGCCAGGTCCTCCTTCCCCATAAAGACACCGGCAGGGCCAGGTGGCAAGGGCTGTGCCCCTTCATCTGGTCTCTGGGGTGTGCCTCCCATCTCGGGACCTGGAATGACCACTGTCCTGCTCCCACTATAAGACATCTAGAAGTTCAGGGGGGCAAAAGGACCCCCCTGATCCCACCTGCTGAAACTAGCTTCCAGCTGCAGCTCCCAGCACCCGGCTCTTCTCTTGTAGCCCAGGGGCACCCACGCCACTGCTCCTCAGTCAGCCGGGCCCTTGGGTGGGGGCAGCAGCTGACACTCATTTCATTTCCCTTTTCCTCTCCTGTCTTGTTTGCCCCTAAACCTACCACAGCGCTTAGTAAATATCTGCTTAGAAGATATGAATGTGTTCCTTCAAGGTCCAGCTCCTTTCTGTGTATGGTTTAGGGCTGGCCAGAGAACAAGTTGCAAAAAAGCGGATGGGCCTCTAAAGCACAGCTCTGCTGGGCTCTCGAATCCTCACTGGCTGCCCCATCCAGTGCTCGGGATGGAGGGCAACGCCTCACGCTGGTGCTCGAACGAGGTTCTCAGCGACTTGATGCCAACTTGACCCTGGTCCATGTTCTCCTACAAAACCCTGCTGGTTTCACACCCAGCCCCAGGCTCCAGTCACAAAACGGCCAGTCCCCAAATCCATCACCTGCTTTTCTGCCTCTAGGCCTTGGCTGTGCCTGCCCTCTAGAATCCCCTTCTTCTTCTCTGTGTGCAGAAGTCCCAGCCATTCTTCCAAGTTCAGCTCCAATGCTGTCTCCTGTGGCAATTGGACCCCCAGGTGGAACTCCTTTCTCCTCTTGCACCCTGCAGCCCATCTTGGCCATTTTCTGGTCCCACCCTAGTTTCTTTTACAATGGGGTACAGAGCTGTCTTCTCAGAACCCAAGGGAGATGGGGCCTCGGGCCTGGGCTCCTCTCAACCTCCCCACGCCCATCATGCAGCCAGCTCTGAGGAACGGCCCAGAGGCGCAACAAGGCCAGGCAGAGGAGGAAAGGCAGTGGCTCAGCATCCCAGAAAGGGCGTGTACTGACTACTTTGGAGTTAGGAAGGCCCTGCCTGGGCGTGAGTGAATCCTGACTTGCCATTAATTACTGGGACTTGGGGCAGACTCTCCGAGCCTTAGCTGCACCTTCCGTAAAATAAAACAGGCTGACACTGCCTAGAGTGTAAAGGACTGCGGAGGTGGTGAGTGACAGACGATGTCCCCCAGCCCAGGTGGGCTCCCTGTAGACGGTGGTCCCCCTGCCCACAGTCGCATCCATGCTCAGAACGGTCCCCTTGCACGCACTCGAGAGAACAAAGGGCCTCGTATCAGTAATCACCTTTTCCCTCAACCTCCGCTGGAACCCCAGTCTGAGCCCGAAGTTCCGAGAGGAGAGAACATGTTCTGTTTTGTTCACAGCCGACCCCCCAGTGCCCAGGACTGTGCCTGATGTAGACATAGTAGATGCTCAGCATCTGCTCAGTGAACGAATCTCCCTCTGCCCAAGGCTGCAGGATTGTACAACCTCCGTTCATCAAGCAAGAAAGGAAACCCAGGAGCTGCGCTCCCGCCTCAAACTCTTTTAACAGATCTGAAAAGTGGCTGAGCATTTACTGAGAGCTTTTGTGCACACGGGCAGACACGTGTGAGGACCTGGTGTGGGGCTCCCCTCTGATCCTCACAGCGAATCCAGGAGATCGGTGCTGCGTTGTCCCTGTTTGTATAGATGGGGCCTGGTGAAGGCAGGTAACCTGCCCGAGCTGATAGGAGCAGGCTGCACACTGGGAGCGGCCCTAGGCCCCAGCCCTTGACCTTTCTGTTTTGGGACTGAAGCCCTGGGTGGCCTCCCTTTATACAGGGGGGCCCTAGCAGTGTCTTTCCCCAGGGAGGGGCAGGTGGAGGAGAGTCCACAATCTGCAAAACGTCCTCCAGTATTCCCGCCTGACCACAGGTGTGGATGGTGGCCCCTGAGAACAGGGACCGTGCAGAGGGAACTGGAAAGGAAGCACAGCGGGGCAGGGTCCTTGGGCCCCAGGTGAGGCCTGCCAGGTGCTCTGAGTTCAGTGGCTGCTCCCTTCGGGCCAGTCTGGAGTCTCCGAGCCTCCCAGTCCTCCAGCACAGGACACAGTGTCCTTGCAGCAGAGACACTGAGGATCAGAATGACTGAAAACAAGACACTCTGCACGGAGCGACTTGCAAGGGGCTCTTGGTCTGCTGAAGAGGCGTCTTTAGGCCCTCTGTGGATGGGGCAGAGCGAACACGGGCCACGTCTGTAACCCATGTGACACTGACAGGAGGGGCCTGGGCAGGGTGCCAGGCCTGCGTTCGTTCACGGATGTCCTATTATTCTGAACACACAACACACAGACAACAGTGTGAAAGTGCACAAGGCCACCCCTTCCGCACAATCCTTGGTGTCAGTTCCACCACACTGCTGACAGCCACCCTGAGATCCTGGCGTGTTCGTGTAGGGGGAGCAGCGGGGGGGCAGGGTTGGAGAGGCATGGCAGGGGCAGTTGTGAGCTCCCAAGACGGGGCAAGGAGGGAGATGGCACACTGGTTTGGGGAGGTGAGCCGGACCACGTGACCCCTGAAGTCTGTGGAAACACCATAAGCTTTCCCGATGACACGCAAACATTTGCAGTTAACAAAACTCTGTTCCCATGACAACAGTCCTCTGCTGCTTCAGCTTTCTAGACACATGTTCTACGCCACCTCCTCTGCTCCTCACAGCAAGGCAAGAATTAGAATTCCCACTTTGCAGATGGAGAAACCAAGGCCCAGAGAGGAGAAGCCCCTTTCCCTTCCAGCTCAGGAGTGGGTCGCACTCCTCCCCTCTCCCCTGCCTGCCCCGGGAGTGACAGCTGTACCTTCCTGTAGGATGTATTGCAAGGCAACATGTGGCTCAGCAAATGTTTGGTTTGCATTTCCAGGATCGCCAACAAGAGGGCTCTGTGTTCACCCCGCAGACACACGCAGGCCCCAGGGCAGCACGCTGCCACATCTTGTGGGCGGTGCCGAGAACAGAGGTCCTCATTGTCAGGGGAGGCAGCAGCGACTCTCCGCTAAGCAGGGCATCGGGGAGGCTGTGAGGCAGGCGTGGGGACGCTGACCAGGTTCCAAGAACACAGTCCATGCAAGCAGAGCCAAGCCTGGGCTGGGGAAGGCGGGCCTGGCACAAGGAGACGGGCCCTCATCCTCTCACTCTGCACCCCTGAGGGAGACGTGGACAGCGCTGCCTGGTGCAAAGACCCCACGGGCTGCTGCTTGGCTACAGGAAATGTAAAGAAAACTCCCGATGAAAATGATTAAATGATCAAAACACAGGGACCTTTACCTGCAGAAGAAAGCCATCTTTACCACGATAACTCATTTTACAGATGAGGAGGGCTAGGAAAGGGGACAGACTTGCCCCAAGTCAACAGCTAGACTTGAACTTGGACTTGAACCCAGGCCTTCTGAATGCCAGAGGCCTCTAATAAGTTCGGCACAAATCCTGATGCGGTACAACTCATTCTCAAAACGAGAGTAACAACAGTGATACCAAAAGGCAGCATCCACTGAGCTCTCACTGTGCCTGGCTCTCGGCACTGATGGCCACTCCATTTCACACATGAGGACACAGGGGCGACTTGCTTGGGTCACCCCACTAGCAAGTAGCAACACAGGGCTTTAAATCCAGGCCCCAGGTACCTGAAATCATGTGCACTCTGCTGGGCCTGCCTTTCAGATGGAGAAAGCCTGCTAACGTCTGATGCAGTGTCCTCTGACACACCACCAGCAGCCACCTACAGACCCTTCCTTGGCATCCTAGGGCCTGAGAAAGGGGCTTTCTCCCCATCCACAAGCTTCAGAGGACCTGCCAGAAGCAGGGGCGGGCATTGGTGGGACGAGTTTCCCCGGCCCATCCGTTTATATGTTTCTGCGGCTGTGCCCCCACAGGTGGCAGCAAGGGAAGGCAGGAGAGACAGGAGGGGGCGAGCCAGGTGCACGGCTCTGAGAGGGCTGCCTGCCAACCACTGGAACACCAGTGTCCCCGTCCGCTGTGTGGGCCATCCTCAGACAGGCAGGACACACGCTCTCCCTGGGGCTTCATGTGGAGAGGACACGGCACGAAAGAAGGATATTTAAGCAAACCACGTCTGTGTGAGGAGGCCCCTGCTCATGTATGCGTTGTAGCATCCTAAAGAGGACGTGGGGTGGGTTGCCCTGAGACCTGATGTACTCGATAATTTAACAAATCACCGTGTGTTCCTTAGGTGCCAGGCACTGATCAAGGCGGGGACCCAGGTGTGAGCAAGGTGGGGCAGGTCTCTGACCTCGTGGAGCTTAAAAATCTCTATTTACGTGAATCTCTATCTATCTGTGACCTGCCAAACAGAAGGGCAGAGACATTCTATGGAATCTTTGTTTTTTTCTTCCACAAAGGAGACAAAGGCACTTAAAGGAACATGTCTATCTATCAGTATAATTAGCAGATGAATCAAAGCTATTAAACACTAGTGTTTTTCTCTTCTTTTTCTGAAGGTTACTAAATGAATTCATTCATAAGTCAAACAGAAAAGCCAACTGGAAAAACCTGTCCCTCGGTAACTTATTAGCCAAAGGAAACAAGTGATCCCCGCTCTCGCATTTAACCCCCCCTTTCTCTGCAGACCTGCTGTTCACACGTGTTAAATATTAATTACAACTGTTACTCATTAGTACATAGCAAAAAGCTCCTGGTACAAACACAATTGTTAATTTCCTTGCAGGCCCAAGGCATTCTGGGAAGCTGTGCAGGAGGCAGGAAGCATCATGGGAGCCCAAGCGGGGCCAACGGTGGAGGAGGGGCTGTTTGCTGGGTGCACTGGGTAAGGGTGAGGGACCTCCTGCAGCGGCTGAGCCTGTTCATTCTGAGTGCAGGAGGAAGAGTCACAGGGCGCCCTGGGAGCAGCGAGCCTGGAGCGGTGCCTGGCGCGCACGGCAGCACTGCCGGCCTCGGAGCACGTATTTGGTTGGGGCAGGGACGCGCCACGAGTGGGCACAATTGCTTCTGCCTCAACCACCCAAGGCACCTCACGCCAGCACAAGAGAAAGGGAATGTTCAGACCTGCGGTTTCCCCACTGGAGATGTGGAACTGGGAGGGGCGGAGGGGACCAGTGAATAAAGAGTGGAGGA
Source organism: Desmodus rotundus (assembly GCF_022682495.2). Classification (NCBI taxonomy): domain Eukaryota; kingdom Metazoa; phylum Chordata; class Mammalia; order Chiroptera; family Phyllostomidae; genus Desmodus; species Desmodus rotundus. Next base: position 29,752,228 of record NC_071387.1, on the reverse strand, counting down.
CCCGCATGGCTCACGGTTACAACTACTGCTGGAATGGAGATTTAGGATTTCCTAAATGTTGCTTCCTACGCCGCCTGTGCATCTCATTGCCAGACCTAACTGGGAATGAGCTTCATAAATGGGTCCTCTGTGCCCTCTAAGTTCCTCTTTATGCAGTAGTGCTGTTTTAATATTAAATTAAATTTTATTTAATGCAGCAAGCCTCCCCCGAACACCCATAACCATTCTCTCATGTGTGACCCATTAGGGCTTCCGAGTCTTTTTATTCACTCTTTCCCGCTGATCGCTACAGAGGTCCGGTGTGGCAGGGGTTGTGACTGTCCCCATTGTACAGACGGGAAAACTCAGACTTGGGGAGACTGCAGAGCCTGTCTGAGGCCCCACAGCTGGTGAGTGGACGATCTAGCTTGTGAACATGGGACTGTCTGACTCTTCCTGTCCCTTTGACTCCTGACATGCAAGACCCTGTCCCGAGTTTTCCAGGGCAGAGAATCCCTCCAAGTGGGGAAGACAGACAAGTACCCCAAATACCTATGTTCAGCATTGACTTACAGGTCTATTTCTTGCTCTGCTGGGAGGCAGACCTGTCACTGGCTGAGCCCAGGACATTGTCTGAAAAGTAGCTTCAACAGAGACAAATCTTCAGATGGTGAGTCCAAAATGAAATGACTTTCTCTAAGTGATCTCGAGGGTGCTTCCCCCTATACATTCTTCTGTTGCCTGGCTCCTTGAGCAAGCACTCCGATCGCTTGCTTCTCAGAGGCCACTGCAAGCCACTAAGGATGTAGCTTTTAACTCTACTCACTGGATCAAAAGGAAATGCTGATCCACCCGCTCTGTACGGCCAGACTGGCTCTGCTGCGAGGTCCCAGCAGTCCCCTTCCCCTGGCTGGGCCTCTCCCTCCCTGTGCTGAGCGGTGGCAGAGCGTGACCAAACCATGGGATGGCTCTAGTCACCCCCATGCAAGGCTTGAACCTCCAGAACTCGGGCTCCTACAGAATCTTCAGAGGGAACCGTTCTGAATGGGAACACACACACAATATCATATTCTACCAGCTGTGGATGGAAGGAGAACTTGGTGCAAGGCTGATGAAGGGCACGTGGTATTTCCCGTGGGCTCTGGGAGGGGGAGGGCTCTGACCATATTTTATGCAGCATCTTGGATAGCGGCAGGGAGCCCAGACATCGACTGGGTTAGGGCTTGGGCTCTGGAGTTGGGCTTCGCACGTTCACTTCTCAGCTCTGTGGCTGACTAGCAGTGGCCCCTGGGCAAGTTACTTCTTCTCTTTGCACCTCCGTTTCTGTAACTGGAGGAAACCAATCTCCCAGAGAGCAGCTATGATGACTACATGACACAGCGCACACAGAATTCTCCGATTCTGCATGTTTAGCCTGGGCGAGGAAACCTGGGCGGGGAACCTGGTTAGTGTTTTCAAATTTCCAAAGGGTGTGGGGTGTGAGGGACCCCCAAAGGGTATAGAGCTGGGCCCACCGAGGAGGAGATGTGGGGATTTAGGGCCCAGGTGAGCGGCAAGAATTTCAGTCACACCTGCAAGTATGTAACGAACTTCCCTCGCTGGGAACTTGCATGCAGAAGCCACTCACTAAATGCCAGCACTTTCCTGAGGTGGTGCCCTGTAAGCCTCACCAGGACCCTCCGGGGTGGGCACATTTCCGGTGAGGGAACAGATGTGCCCAGGACAGGTTTAATCCCTGTCCTGCCACTGGCTGCTCGGAGATGCGGAGACACCCTGTCCGTGCCACCCCGAGCCTGGGTCTGCTTCTCCAGGTTACCCACCCTGCTCCTCGGCCCCTCCCTGTGTGGCCACCTCCCGTGCAGGCTCCATTTTTCCATCTGATGATCTGTGCCACCAAGCCCGGGGACCCCCTCCACATCAACCAGTGCTGCCCCGAGACCACGTGGAGTCACCCCAGGCTGCTTCTCCCGACCCACACTGGGCTGGGAGGCGGGCAGGGAAGCCATTTCCAGACCCCCTGCCCCCTCACAGTGTGCTGCTGTCAAGACTCCCAGGGGCGAGTCAAGCAGGCAGGATGGAGTCCAGCCAGCTCTGCAGGCAGGTGTCTTTGCCCAGAGGGGAGGGGGCTGACAGCTGGATGGTGGGGCTGCAGCCTGCGGTGACACCTGACCAGCATCTGTCCTGGGGGCTGGGATCAACAGAGGTCAGGAAAGTGAAATAGGACCCGCTGGGCTGGGGGAGGTGGGGGTAGGGGTTCATGGTCAGCTTCCTGGAGGGACAGCAAGCAATTAAGGCCCAAGGATTTTCTGAGAGCTTGTGGTATTTCTCATTCCCTTGGCCACAGAATTGTGAGAGAAGGGAAGACTTTCATTGCCAAGAAGCTAGGACTGCCTCATACCCTGCAATAGCTGTTTCCGCGAGAACCAGGAGTGAGAATGGAGCTTCCCCAAGGCTGCAGCCCCCAGAGTCTGGCTGAGATGGGAAGGGTCTGACTTCCATAGAGGCTGGTCTAGGACTGCTGGCCCAGGAGGGCTAGCTCCGAGGGGACCACCCAAGCACCCCTTTGAGAGGTGCCTCTCCACAAATGCAAAGCAGGACAGCGCTTTGAAAGGCAGGGAGCACTTCTGCTTCATAGATTGAATCATGGAGATAATTCAGAGGCCTTCCTTTCTCCTGGGCTCTGACCAGCACCCTGGGGTCCTGAGGGAGGATGCAGCATCCCTGGAGGGGCCTGTGGGCCGGCCTCCCACCGTTGGCAAAGGCCCCGGACATCAGCCTGCCTCAGCTGAGCTTCTGCATGCAAGTTCCCAGCGAGGGAAGCTCGTTACATATCTGCAGGTGTAACTGAAATTCTTTCTGCTCACCTGGGCCCTAAATCCCCACATCTCCTCCTTGGTGGGCCCACCTCTGCCCTTTGGGGGTCCCTCACACCCCACACCCTTTGGAAATTTGAAAAACACTAACCAGGTTCCTTGCCCATGTTTCCTCACCCAGGCTAAGCATGCAGAATCGGAGAATACAAGGGGTGGAAAAGAGACGGGGATAATTTTCTCCAGGCAGCTTCATCCCATACAGGCATTCCCCAGCGAAGGGTCCTGCACCCCAGGTTTCCAGGACCCGTCAACGAGCTCCCAAGAGCCCAGCAAAGCTGTGTGGGGCATTCTGAATAGGTTTTGTAATAAGGGGGCCAGGGGCTCCCCACCCCAAGCACTGCCTTGCTTCCCGACAACACCAACGGCCTGCTTCGTTCCCGAGCAGCCACACTTCTGGGTTTACAAATGGGACTGTGGCGGCACTTTAGTGATCAAGCCGGTCGAGCTGTTATAACTCATCCTCGTCACCTGACAGGTGGCTTCTACTCTCATCTCATCCGCATTTTGGGCTGAAAACAGGAGCTGCTCCTCACCTACCATCACTGCCCGGCAGCTCTGTGCACAGACACGGGGTGGGAGCCAGTCGGGACTGAAGGCCCGTGCTCATGGCGGCGTGCCTCCAGCCAGAGCGAGACAGCTTCCTTCCCGGCCCCAGAAACCAGAGCCCAGCCAAACGCTTCTTGGGAAAAGCACAACCAGACATGCTCCAGGGCAGGGCACACAGAGATAAGCGACTCCCTGAGACCCAGACGGGACGTGATTCTGAGTCTGTCTTCTATCAACCTGTAACAGCACCTGTGGTACAACTCTGACAGAAAACCAAGTCCAGAATGCACACTTGTGGCTCAGAAACACACTCAGAGGCCTTGTGAAGTGTGCATAAGTTGTGAAACCACCTTTGGGCAGAAGTGAGCATGTTCCGGCCTGAGAGCCTTCCAAAGGGATGCTGTCCGGTGGGGCAAGCGCTTTTCACTTCAGCGTGCATGTGAACCACCCGGGGTCTTGTTAGAACAGTCTGCCTCTGCCGGTCTGGGAAGGGACCCAGCACCCTGCATTTCTCACCAGCTGCTGGTCCAGGAACCACATTTTGAGCAGCAAGGCACCAGACTAGACTAGAGCGTCAAAGGTAGAGCATTGCGTGACCTGCAGGTGCTGAGTCCAGGACACGGGTGGGTGGGGGGTTAGACCCCATACCTGTCTGCAGTGATAACTCGTGCCATAGGCCCTGGGAGAGTTGTCACCTGAGCTCCTTTCGCCTTTTAATCAAAGCAGTGTTTGCAAAGAGCACGTTCTCAGACAGCCTGGGCTCCACTGTAGCTCCTCTTACATCCATAGCCTCATTGGCTATGCTAGGGGACAGGGACAGTCCTCGAATCCCTCGTACCAAGGGAAGCACAGCAGATACCTAAGATGACCAAGGTCCCTCAGCCACACAACGACTCTCATCGCCGGCCCTCAGCCAAGCACTCCCAGCCTGGTGGGTGAGACCAGCACCTACAGAACGAACTCTACCTGGCGAGAGAGACGCTCACCAGGGATGCGTGCCGGAAGCTTGACAGGCCCGGAGAGGCAGTGAGGAAGCTCACGGGATGAGTGGCTGTCTGTATCAGGGGACGCTCACAGAGACAGTGACGTCTAGGCTGGGTCCCGAAGGAGGCTCAGATTTTTCCAGCTAAGATACAGGAGGGAAAGGCATACAGGCAGAAGGAATGGGATGTGCCAGAGTGCTCTGTCCAGGGAACTACACACAGAATGTGCTGGAACAGCCAGAACATCAGTGGAGGGGGTCGGGGTGTGGGCAGGGCAGAGGCCTCATGGCTGGAGGCTGGGAGGGGAGGAGGGGCCTAGTTGTGCATGAAGAAGGGAGATTTTAGGCAACAGGGGTGTTAAAGAAATTAAAAATAAAAACTCTCCCTTCATGACCTTTAGGGTGGTAAGAATTAGACTGGTATTCAGAGTCCCTTGTTCAATGAGTAAATTTTGAAATGCGTGAAAAATGTTTGCGTCTGGCTTTTCACTTTTTTTTTTTTTTAAGATTTCATTTATTTATTTTTTAAAAAAGAGCAGATGGAGAAAGAGAGGGAGGGAAACATCAATGTGTGGTTGTCCCTCACATGACCCCAACTGGGGACCTGGCCTATCGCCCAGGCATGTGCCCTAGCTAGGAATCAAACCAGCTACCCTTTGGTTCACAGGCCTGCGCTCAATCCACTGAGCTACACCTGGCTTTTCACTTTTTAGCATTGAACATGAGCATCTCCCTAGGTTGTTATAAACTTGTCGTCCACAGCACTTTTTAGGGGCTGTACAAGGTTCCATTCCTCAGTCCCGACCTGCTGGACATTCAGACTGTGCCCCGTCTTTCACAACCATGAGCCTTTTCTGAATGTTAGATCATAACCTTGGCATGAATCCTAAGGACTGGAATTAGAATCAAAGGGTGTGAACAAGCTCGAGACTTTAACGCACGTGGCAGATTATTTCCCAAAAGGCTGTGGGAGAGTTTCAGTAGTGTGATGGATGATGCCCAGGTTCTGGAGAGAACCAGTCTCAAAGTGAGGTGGCGGGGGAGGTACCCGAGTCATTCAGGGGCTCTTGGCTAGGGGGTGGCCAGCCCCTGAGGTCGGGATGTGCCCTGGGCCGCTGCTCTGTGAGTGGCTTCACGCTAAAGCCAGGCCAGGAAACGCAGCAGCCGGGGATGCGCATTGGCCCGCGCAGCTGTACAACTAGATAGGAGCGTCAGCTGTACAACTAGATAGGAGCAGTCGGGTTCCCTCCCTCTCGAAAGGAGACGCTCTGCAGATTGGTTTTGTTTTAGTTTCTAAGAAAATTCCTTCTGAAATCTGAAGTCTTGGCTTCAGTGAGCTAGAGGATTACCAACGAGACCAAGACGGAGTCAGACAATGAGATTATCTGGGCCGTCTAGGAGACTGGAACCTAGACGGGGATTTCCCCTTGGCCTGGCCTCCCTTCCCTTCAGGACGCTCACCATTTCTGAGGGGCTCAGCTGTACCAGAAGAAAGGCCAGCCCAACGGGAGTATCAAATGCAGCCTGGTGGTTTACCTCAGCAGGCAGGGACCAATGCACTGACCCCCTTTACCAAAGTTGAGTGGCCGTCTCTGAGCAAGGCCATGGGCTCCTTACCTGCCAGGGCTGGGATGGTGACCCGGTTCCACTCCCACGGCTGGTCGTACTCATCAGCGGGCCTGTCGTCGTCCTGGGGCAGCTTGCTCTCCCGCAGCCGGGGGCTGACTGCGCTCTCTGAGTCCGAGTCCACGCTTTGGCCCTCGGGTTCGTAAGGGGTGTCATATAACTGGATGCCTTTGTGCTGGGACCGGACACTTTCCTGCCTTTGAAATTCTGCAGGCAAAAAAAAGGAAGCAGAGGTGTAAGAGAATTGAAACCCACACTTCCTCGCCTAGGATCTGCCAGGTGACACCCACGGGAGTTTAGAGCCGCCAGCCAAGGAGGTAAGGACTGCACAGAACAGCCCCCTTTTCTGCATCCACTGTGCCTCCTGCCCTGACAGGCAGCACCGCTGCCCTCACCGGGCGAGGCTTCCTCATGAGGTCTCAGGCTCCTGGACCCGAGGACAGACGCAGGAGGCTCACTGTCTCTACCAGCTCATTCACCGTAGTCTTGGGGGCAGGGCCTCGAGGTGCACGTGGGCTCCAGGTGTGCTTGGGCACTAGCCCCGAGCAGACAGAGCTCTCGTCTTCGCTTTACAGACCAGTGGAGACTTCCCCACGGGGGTCTCTCTCCACCCTCGTAACTTTTACTCAAGTTTTCACCCAGCTTGCTCACTTGTTTTAAATAGACCTAACGAGCCTCGCCAGGGGCCCTGGAGTCACTGTTTTTCTCTCCTATAAAGTGGCTTCTTCCGGGTGTTGCTGCCTCCCCCCCGAGCCTGCCTGTCTTTTAACATGCTGAGCACATCTCAACAATGTGAGAACAGACATCCAGTGCCATTTCTGAACGAGGAAGGAAAGCTCTTCATCTCTTGGCGAGGATGCCAAGGACCAGCTCCGGAGGGCGGAGGGGTGACCTCCATGTCAACTGCTGCTCATTCCCGAGAGGCCAGAGGCAGCTAACAGAGGGATGCAGGGATGCAGGGATGCTACAGCTGGGGGCTTCTGAGTCAAACGGACACGTGATCTGCTTTGATTGTAAACACCCACTGTGTGCAGGGCCCACACGGGGACACAGGGAAGGCAGGGTTCGCTATAGAGGCTGCTCTCAGGCAGCCCACTGTTTCCACAAGAGCTGCAACAACCTGAATCACCATAACACTGTACAGCAAAGGGGCTCAGTGCAGGGCCTGTGAGGGATGATGCGGGAGGGGAGAGCGGCGAGATCTGAGCCAACAGCTCTGACAAGAGGGAACAGCAGGACAGGGTTCCCTGTGGAAGGACCAGGCGAGCCAGGGCACTTGGGCTGGAGAGAATATGCTCATTACCTGCTTTTCTGTTTGGCCGTGGTAAGCCATACGACATTTGCCTTCTGAGTGTACAATTCAGTGGTACTGAGTACATTCAAGCATCACCACCATCCATCTCCAGAACTGTCATCTTCCCAAACTGAAGCTCCGTACCCGTTAAACGACGCTTCCCCATTTCTCCATCTCCCAGCCCCTGGCGACCACCATGCTACTTCTGTCTCTATAGATTTGATACTTTAGGGACCTCAGTATAAGGGGGATCTTATATTTGTCCTTCTGTGGCTGGCTTATTTCACGTAGCATTATGTTTCTGAGGTTCTTCCCTATTGTAGTGTGTGTCAGAATTCCATTTCTTTGTAAGGCGGAATAATACCCCATTGTATGTCTATTCACTGCCCACTTTTGCTGGAGTACTGGGTCCAAGGAGGTGAGAGAGTGGAGGCAGGCTTGACACCACAGAGGCGAGGGTCGTGAGAGTGCCGTTAACCAGCTGCTTGAACTGGACGCGGTTCTCCAAGTCAGAGTTCCAATGGCATAATGACATGGTCGAATCACACGCGCCTTAGAGAGCAGCTGACGAGACACAGGAGGGACGACAGCCCTTCCAAGCAAGAGCTCCGCTGTTAGGCTGCACTTCCCAATCCAAGGCCAGGGCATGGGGAGGGCAGCACCCCCCCCCCGCCCCGCCCCCGCCCAGGGGCCCTGATACAACAGGCGCCAACCTTGGCTGTGCCGGTGGTCGTCAGTGTTGACATGAAATAACGTTATGGGAATATTTCCCAAACTGCATTTAGTCACATACTGACTTCACGAGTCTGCCATTTTTTGAGTATCACTTGGGTTATCATTTTCCATATTTATTTATTTATTCACTTTTTAGAGAAAAAAATATCATTTAAAAAGCACGTTTTCTATCATCCTCCCTTAAGCCCTTATCTAAACAGTTGGACAACATAAAAGAAGGAAGGGAGACTAAAGCGACCAGGTAGGCACCACCGCCCGCGGGGAGGCCGGCCCACGGCGTGCTCTCCCTCGGCCGAAGACTTGAGCAGACACCGGAGAGCTTGGGCGTGAAAGCACCAAACAGACTTTCTTTGACAAATAACAACTTCCTCTTTTTAGAGAGAGAATGAAAAAGGAAAAAACCTCCTCACGACATGGTTCTCAGGCCACCTGCAATCCTTCTCCTCTGAGGTGTCCCATCTTTGGCAAAGCACGCCTTACTGGATCCCATGAGTAACCTGGAATCACGTATAAGTTTGGGGGATGAGCCTTCCCTTTTTAAGGGGGAGGACGAGGAAAAGAGAAGAGCTAGAAAAGGTCATTCGTACTTGGTCACTTGAAAGAGAAAACCAACTGCAAAGTATGTAGACAACTCTGTAAATCATTAAATCCACCAAACTATGACCTGCTTTGGAAGGTCCCTGTCATCCATATCGCTGTCTCCCTGATTCCAAGGACAGACGTGCCTCCTGTCTTTGGAGAATTCTGAGGGCTGAGGACACCGGCTCCGCAGCTGACAGGCACCGACCTAGGAAAACCACTTTCCCCTCCACCCTGTTTCACAATCAGGACCAGCGACCACCATGGTGAGCGGCTTACTCTAAGGTGTACAAGGCATTTTGCATGCGAATCACCACTTAATCTCAGGCACCAAAAAGCACTTCACAAACGCACCTCTGGGGGCCCCCAATCATCAGAAGCCACCTCACTCTCTCAGAGCCCCGCTGCAAACAGATATTCAGTGCATCTGGGTGGGATAAATGAATGGCAGCTGACAGCCTGATTTACCCCCAATTCCAGTGAATTTATGAAAGTCCCCAACAGTAGTGATAAAGTACCTGGAACAACATGCGAAATAAGTGCGTGCAGTGTAGCACCATGCAACATCCAGAAGAGATGGATATTCTATATAAATACCAACCCAAACGGGAAACACATGCCAGTGAGCAGATTAGCTGTTAAATCAGAGGCCTTGTGTGTGCACCTCTCGCACAGGATTTATTGTTCCCACAGCATCTGGGTTTTACAGAGCGGGGTTAGTAATGGCGTGCAGTTAGGCCGGGGGATGTTATAATGGTAATCATTAAAACAAGCTTTCCCGGTATTACACAGTGAATTCAAGTTTTCATTAAGGCCCCAACAAAAGGAACAGTTAAGTAAATTATGGCATGCTAACTGGATGGAATATTAAGCAGCCATTAAAATGATAAATCTGAAGACTGTGTAGCTACATGGGAAAACGTGAATGACATTATGCTAAGTTAAAGAGTACAATACAAGACTGCTCACGTGGTGAGAGCAAACTGAGTAATACAGGCTTTCTGAACAAGTGCTGGCCAAGGCGAACGATGCCCCGAGGGGAATTCGACTCCTTGCTTGGGAGCTGCCCAATAGCAACCAGCACCGCGCCCTTGCCAGTAATTTCTGAACACTGGTGACAGCGGGTTGAGAGGACGGACACACACGCATGGGGGCTGAGAACCTGACACGGCGAGGTAAACAGCCACGGCGTACTGCGGAAGGGATGATGGCATGATTATTTTTTGAAAGTTGTTTTAAATAATGAATAAAAATGCTAGTAAAGAAAAATGTAATTAAGACAGAAACACATAAAAGTAAATACAATTTTAAGCGGGTTGGGCTTATAGGAACTGTGTGTGTTTTGGAGGCAGCTGCCTTTCCCTGAGAGAAGGCCCATTTCGGGAGCATCTCCCCACCCCACCCGCCCCCAGAGAGGATGGCCAGGAGCCCTAGGAGTCAGGGGCCCGCAGGCCAGGCCAGCTCACCAGGCGTCGCTGTCTCCTGCCTGGTGACCGGGCTCGGCCTCCTCGTTACCCAGACAGACCTGTGACGGTCCAGGGGCTGACCTGACAGGGGGGCTGGTAATCATGTATTTTAAGCCACGAGTTATCTGGGCATCGCCATCCACACACTCATTGAAAACGACCTTTAATACTGGGTGGCAGGCTGTGATTTCATGCCTCTTGGGCAGGGAGCAGAAACATTAAACTGACAGGGTGGGGATTTCTCTTGACCTCTAGAGTAGAAAGGTTTCTAAGTGGAACCACATAGAGAGAAAGAACCAAAGAATGGCGGGGGGGAGGGGAGAGAGGGGGAAAGAGTACTTTCTTTAGAATTAGATGACAGTTAAACTGGAAAAGGTCCTGGGCGTGTCCACCAAGGGCTGGGAGCCAGGAAGGTGAGGCAAGTGCACTGATGAGGGACTGGGACCCTGGGCCCGGGGCTTCCCTGAGTGAGGGGTCTGGGACAGAGCTTAGTGCCAACCAGGAGCCTCCTGAGTGGGCTTGACAAAGGTTTAGAGTTTCCCAAACCCACAAGCAACAAGCTATATGTTAGAATGTACTGGGACATGGACCCGAGCCACCGCCTAAGCTGGAACGAAGAAGGTATACGTCACCGTCACCGGCTAAATACCTGACCTGGAGGTTCCCTGTATCTGAAGCAACTGAGGCGCAGCTGGGGACCTGCTGCTGGAAACGGGTGGAATCCTCACTGCCTCTCCCCTCTCCCTCCAGCTGTCTACAGAATAGGCCCTCCCTGATCAGATACCCAGGATACCTGGAGAGCAGATCAGCAGGGTGACTCAGCCTCCCCCGGGGGTCTGCTACACACCTTAAAAGCCCTTCTACCCTTTCCCCAGCCTGCCTGATCCTGATTGCAGTGTCCCCGACCCTGATCAGTGTCCCGCCTGGAATAAAACCCCTTAATTGGACTTTTCTGGCTCTGGGTCCTTTCTTAGCCACCTCAGCTACCTAACACTACTTGCTACGTTTCACTCCAGTATTCATCAACTCTTTGCCCCAGCACCCCTCCTTTAAAATTTTTTTTTTCCCTTTGGCTGCCAGGAAGCTCATGGTCAATTCTGATACTTACCTTCAATAACTATGTTAGCTTACATTGCATAGATTCACTTGCCCTTCCTTCTATGTAGATTTTTGATCTATAGCCTCAATACTCAACTACTATTATAGCCTCAGTATACACATTTCTTTTCATTATGGACAGTCTCAAATCTGTATTTTGAAAGCAGATGAACACAAAAGTAAATGAAAAAGTGCACGGACGCACTTTATGGTAAATACTTTTGCTAGGAAGGAGACTGAAAGAAAAGAAACCCTTTTTTAACCTCTTTACTTTCCCTTCAGGAACGGAAAAAGGGGGGCACGGTTGGCTTCCCTCTCTGGCAGACCCAGGCCAAGGGGAACAGCGCTTGTCCCTCAGGAGCGGTGCCGCCCTCGCCCCCAGCCAGGCCTCTACTGACGGCCCAGCTCCAGGGCTGGATGGAGATGGATGAGACACAGTGCTGGCCTTTAGGGAGCTCTGGACACGGGGACAGTGAAGTTTCCTAACAGGGAGCAGACATGGCCCTACAGCTCAGCCGGGGGAAGCTTGGGAGGGCCTTGAAGAATGTAGACAGGGGGTTGTGGCACAGAAAAACGTGTTTGATAGAGGCACAGGGGACGGAAGCATGAGGTGTACATGGGGAAGGAGGGCGGTCCAGGGAGCCCAGCGGAAGGGGAGGCTAGAGGCAGGTAGAAGTGGGTTCTGAATGGTCCCGAATGACACAGGATGGCACCTCCAGAAGTGTCTAAGGAGAGGTGCCCCAGAACCTCTGGGCAGGGTGGAGCTGGGCAGGGAGAGGCTGGCACAGACGTGTAGGAGCCTAGCTGGAAATGACAGACGCGGGCCTGCAGGCCCCTCACCTCTAATTTTCCCAGCTGGGCTTGTCTGGGAATCCACACCAGCTCACAAATCATAGGGTGGCAGAGCTTAGGAGGGACGTGTGGCCCATGGAGGCCAGGCCCTGCCACCACCTGTCAGCCTGAGGGACCTCTCCTCAGCCAGGGCGGGAGTGGTCTAGACTCAGACTGACCCAGTCTGCCCAGCACCAGCCACCTGCGGGGAGGGAAATCCCTGGGGCCAGGTGTGCAACAAGTTCAGCCGCACCGTGTGAAGGCTGAAAACCCCGAGGCTGCCCAGCTGCTTGGGCCTGAATCCTGGCTCCAGCAGGGGCACCGGGCCCTAGTTTCCTCATCACTGGAGGTGGGGACCACAGTATCCACCACGGAAGGATGCTATCAATTACTCATGTGCGTCAGTGTTTAGGACAGTGCCTGGTACACAGAAAGTGCTCCAGGAATGTTGTCATCAGCCTAGTTTCCACCACTGGGGCTTTCCTGGGACACCATTCCGAGACCCCTCCTTCTCTGAGACTGCCCCTCGTCCCCCAGAGCCACGACAGCCTGCTCCTGAAGTCTCACAGGCCAACCCTGCGCTGGGAATGGAAGGGTTTCTGCATCAGCCTCGGAACTACCTCCGTTGCTGGATCCACAACTTCCATGTCAGCTGCTGCTTGGGCAATCTCACGCCTCCATATGGGAGCCCTGCTCCGGGTCAACTCTGTGCGCAACTCGCAACTCGAAGCACACAGGGGAGGCCTCAGGGGCCAGGGATTTAACCACCACATTATACAGACGGGCAAACTGGAGTCTGGGGAGGGGAAGAAAGTAGCAGGGACCAGGCCCCAGGCCTGCTTACTCCTGGACGAGCTTCCTGCCTTTCTTCCTGCCTTTCTCACGCCTTTTTATCAGATCATCTTCTCTTTAGTCTTCTGGGGGCGGGGGCATCTATTTCAGGCAGGTCAGAGGTGTGAAAAGGCACACCCAGCACCTCAGACGAGTGAGAGGCTCCATTAAAGTGGTGGATGGCTGTTTCTCATTAGACATGCAGCCGAATCCCTGCCAAACTCCAGGGCACCGCATCAAAGAGAAGACAGGGGACATTCTCCCCATCCAAACTTAAAAATCTGCTGGAGGAAAACACTCCTAACTAGGGTGCTTCAGCGGATGTCTGGATTCAGGTGTCCCTCGGAGGCCGAGGTGGCAGCAGGTGTCCCCCTGGGTGGATGCTACAGGCCAGCATGGGCCTCTCCTCCTCTATCTAGTCTCGTTTCCGGAGCTGTCTAGAAGCCAGGAGACTTCCTAATCAGAGTTCTCTTACCATCTCTTCTCCAGGCGTGCACAGAAAACACCCAGGAAACAGAGGGGAAGCTCTGCAGAAGCAGGGGGTGTGGAGCAAGGACACTGGTCACGCCCGAAGGAGCAGAGTGGGCCTGGCGCTGGCTGGCGGAACCTGTATTGCTGCTGTGTTACCCTTAGTCCAAGGGCAAGGGAGAGGCCCGGGTCAAAGTCAGGGAGCCTGGTGTGCTCCCTTTCCTCGGTCATCTGTACGGGGTTGTCCCTTGAGCCTCCCTGTTCTGTGGCACCAGAGGGAAGACAAGCACACACACCTCTGACGACACCAAATGTTTTCCTCGGGACTTAAAAGGCCACGCGGGCCTCCGTGCAGAGCTCTCAGGCGCCCTCCGCGATCACAGCCGAGTCCTTCAGCCCTGCCTGTCACTCTGCACTCCTCTGGTGACGGCTTTCCTGTGCCTCCATCTCCTGAGGGGCCTCACTGAGGCGAACTGGCTGCTCCCTCGAGGAAGTGCATACGTTGAGTGAGTCTCCACTGAGAGTAGCAACGAGGCAGCTTTCCGATTCCTGTCGACTGCAGGATCCGAATTCACAGGCCACTGGGGGAACCTGCCTGCTTTTCTTTCTCAAACACCCGCTGAGCCCTTACTGTGAGCCAGTCTGCTGGGCACAATGAGATCTCATTTCCCAGGCCAAATACTGACACCCCTATGGTGTTAGACGAGGCTCCCCCCTGCAAAGACCTGGTTCAGCAGGAGAATCAGGACCCCAACATCTACAAGCACCGGGTTAATGACGATTACAAGTTACTGAACACCTGCCGGTGCCAGGTGCCGTCCTGAGCACCAGCCATATAGCCTCCTTCCTCCTCCTGACCCAGAGAGGCAAGTACTACTGTGTTTCACAACGCAGCAACTGAGGCCCCGGCAGGTCCAGAGGCTCAGCTGGGTTCGCCCAGTTCCGACCGGCCCCAAGCACCCTGCGGTGTACCAACTGTGGCAGCTGGGTGGAGGCCCAAAGCAAATGCAGTCCTTGGGAGTTTGAAAAGCTTCAGGGAAGAGGTGGCGTTTCAGGGCATCTCAGGTCCCAGTGCAAGGAGGCCTGGCAAGAAGGGTCAGGGAAGCCTAGGGACCTGCCTGGTGTCACAGGCAGCGCACAGCCGGCCCAGGGTGGAATGCACTCAAGGAGGAAGGTAGGAAGACTCAGATAGGTGAAGGCAAGGGCATCAGGAAAGGGGGTCGAACAAGGCCAGACAAGCACAAATTGAGTCATGGACAGAGGAAAGCTTGAGATATTTACACATAAAACCAAACAGTTTGAGCGGCTATGGGCCTAGTGCTCGGGAGCAGGAAGCGTGAGAAGCGGCTACAGAGGAAAACCAGGCCGGGGCTGTGGAGGGCTAGAGTGCCAGGAGCGGGTCTACAGACTCAACAGGGGTGGAAACTGGAAAAGGTGGACCACGAGACTTACTCAGGTTTGCATTTTTACACCCACAACAAGCCTTTTTAGAAGCTGGCAGGAAACACCAGGATGTAGCAATTGCTACTGGTGACCTGAAGGTCCAACCCTGTAAATAATTAGGGCTCTGCCCTTCCATGAAGTGGACAGAGGGTGTCCAGGCTCCAGAAGGAAAGCACACTTCCAACAGCTTCAAATGTGGAAATGAGTATTTCTACCAGGATGAGGGGCAGAGGTCAGAATGGCACCAACATCTTCAGATCAACCCTGAGGGGGGCAGGTGTCCCTAACCCCTGTGCCGCGGACAGAGGCCAGGCCCAGTAGAGGCTGCTTGGGGCCTTGGCAAACGAGCCACACAGGAGCCCAGGCTGTGTCATCTGGGTACCAATGGCCGTACTTATAAAGGAGGCCAGCCACCCCACTGGTGCCATCTTCCAGTCTGTGGGCATGATGACGTCTCAGCTTCCAGAGAGGCCTTGGGCCACGTTCTAGTGTGATAAAGTGTGGGGGACAGGCTTTCATGACAGACTCCATGCCTGCCTGTTCTCACGGACACTCGCAGAAGGAGCCTTGGAGCAGCCATGGCCACACCCAAGGCCCTGCCCCACCTGCAGCTCAGACAAGCCGAGTGGTCCTGCCAATGTCTTGAAGGCTCAACTCCTGGTTACACTCTTAAGAATTTCTGAGTGCCAAGTGCGTGCTGTGCTGGGGTCTGCACTAATGCCCCGCATCGGTCCTTCAGGGAATTCTCACAACACCTCTCACGGGGGGCACTGTTGACCCTGCCACTGTGAAGGCCATCAGACCGCAAGCCAGTGATGGAGGCAGCCTGGCTCTGAATCCCATGCGGCTTAACTTCTTAACCCTGCAGCTGTCTATACCACCTTTCCAACCCCAGTTGGCGATCCCTCTACTCCGCTAGGCCCAGAATAACACCAGCACGTTCAGGTCAGCAAGAGAAACAAGCGCTGGGAGAGCCGTGCCTGGGCACCTGCCATGCGTATGAGGCCAGGCAGGTCTCTTCCTCCTTCTGGTCATCAGGTTGCTTGTTAGGCAGATAAGGGGTCATCCAAGGTTCATCTGACTAGGACCACACACCGGTCCCTACAGAAATCATGGTCAAGCAGCCTGGGAGGAAAGCCAAGGAAGCAATCACGAGGAAGAGAGTGGCCTGTCATGAGGGAATTCAAGCACATTCTAGAACTTTAGAGGGGCAGCCAACACATGCTGCTGTCCCAGTCTAGCTGGCACTAAGCAAGTGATTACAAACTGGCACTGGGAGCAGGGTGCCAGCCTCCCAGGGCAGAGCCAGAGACTCTTCTGGGCACGACCCTTGCCCCTACCTGAGGGGGTTACCCCTTGCCGCATGTCAGGTTTGCAGCTGAATTGGTCAAACCCACCCAGATGGACCCAGCAGGGGTGGCTGTTGTGGTCACGAGGTCACTGCCTCTTGCTGAGGAGTGTTGCTGGCATTGTGCCTGGTGCCTGGTGCCCGGCACAGCTGCCCTGCCGGAAGCGACTTGCTGAGCTCTGGCAAGCTCCCTGCCCCAGCTTTTGCCTTCCTTGCTTTGGAACTGCTTCAAGAGAGGAACTTAATGCCCCTGGAGACTTGGACAACCTCAGCCTTCTGGATGATGGTGACGAGGCTGCCGGCCTGGGACCAGCCTGGCCCTGCGCTCACCAGTTGTGTGACCCTGGACAGCCGCCTGATCCATGGAGCTAAGGTGAGGCAGGAAGGGGTGGAGCAGATGGTCTCAGAGGCCTTTCTGGCTCCAAAGTCCCTCAGCTTGATTCTTTGAATAGTAGATATTCACACATGCTTCTTGGTCCAGCGTTGTGGCTCCGCCATGTGAAGGAGAAGGGGACATATGTGAGAGCACCCACCTACCAGTGTGTGGGGTCCCTGACCTCAGCATCCTGACGGCCTTCCAGCAAAGTCCTCCAAGTTCAACCTTAACATGCAGTGAGAGCCCTACTCCAATACACAGTTGTACTTTTCTGCCTATGATCATTAATTTTGTCAATTTGCCTAAGCCCAGATATTTGGTAAAAAAAAATATTCTGGGTGTTTCTATGAGGGTGTTTTTGAATGACATTAACATTTACATCAGAACACTGAGTAAAGCAGATTGCTCTCCCAAATGGGGTGGGCCTTGTCCAATCAGCTGAAAGCCCAAAGACAAGAATTCTCCTTGTCTGATGGCATTTGAATTGAGACACTGGGTTTTTTTCACCCCCCTGCCTTTGGACTCAAAGTGAAACTCTGGCTCTTCCAGGCACTATGCCATCAGCTCTCCTGGTTCTCAGGCCTACAGACCCAGACAGGAACAAAACCATGGGCTCCCCTGGGTTTCCAGCTTGCTAACTCACCCTGCAGATCTTAGGACTTGCCAGCCTCCATACTTCTATGAGCCAATTCCTTATCATAAATCTCTCTGATTGGCTCTGTTTCTCTGAAGAACCCTGTCTAATACATGCCTCTATAAAGAGTCTTTCCCACATGCCTAGCACATGGTCCTAGGTCAGGCTGCCCGTCCGTTCCCCTTTCAATAAACAGTTCCTGCAAAGATTGTGCCAACACAGAGAGCTGGGTCTATAAACCTCTTTATCCCAATGTGGAGGAAATCTCCTACATTTCCTGGCCCGAAAAACAGGGATGCAGCCAAGAGGCCTGACAATAGCGGAGCCACTACAAGATCAGGGTCTTGGCCGGGCAGGGGAGGGGGTCCCTACCTGGCTGAGTGACCACCTGCCAAAGGCCCAGCCACACTTAATAAAAAAGACCAACAGCAAGACTCCCTCATTCCACACAGCACTGTCTGGCCCACAAGGCCCTTTGCATTATCTGGTACTAAGAACCATCGACTGTAGACTGATCCTGGTAGGTGGGCGGCTTCCCCGTGTCATAGGGCAAATGGGAAGGCCAGAATAGAAGGGACTCGCCAGGTCACAGAGTGAGATACCAGCACGATTCCTACCCTGTTGGTCTGTCCAACTTTACTGTCACATCTCGTATTTTTTCGTGTCACATCACAAAATGCCGATTATGTTTTTTTGTTTTGTTTGAAAGACAAGTAGGGAAGATGTGTGGGAGGGGCTGCACACAGAATTAGGAACCTGAAAGCGACCACTGCTCACGACGACTTTCAAGCAGCCTTTTCCTGTCAAGGGCCATCACAGATTACACCATCCACACAACCATCTCAAGAATTATTTGGAAGGAAACATCTGGACAATGAATGCTTTTATGCTGGGAAACACAAGAACAGCCCCTCCTCGGGGCCCTAAAAGGTGTCCTGAAGAGACTCCATACTGTGTGAAAGGTTTCATTAATGCCTGGAACACGCCAGCAGACGCGCCTGGAAGTTCTGAGTGGAGACAGCCACCTCACCTCTGGTGGCCTCTTCCAGCTGGCTCCTCTCCAGGGCACCCAGCCTGAAACATCGCTGCCCCGGGGCTCTAAGTCCGGGTTTCTGTGTGGAGTGGGACACCAGGCACTGAACCCCACGGCACGCCGGAGGCGGTGCAGCAGCTCAAGGACGCGTCCGACACCGTTACTAGCACTTCCCTTCGAGAAGCTCGGAAGGTGTTCTGGCATCTCTTATCCCCCCCATACCCTCAATGTTAGTGGTGAGAGTTCCTCAGCCTGGGGACCCCAAGACTCTCTACCGCGGTTCTAGACATTTATACCCTCTGTCCCCACCCCCACCCCAGCTGCTGAGGGCGCGTTCAAGTCCAGCCTGTCTTGACACAGCCCCTGCGATTCCAAGCACAGAACATGGCTCCACAGATGCTCTGTAAATATGGGCTGAGAGAACAACAAACGATCTCTTGCAAATAAATTTAGCACAGAAAAAGGTATTTTTTTAAATGTGTGCCTTCTTAGGAAGGAAACTGTGTTCACAGACTAGTGGCGGGAATAGAAACTGGAGATGGCCTTTTCAGAGGGAACATTGGTGGATCTAACAAAATTAAATACCCCGTGGCCTGAAGTTCTACTCCTGGAAATCGAATCTGCAGAGATACCCCGACCCACACAGAGAAATAAATGTACACGGACGCCTGCCACAGAACGCTGACAGGAGAAACCGGGAACAGGTCAGAGGTCTACGGGGAGGGGGTGACTGTGTCAACTGCTACAGCCACGCGGGGCCACTCCAAAGAACTCCCGACACAGACAAGATCTGTGATCCAAAACAGTGTTTAGTCGGATAGCATTTACGTAGAAAACAATGTTTGTAATACGTAGAGATGTGTGTTTTTGTAGGCAAATGGGAAAGAAGGCTAAATAGATACACAAGTTATTAACGTCGAGCTTGTCTTTGGAGAGAGATTTCACTTTTTATTTCCTGCACACTCATACGTTGAGTTTTCTTACCCAGAGCATGTATTTTTTTAAAAAGAATTTTTAAAGGAAGCTTCATGTGCAGACAGGGCACATGAAACGATCCTCTTTGTTGTTGTTATTCTTCGTGACCACACTTACCGAGTGTCTACTTTGAATCGGGCACCGTGCCAGGAGTTTCATATTAACCCCAGGACAGATGAGGAAACTGAGGCTGGGACAGGGAGAGCAGACAACCAAGGTCGTAGGGTGGAGCTGGGGTCCGCCAGGCTCCCTGCGGCCTGCGGGGGGCCCGCGGCTGGGGGGCCCCCCTGGTCTGCTACTTAAAGTTCTGGTGGAATGGGCTTCAGATCAACAGCATCTGCTCTTGTGACTGTTTCTTCACAATTTCCATTTCTTGTCACACTGACACATTTGCAGTTTAGGGAATACTGTTCAGAGGAAAGTATGTTTGGGTTTTTGACTCTAAGGTGCACATTTTAATTGTAACACGGTCCCAAACCCTGGTCATCGTGGAGGTGCTCGATATAAAAAGACACAGTAAAGAAGTGTAGTTACAGACTAAACCACACACGACGGAAGCTTTCCCGAGACACACAGCTACACAGGCCTGATCAGTCTGGGGGACCCGCAAAGGGCCGTCGCTCTCACAGGGGCTTGGTACCCTTTCTTCCAAGTCCCAAGTCAAGGTAATTCCCATCAATCAATGCTGATCAGCAAGCCGAGAATGAGAAATCAGCCTCAGGTGGTTGATGGCCGCAGGCTGCCCTCTGGGAAGGAGGAGCTCAGGGACGAATTGGGTTGAGATCTCGAAGTCTGCTCCAGACGAGGCTGCCTCCTGAAAGGCGGCTTCTTGCTGAGGGGATCAGAAGGGATTACAAGGCGCACAAGTTCTTACCCTTAGGACTGACGCAGAATTTCAGGCTCTAACAATGTGAGATGTGCTTCAGGGAATGGACTAAAAAGTCCTGACTCTGGAAATCCATGCGGCCAGAAGGAGTGAGGGAGGAGGTCCAGATACCAACTAGCTTCACCAGTTCATTCTCACACCCCCTCGCCGCTCCCGAGCACCCATGTTGCTGGTTTATGGGGAAACGCCGATCAATCAAACCTGGCCCCTGGCCTAGAGAAGCTCACAGCCTAAAACATAGTCTTCTCTGGAGCAAGTTAGTGACGGGTGTCATCTGCTCAAGTACCTCCAGGCTAAGAGGCTCACACTTTAATGGCCAGGCAATGGGGAGCCATCAAAGGCTGCTGAGGAGGCCAAGGGTCTGAGCAGGGGCCCCGGGTCTGCCCACTGCACTTTCCCCTGTGTCGGGGCGCTGGGCTAGTCAGGTCCCCCAGCTTTAGACTGGATTCTTACTGCCGCCTGCACACAGGACGGTGTAAATGAACTAAATGATAATGCACTGTAACCAACTAGGGCGAGTGTATCTGTGGGGTGCCTGTGAGCCAGAATCAAATGCTACGGGTGCCAGAGACGGAAACAGAGTATATGAGTGTGTGCTGATAGGCACAAACATGTATGTGTACACACATGCAGAGTCACACACACATGCAATAGGCCTTCTAGCAGCCTGATGAATGCCCAAGCCCCTTGGAGCCCCTGCCCCACCTGGTCAGCAGGTTTTCTATGTAGAGGTGGGTGGGCATGGGGTGGAGGAGGCAGAAGCATTCCCATCAGGTGTGTACATGTGAATGTCTCGGCCTGGAGTCGGGGGCACAAAGGTTGAGAAACAGGAGAAGAGACTAACAGAATGACAACTAGCAGATACTCAAGGCCTGCTGAAGACTCTTCATCCTTTTTCCTGAAACAAGATGAAGTTTAGTGGTTGCCTTTTGGATTAAGTCTTGTGACCCAGTGAATGAGAACTGGGGGAGGGGAGGGTGGAAAAGAGGCCTATTTGAGTGTGTATGAAGTAAGAAGAAAAAGGAAATCACAGGAAGAAAAACGAACCAAGCTAAAAATAAGGCAGCTCCAACATTTTGCTACCCAGAAAATAGAACCCCAGCTAAGCAGGGAAACCAGAGTGGTGCAAAATAGCAAATGCAAAGTTCCCACCTAAAAATACCCGAAGTACTAATGTGGACTCATGGTTGAGAAATAGAGAATTTCTGGTATGAGCCCGAGATTTCAGTCTCCCTTGGCAGGGGGGTGTTGCCTGTAGTCTGGAACTTAAGGGTGTCTTCCAACTATGAAGCTGGCAATACAGGACTGGGGTCAACCCTGAGAGTATTCTGATCTGTGAGCTCTGCAACCTACAGAAAACTCAGGACGTGATGATTTGTCTAAAGCTGAGACGGGGGGGGGGGGGGGGGGGGGGGCGCGGCGGGGCGGGGCGATGGGGTGGAAGGCAGAGGGCGGAGGGTGGCACACCACCAACAGACCATGGTAAGGCCTCTCCCTACCGCTTCCCCGTGTGCACAGTGACCAAAGGTTAGGCAGCTGAGTGACTTCAGTTGCTCATTTATTTGCTGAATCACCCCTTTTTCATGTTGTTTCTTCATTTTCACATTTTATAATTACATGTGTCTGTCACCCAGTAGCACAGGAGAGTAGAAAGTGTCCGGGAGATCTGGCTTGGACTCTCAGCTAGCCACTTTTGAGATGAGTGACCCTGCTGACCCTCCAGCTCCTCAACAGCCAAACGAAGTCACTAGACCTCAATGAGTAACAAATGAAGAGCACTGTGCATGTGAGTAATTTTGTCTTCTGCCCAACCCCTGACTCAAATATGTTTCAGACCTTGCTTATCCTGGAATACATGCAAATGCTATTCAAATGATTAACCTCTACCTTCCCTTGAAAATGTGGGCCTTCAATCCCAGGTACAGAAGAGGTCGGCAGCTGTAAGTAACAGTGCGCACAATTTGGAACGGACTCGGAAGACGGGGCCAAGCGCTGGCCCTGGCATTGACCGGCTCAGGCTCTGTGGAGAGTGACTTGCCCCCGCAGAGCCTCGGCATCCTCTGCTGGAGAGTGGGGAGAACACTACTGTCAACTTCATGGGGCTGCTATAAAAGTACAACCAGGCGGAGGGTATAAAAGAACCTTGTAAAGCATAAAACTCTATACAGATGTTACAGATTAGGGCGGCATATACGTACGCACACAGATAGCGATACAACCTTATTACTCCTCGCCGACATCCGGTCTAAATGACTCGCCGTTCAATCAGTTCACATCCACATCTCATTTCGTTTTTATTTCGTGATATCAGTCATATACAGTGCTTTCCACTGATGCCCAACAAACAATCAACTTCTAGATCAGTATTCAGTAGTTTTCGACATTTACCCCCCAAAAGAAGGACCCTGCCACGTGTGACAAGGTTCTGAGACGGCAGGATCTGACTCGAGGGCCCAGAAACATGACATTTTGTGTGTGTGACACCCCCCCCACCGAACAATTCGGAATCACTCCGGGGAAAGGAGGGCCTTTATGTTATGCATACACCCCCTAACGACTGCGACCGCCGCTCTCCTCCTGAGCGTTTCGTTAAGTTTATCATCTGCTCACGTTTGGCACTTTTCCACTAGCTGGGAACCTACAAAAACTGATGTGGTATGACAGCTGAGTCGGTGCTGCCAGACAAGCCTCCCCGCTCGAACATGAGGAGGGGGCGGTAAGAGCCGGGAAGGAGAAGGGGAGGGAGGGCGGCAGCTGTCACGTTCCAGCTGCCACCACGCAGGCTCGCACTTTGGATTTCACTCACGTCCCCCCGATGGAGGCACCAGTCACAGGCCGAGTGACTGAGGGCTCCATGCTCCTCCCGGTGAGCCGAGACTCCCTGAGGACACCCTACCCTCCCGAGGAATTTCTCTCAACGCCCCTTTGCAGCAAAATTTCCTCTGGTCTTTAAACCTGTTGGCCTCTGGGCCTGCTATGTCCACCACCAGCCCACCCCTGACCTTGAGAAGGCCCTGCCCTTCCGCATCTTACTGCCAACTCAGAGGGGCTGGTCACTGAGTCCTTCAGCAGCCCCTGACCACTAGCTGCCAGTCTTGTAAAACTGTTCCTCTGCAGGTGGTGATCACGGAGTGCTCCAAGCCTGAGGGAGGACAGGACCTCTGGGGTCCTGCTGAGCACCTGTCACCAAAGTCCATTAAAATCTCATTCATCCACCACTCGGAGGATGCCTCCCTCTGCTTAGGTTGCTTTCCTCACTGACAATTGATGTTCATTAACAGTGGGAATAATATTGTCGGGGGGGGGGGCGCAAGGGCAACAGAGAGAAGAGGGGTGCTCAAAATTAGGAGAACAGACGTATGGAAGACACTCACCAGCACCTGCAGGGACCCAGTTATACACCCAAAGGGAGCTGGCTAATTTTTGTCATTCTTACTGCTCTGTGGGGGAGGTCGTGGTCATTAGGACCCTCGGTTGCATGTACTCCCTCATATCTGCCAGAAGCAATGGCTTAAGATCAATTACTCTAAGAGCCAAATCATCATTGCAGGCAGATGTCTTTCAACGTCCAATTGGCTCACATCCAACAATTCTATACAATAGGTCAAATCATTCTGTTTCCTGGGGGTTTAATTTGCAACTAATTCCTCTTACAGAGTTTACCAGGAAGCTCCCGCTGGTTAAAAATGAGATGTGCTGGGGTGCTTTGTGGCGATTTCTCTATGTGGCGGACGACCGGAAATGGCTGTTTTGAAAAATGCGCAGGCTGGAAGGACTGCAGCCATTCTGTGCGTCCACCGTCAGCCACGGTCCGCCGGCGACAGCAGATGCAGGGCGGTCTCCTGTCCACAGGCTTGATCGATGGTCTCAATTCTCAGGAGGACCTGAAGCCCACCCCTGCCCTCACGACCTTCGAGCTCAGCTACGGCTCCCAGTGGAAGCCTGCTCGGGAGGGAGAAGCAGCCTGGACAGCCCTGGATCGGGGCCACTGACCCAGGTCCCCCGGCCTGGGTGTGTGCAGGATCTGCGATTTCGTGCTTAGGTGCCCAGACCGCACAGGCCTGCCTTAAGGACTTAAATAGCACAGCGGTTCTTTAAAAATATTTGGGAGGTCAACTAACTTAGACAAGAGCCTGAAACCCTCATCTCCACCACACCAGCTGGCTCCCCATCAGAGCCACAAATGGCAATGCTTCCGGCCTGTGCCCCGCCCTGGGCCAAGATCAGAGCCGGCTCCCCACTGCCCCGCCCTGCAGCGAGGACCTTCCTTTTCAACACCCTAAGACCTTCAAAGGTCTGGTTTAGATCTCACCTCCCTGAAACGCCGTCCCTAACCCACCCCGGGGAGGCGTCTTGCCCCTTTGCTGCCCACTCTTGCACTGATTAGCTGTCCCACTCAAATGTCCATTAATCACCAAGGTCGCCTGACATTTCTTCCAGTACTAGCTCTTTAACTCCCGTGTGATTCTGTCCTTGACTTCTTATCCTGGGATAATCTTCCAACTTGACCGAGGTTTTTGAGAGCAGAGGCTCCATGGAATCAATCTGCGTGTCCAAGTGGCCCAGGGCCTATCTGGTACCAGCAGGGTCTCATTGAGCTAGCTCAATGATTTGTTTCAGGGAAAAGATAAGCTGATGGATGAGAAGTGGGTAGGGGGCAAGTTATGGTTCAGTAACTCCCAACAGGCCTCTGGGTAAAGCCCAAGCCCCTCCCGGGGTGCAGAAAGTGCTCCACGAACTGGCTCGCGCACCTCCCCATGCACCCTCCACTGACTTCAGGGCTGTATTCCTCATTTCTGGGGGATGGCACCGGCTGTTTCTCCCCTGCAAGGTTCCCTCCCTCTCTGCCTCACAAGTGCCACCTCTGAGTTTCCTTGGGGCCCAACTCAGCACCTGCAAAAGCACTGGTGGGTTCCCAGGACCACCTTACTAGTCCCCTCCTCCGAGGCTGCTTGTGTTTCAAGACGTGGGACAAGCATCAACTCCTGGGAGGCCGTTCCTGTCTCCTCTTCCCTTGGAACCCAAGTGACCAAACCATCTTTGTGTGACCTCCACCCCATAAAGTAAAGTCGGACGCACATTGGTGCCTGACCTGGGTCCACGGCTGCCTCCCGGAACCAACAAGGGGACCACAAAATGACTGCTGAATACACAGACTCTCCTAGGGTAATGCCACCTTCCCCCAAATCATCTTATCTTTGCAGCTGACCCCCTCGTGCCCCGGAGGCCTGCAGCCTTTCAGCCCACGCATGTGCGGGGAGTCCTGTGCCTTTCACACCACAAAGAGGGATCGAGGCGGCAGCATCACTGCTCCTTTACCCCAAGCCAGACGGTCAGTCTGTCCAGGGTAGACAGGAGCTTCGCTCTGTGCAACAGGGACAACAGGGCCTTGGGGATATCAGCTCATGGCAGGAGACCCAGCTGAAGGACAGAGGGCCCTGAAACGAGGGTGGGGACAAACACGAGGTGTTTCTTCCGGGCTCACGGTAACCACTGAGTGAACCACAGACAGAGAGCAGGCAGGAAGGCCATGTGACAGGCGTGCACTGCATTTTGCTACTGCGGAGCTTCTTTCTCTCGTGAAGTGACAGGCTGCTCACCTGCCTTCTTGTGAAAGGAAACAAGATGGGGATTTATGGCATTCCCATTGCTCTGAGACCTCAGAGTTATGATTCCAAGGCACAGGGACTGGTAGCCGGCAGCTCAGAGGGAGGGGGGAGGGAAGCGAGAGGGCCAGGGTCGCACCAGGCAGTTACCCGCTGCCCTAGGCTTCCTGGCCACAAACGGCTCCATAAGCCATAAATTTCCCAGAAGTGCAGATGCCCTGGAGACTCACAGCACCTCCCCGCAAAGTGAGACAAACTGGTCTCTGCGTTGCCTGTTTTCAATGTGGGGAGAGCACATGTTCCCACAGCCTCAAAATCAGTCACTCAGACCCTGCCTGGGATGCTGAAGGAGACAGAGGCTTGCTGAGGACACAAAGCAAGAATAAGAGAGGGGGAAGAAAAGTATGAAGTGAGACCCGTGGGATCAAGGAACCTGGGGAAGGCTTCCTGGAGGAGATGACGGAGAGAATTGACGCGGGAGAGAGCAGGGAGGTGTTGGAGGCATTGCCTGGAGCCCGGAGCCCTCTGGGAGGGATGCAGGAGGAGGTGTGGCTGGAGGAAGGCTTGGGAAGTCTGGACTTGAGCAGGGGAGTAACCTGACTGGACACTGGCAAAAGCACCTGGTGACAGTGAGAGGGAGGGATCTGGGAAGAGAGTGGGGGGCTGGCAAGGGTGAAGGGCAGAACGTGGTGCATACAGGGTACCAGGAGCTCAAATGGCTGCTCTTCTTTGTGCAGAGGATGCACGTGCAAAATGACAGCACTTTAAAATACATGAAAAACATTTTCCTACAAGTAGGTACAGTGAAATTATGCCCGTTTGGAAGCAGGCTGTGGAAAGACATCCCCCAGGGAGTCTAGTGTGGCTTCAGCTCACAAACAGGTTTCCAGGGTGCTGAGCAGAAGCTGCAGACACCACGTGGCACAGGCTGTGAGGAGGTCTGCCTGATCACAACTGGTGACAAGTGGACAGAGGCACCCAAAGCCACTGGCCAAACCTGATGGCCAGCAGACAGAGGCTTTCTGTTTGTGGGAGATTGTGTCCCTGAGCCTAGTGGGACCTGTGTGCTTCTAATGAGCCTTACTGGTACTACTGCCACCATCAGAGTAGGTGCTAAGCCATCTCAGGATCAGGCTGAAGCCTTGACTTTAGAGACTGGGAAACTGAGGCCCCGAGGAGCAGTGCCTCGCCCAAGTTCACATCAGGAATCAGAGAAGATGGGTTGAGCCCCTGAGTCCTTCAGCTCATGATTCTTCTCCCTACCCACACCGCAACCTCCATCCCAGCCCTGTTGTCCGGCCATTTAAAGGTTTACAAGATGCTGCTGCTAAGACCACAGCTCTATGAAGCTAAGGAAAAGAGCTTGCCCTCAAGAAAAGAGTGCATTGCTCTCTTTTCTAAGGAAAAGAGAAGGCTGGGCCCTCATGCTGCCCATTCTGGACAGGCGGCCAGGGTTCTGCTTCTTTCTGAAGCCTGAAGTGCATGGGGAAGGTCAAGGAGACACCAGAACGGATGTCCACCCTGCTGCAATGGAGGCAGAAAGAGAATGTGCAAGAAGTCAGGGAGAATAATGCTGCTGGCAGACCAGACCAGTGTCAGGCATAGAAGGAGGCTTGATGCTAAACCAGGGTCTCTTATACCGTGGGACCATCTGTCCCAGATTCATGGAGCCAGGTATTAAAAAGCGGATTCCAGGGCTCCGGTTAAAGTCTGTAATGGGCGGGGCCTAGGAACCTGCATTCTCACATCACCCACCCACCTCACCCTCACTTCCCCTGGCTGGGTGAGGCGCCACTTGGCCTGCTTGGAGAGCAGTCTTGGGGGCAGAGAGCACAGGCAGGCATGCCACGGAGCCTCCACATGCCCTGCACCGCGGGATGGTTTGCTTTGCAATGAAGGGCTAATGTGCGTAGTTCATCTGGGGACTCTCCCATGATTTACCCTCCCAAATCTCCATGACTGCCCTCATCGCCACCTAAAAATGCAATGCACCCTGGCCCTCAATAGCCTGGGGCTGAGCAGCTGGCTTTACTTGCCACACGTAAGCCCCATAGTGAGTTGGGGACAGAAGGAGCTCATACAATCACCACAAAGACTGCCCTCCCAGTGCAGAAGCACAGCTCATGTGGCCTCTTGTCCCGATTTCCTGTGTGACTTCGGGCAAGTCCCCTAACCTCTCCCACCTTCATCTCCCCACCTACATAACTGGGGTATTTGCCACCCTGGAGCATGGAAGGTCTCAGTATGTCAACATAAACACAAGCGCTATTTATTACATGGTATTTTGCTCTGGGGGGTGAGCGGGGGGATCATGAAAAGGTTTGCACTTTTCTCCCAGTTTTAGAGATCAGGAAGCAAACGGGCATTATTTTTCAGCAACAGGCAAGAAGGCACTTGCGTGACTGATACCTGGCTCACCCATGTCTCCCGGAAAAGAAGCCAGGGTCCTTGGTAGGCATCTCTGAACGGCCCTTTCATAATTTTGAAATCTCAAGTGTGTGTTTATGTCAGTACTTATAAAGGGAGACGGAACCACCCTTGT
Source organism: Desmodus rotundus (assembly GCF_022682495.2). Classification (NCBI taxonomy): domain Eukaryota; kingdom Metazoa; phylum Chordata; class Mammalia; order Chiroptera; family Phyllostomidae; genus Desmodus; species Desmodus rotundus. Next base: position 29,724,077 of record NC_071387.1, on the reverse strand, counting down.
CAGGAGAGGAGATAATTGTCAAGCAGCCTCCCTGGCAGAGGCACTGTGTGTAATTAAAGATGATAATTATAGCTCCACGGCTAGTGTCAAACCCAGGGCTCTTTCCAGACATGAAAGATTGCGCCTTTCTCGCCCCGTGTGCAAAAACACATAAGGCCCATTGTGAATGGGAAGAACCGGGCAGCTCCATCCTATAGCTAAGGGCAGCGTCTGTGGGCCAAGCCCTTGGGATGGTTTGATCTGCGTGCCTTATCCAGGAGAGTTGGTCAGACACTCCCGAGCGGGGTCCTTTTCAATCCTGCCTCTCTACAGGATGAGACCAGGTACCAGGGACACTGGGGTGATGGGTGGCCCCAAAGAGTGGGAAGGAGGGTGAGGTTGGTTCCCCTGGAAGCCACATTCTTGCAGGCACACAGGGCTCCCCTCCCCAGAGTCCACCACTGAGACAGAACATTGATTCAAACACTGAACTGTTCACCCACACTTGCCCACGGGGGCCTCTGCTGATTGATACAGGTCCCCCTGCCTTCCAGCCTGTGAGCTCTGGAGCGCAGGGGCTCCTGTGCTGTCTGTATCCCCAGGGACCTGGCTCAAGGCACAGGCTTCAGGCCATGGATGGAAGGGGCAGGAGACAGACTGATGTAGCACAGCAAAACGAGCACTGACTGGGAGTCTCGAGACCCGAGGGCTGGCCCGGCACTGCTTGCTGGGAGACCCTGGGCAGGCTGCCTCCATTCTCTCATTTTCACTTTCTCTGTCTTAACACCGAGAATAACGGGGCCTGCTCTGAGGATGAAATGAGATAATGTCTAAGAAAGTCCTTTGTAGTCAGTAAAAGGAGAAGTAAATATAAACTGTTATGGTAACCCCTCACGTCTAACTCAAAGCCAACATCCTGGGAAAAAAAAAAAAAAAAAAACTAGAGAAAGGCCAACTAATCTGATAATATTAATTAGAAATTTCCATAGACCCAGAGATTTCCTGAAACAAAGACGTTTTCCTCACAGACTCTTAAGCCCCAGAGAGGGAAAAGACACCACTCCCTGCAGACAGGGCCCTGGGGGCCGAGCCATGGACGCCATAGGCAGGGCTCCAGCAGGGGAGGGAGGCAGGGGGAGGGCCTTCTTCATTCTCTCCCAGGACTGCACAGAGGTGACAACTCCCATGGGTGCCAGCCACTACAAAGCCCTAGGGATGCATGTGCTCAGGAGGGAAGACGGGTCCTTTCCAGGTAATGAGCTCCCCAGGAACAACGGAAGACTGGCTGCAGGAGGCTTTGCTTGGCGACAGTCACCAAACCACACGTGCTGACCGGGAGGTGCCCTGGGCCAGGACTTCCCTTGCACCACCCCAGGAGCAGCCCCCACCTTGTCCCCAGGCCTTCTGTTTCTTCACCTGTAGAACAAGGGGGCCACTAGACAGCCCTCTAGTGTAGTGCCACTCCAAAACCCCCACTCTGTAAAGGAAGATTTCCAGCGAGTGGAAAGGTTTTGAGTCAAGTTCAAGCTCTCCAAACAGCCCCACACGCAGTTCAGGCAGAGATCAGCAGCACTGGTTCCAGGCGACTCCAGGGCTCAGTCCATCCCAGGCTGTGAGCCTGGGTTTAACGCTCCAAAGGAGATTCCACCTGGGCCCCAGCCTCAGCGACCCTGCCCCTCTGTTGTGGAGCCCCCCACGTGGCCCAGGCCTGGAGCCCGAAGGCAGCCCAGAGCTTTCTGCGAGCACAAGCGGCCTTGGGAATTTACAGTAAATCTTGGTCCAGCTGAAAATCAGGTTCAAGTCTCAGAAATAAACAGGCTGAGTGTATTAATTACAAACAAACTCTTCCTCCTAATTTCGGGGTGTAAATTATGAAAATAAGGAAAACATCGCAGAGTTGCCTCTGAGGCTCAATGCTGCGGCCTAGCTGAGCCAGAGGTGGGAGCGAGGGTGGGGGAGGAGTGGGCCAGTCCAGGGCCTGTTCTCCTTCAAAGGCCCCTCCGCAGCAGAACTCTTGTGGTCTGTGGAGCCAGTCCTCTAACCCTCCTCTGGGTCCGCCCTTAGGGCACAGGGCTGGGTGCTGCCTCTGGATGTCTCCGCTCCCACCACCCTTCCCAGCCCAGTCACCTGGCAGAGAAATCTGTTCTAACCCACACCCCCCACCCAAGCAGACCAGACCCCCCAGGTACGTGCTTCTATGCCTGCACCGGACATATCTGGAGGGCTGACTGCAGTTACAGGGCCACTTCCCACTACAACGGCCCTCCCTGGGGCAGGTCCACGTGCACACCACCTCCTAGCAGGCGCTCAGCAGGTGCTGGCAAAGCTGCTCCTCAGAGGGGAAAGACACCTGGGGTTGAGCTGCCCCTCCTCCATCTTACCTGGTTCTACCTGGCCCCACCCCCCAGAAACCAGCCCATCCTCCTCCCCCTATAGGCAGTTGGGCTCAGAATTAACTCTTTCCTTGGCAAAGGGTTAGCAGAAGCAGCTCTGAGCAGGGGAATTCAAACTAGAGCGGAAAGGAGAACTAAAGCCCTAGAAAAGGCCAAGGAAAGCAAGTGTGGGGGAGGGATGCTGTCACCCACTGGTTCTTTCTAGTTCTGCTGGGTTGTGAAGTTGTTGTGGGCACCCCCGCACTGGGGATGCCCATCCCTGTCTCTACTAGCCTCAGACCCATGGGCTTCTCTCAGCCTGGGGTCCCCTCTACCCCAACGACCACCTGACCTGCTCCTGTGTGGCCTTGGGAACACAGCTCCCAGGATGCTAGAAATTCTCCCTGCTGGCTCCATGCAGTTGCTCGAGCCTCTCCTGCTCTGTCAGTGGTAAAATGGAGACAATCCCAGGCACTGCCTTCCTGGACTTACGGAGGATGAGGAGGGGAGCTCTGAAGGGTAGGGCTCCTGGCGGAACGGCACCCTGAACCGTTCTGATCTGAAGAACTGCGGGAGTTGGGGACGGAAGTAGGTGAACATGTGCAGAAGGGCTTCCAGGGAAGGTGACCCTGAGCTGGCAGGCCTGGCCAGGTTTAGAAGGGAGGGGCACGGCAAGAGCAAAGGGACCGGGATGGGGCCAAGAGAGGAAGAAATCGACAGGACACAGACTCCCCCTCCATGCCACTCTGTGCCAGGACTGTGTTGGCAAATTGGGGAGGTGGGGGTTGGGAAGGTCATGTGGGGTCAGGTCAGAGGTTGACCTAGCTTTAGCGAACAAGATGCTATCGCTGAATGTGGCATGATAAGGCTGATGATCGTGGGAGGAAGATGAGGGCTCTGGCACCAGCTAGAGCGGGGAGACTAGGGAAGGTGGCAACACCAGGGGCCGAGGGTGACAAGGACAATGCAGATGTGAAAGGACCCCAATTTGGTGATGGGATGCTGCAGAGGGTGGCTTCCTGGAGGATGCTGTGTTTGGGGCTTGGAGACACGAGCGTATGTGCCAGTCCCTATGAGCCCTAGCAATGGAAGTGAACCTACTGAGGGACAGGCCAGAGGGCACGAGCCCAAGATCAGACAGCCTTCCATCCTCGGGGAGAGTTCACTGATCACTTGCACAATGCTTCACCAAAACCAGCAAGTTCTGACCTGGGGACATTCTTCACCGTAAAGTTCTGGGCCGACACTGCAAATACGAGGCACCGACAGTCCGAGGGCAAGGGTTCCCAGCCCTGTGGTCCTTGCCCGCCAGGGGTGCCCCATGCAGCAGATAAATTACGACCCAGCAGATAAGTGCTGTATCAGCACGCTCCGACTGTACCAAGAGGGATCATGGCAGCTAGAACAGGGAGGAAGAACAAGGAAGCCAGGGGATGACTCTCTTCCAGGGCATCATTTTTTAGATTGCCAGGTACAATTACAAGTCTGCGTTCTGGAAGGGAGAAAGAAGAAGTGGCATTTTATTTACTTATGCTCACACTGCCTGTTTCGGAAAAGGACCAGAGGCAGTGTACCACATCAAAACACATGGGCCAAGCCAGCTGAAAGAGACCTGAAAGGCAGGACAATGGGGGAGGGAGACTTGGGGGCAGGGGCGGGGACTAAACCTGAGGCACCTGCCAAATTACCCCATAGGTGGAAAGACTGCATCAAAGCGAATGCCAACCTGTGGCTACCCAGTGTTCGGATCAACCCGGCAGAGACCCCACAGAGAGAGGGGGTCCTAGAATGGGACACAGTTCTGGTCAGCCTCTATGACTCAGCTTTCTCATCTGCAAAATGAAATGATCCCATTGCTTTCTGCCAAAGCCTCAGGGAGATTCCCAGCCTAATCTATAAAACCACCCTTTAAACATAGCTCTCTGTCATCGGTGTAAACTTCCAGAAAGTCAGCCTGAGCCCTTGTTAGAGGAGGGTACTAATTAATTAGACAAATAATAGGGTATGGGGCAACTCGCTGAATCTCCTTCCTTAGGTGGAGCAGGAATGTCGGCCTGCGGTCTCCATGGACAGCCTCACAAACCAGTTTCCTCTCCCCAGATCCCCCCAGTGGGGCCCCCAGGCCACCAGAGTACCTGGGCTCTCCTCTGACACACAAATGCAAAGGTGCCCACACATGGAACCACCAGCTCCGCCTCCAAGAAACTTCCTCCCCCTTTTTGGATAGGACAATACCCATCAGGTAATTGAAACTCTCATCCTCCCGTTCACCAGGACCCCAGCTTCTCCCTCTCTCTTACCCACTGCTTCTACCCTACCCGCCCACTCCAGCCCATAGCACCCTGAAGCCACAGCCCTGGCTCAGGCCTCGGCCCACTGGCCCAGATGACTGTCTAGCCACAGAGCCACAGAACCAGTCTCCCTGCCTCTTGCTTCTCTTTGCTCTAATCCATCCCACACACCCAGGCAGGCACAACTTCCTAAACAACTTCCTAACTGTGGCACACCCTGCTTAGGAATGGGCAGTGCTTCCCCACGGCCTGCACGCTCTGCCCCACACATGCGGGACTGCCGGGTGGGTGAAGGGAGCCAGGAGCTTTGCTGCCCATCGACCTGAGTCTCCCTGAGTCAATTTCTGGACAGGTATTTCCATCAGTTTCTATGCCTCCAGATCTTTTAACGTCTCTCTGGGGTTCTGAAAGGCAAGGGGCAGGGGTGGGGAAGTCTGGCACACAGCAGGTACGTCGTCAATGACTGTCAGCTTTCTGTGGCCTATTTCTGTTGCAACTTTCCTGAAAAGCTGGACAAGCTCAGTGACCAGGGTCAAAAGGGAGAGGGGCACATGGGGTGAGAGAATAGGAAGTGCCTGCCAGCATGGGCCCACTGGTCACCATGGAAACCGAGGCCTCATGCTCCTCTCCCTGTGGCTTCCCTCCCACCAGGCCTTCCTGGGCCAGGAGCTTAACAAGTGAGCACCACCAGGCTGGGTGTGTGAGCCTGCTATTTCTCAAGATCAGGAAAGTCATCGGGTGACTAATACAAAATCTATTTACACTTGATTATCTTCTTCCTGTCCTGTAGGTAAGTCATTCTGGTAAATGATAGACCAGCCAGGGAACTCTGCACAGTCCATGACCAAGCCTTCTGTCTGCCAGGAATGTGTAAGGGCAGGTTTCAAAACCTTTCAAAACAAAGCCCAGGAACCCTAGATTAGAAGTTAGGAGCCCCGCTTGGCAGCTTGCTGCTGTGTGGCCTTGGCCAGTTAGTGCTTGGCCCCTCTGGACCTCGAGCACAAAGGGGATGCTATGTGGAAAACACTGCTTCTCAAGGACAGTTCCACCCTGACACCAGCCAGGGCAGAGTCGTGACCACCAAGACAGGCTGAAGCCTGAGACGACTTGCGGGGAGGGCAGACCAGGAAGGGTCTTGGGTCCTGCAGAGGGGGAGAGAGGCAGCGTGGCGGGAGGGGAGTGAAGGGGTGAGGAAGAGGCGAGTGCAGGGGACAGTCGAGGAGCAGAGTCCACAGCCACTGCAGAGCTGGGAAGGGCCTGGACTCCGAGGCCCAGACAGAGAGGCCCTTTACTTTCCCAGTTCCCAGCACAGGAGAACAGCACAGCCTTGAACTGGGGGCAGAGATGATAGTGAACACACAAGGAAGGTAGAGAAATCTCAGTTAGGGTGGCCAGAGAGGGCCTCTCTGACACCCAGTCATAACTCAAGGACAACCGCCCTTACTCTGAGAAGCATTTGCTGGTTGGTATCTGGGGGTGAGGGGAAGGGCTTTATTCCCAAAATCAACAACAGCAGCTCCAGGGAGGGCTTCTAGAGCCTGCCTGCCAACAGGGTACAAACCTGCAGCTCCTAGTGCTACCTGTCCTGAAAAACAGAGGGCAGCATGCATGCTCCTGGGAAGAGGTGCCAGGGCTCGCTCTTCCTCACAACCTGGCAAGACCTGGGCTGATGCCACGTGGAGGTGGTGGGGGTGGAGCAGGAGGAGGTGCAGTCCGACTTTGACAGCTGGAGGAGCAGGGAGCCTGAGGGTTTATAAAGACCATCATGGCGCCCAGGGGAGAAGGCAAAATCTGACTTTCTAGCGAAGGAAACTGAGGCCCAGAGAGGGAAAGCAACCTGCCTCGGGACACACAGCACACCAGGGCAGAACCAGAGCTAGAAGTCACATTTCCTGCCTCCTTCCTCCTGAAATAGGCCACAATAGTAACATAGAGACTTGGACATGATGCACACCCCCACTCTCAGAAAGCCTGCTGCTGCTAAAAGAGGCCATGACAGAGAAGAGATACAAAAAGAAAGGTTTCCCCCTCCCCTCTGCCTTTAAAGTCGGTGACTGGCTTTACCTGGACTGTGCCTGCCAGCACATGGGGTTAAAAAGAGCAGAAGGCAAGTTGTGAGCAAGGAAAACAGCCATGTCAGGGGAGCAGGCTCTGGGTGAAATGGCTTTCCTTTCATTTCCTCTTATTACGCTATAAACTTGATTTAATAATAAAAACACGCTGAGGACTTTTTAATGTGTAATAGCTTATAACATTAAAAATTATGGGAAAATGCTTTCAGTGAATGTGTATGTGATTCATCCTGTGAGATGACCCTTTGAACAATTTATAAGGGATGTTGTTGGGGGGGGAGGCCACACATAAAAAGGGGGTCTAAGTAACTGTAAAACTCCCAGGTATTTCTGCAGACCCTCTGGGAGGACAAGGACAGATGTGAGAGTGTTTCAGCTGCAGGCTCCAGAGGGTGGGCTTTTCCTGGTTTTGCTGCTCACTTAGCCTTTCCGAGTCTCAGTATTCCCATCTGTAAAACGGGGGTGACAGAAGTAAGTACCCACCCCTCACAGGCTCCCCGTGAAAATCACATGAGCTAATCCTGGCACACAGAGAAGCTCTCTGCAAGAAATAACGACCACCATCCCCCTCACCACGACCACCTTAGGAACCTTTCAGAATTCCTGGGGCTGAAGGCCTAGGGAGAAGGGATCCCAGCTGACAACTTCTGTGCTTTTAGGTGAACTAGGGCTTCCTGACCCAATCAGCCTGCAGAAGCTCTTGCCCCATCATCATCGTCATGCTTTTCCTATCATTACCCTATCAAAAAAAGCCTCATCTCCGGCCTCTCCTCTCCAGTAAAAGGATCCCACACCTCCTTGCCTTTGCTCAAGCTCTTCCTCTGCCTGGGTTACCAGATCCTGCTCTCATCACCACCACCTCCACGCTCCACCCGCCGCCCACGTGGGTCGTCCAAGCTGGGTGCCTCTGCATCACCTCTGTGTACCAGCCACTGACCACCTGGATCCATGACTGCCTCCCTGCTTTGTGGAAATGCCTGGGGACGGTGGCAGTACCTGTCCAGGCTACCCAGCCTGGTCTCTATCACTAAGGGCACAGCAAGGGCTCCAAGGCTGACCAAGCACACCGCAGAGGGCCTGAGGACAGCCTGCTCCACCACCCTGTTGTTTTGGGCCCCCACCTCCAGGTGGCCAGGGCCTGGCCAGAGAATTCAACAGCACCAATTACCAAGCAAAGGACCAATAGACCCTCTGCTCCTCAGTAACAGTTCACGCTCACGGGCCAGGCTTGCTCATTCCACTCGAGGCCATGTCAGCACTGTGTGTCCTGTTTTACAGTGAGGGCACCGTGGCTCTCCATAGGCTAAGCATCCTCACCCGCCCAGCCGCCCAAGTCACCCTGACTCAGAGCCCAGCACCCTTCCCACACGTCGGCAGGCCTCCATGCACCTGGGGCCCTCAAGCCTGGGACAGAGACTGGGGTGAAGAGGGAAAGAATGGGCTGTGAGGCAGGGCCGTGGAGGAAGGCGGCTGGATTCAATTCTACTGGCTCAGTGGGAGGCTTGGCCTGGAGCACACGAGATACATAGACACTGGGGCAGGAAGGAAAGCTGGAAATGCTCTGATTCTTCCTCTTTGGTTTACAGGTGAGAAAACTGAGGCCCAGGTGGCATGGAAAAAACCAAGACCAGAGAGGGATGATCCAAGCAAGATGCAAAGGGGCCTAGGACTGAACAGCACGAGCCAGGCTGGAATCGGGAGAGGGAGCTGCCAGCCCTTACCAGATCCTCACCTATTCAAAGTTGGTCTCAGGTGCTCCCTTCACGGGGCGGGTCCCAGGTGTCTAATGACGAGGCAGCACGCAGTGAATCACGGAATCTTGGAGCTCGAGGTTGATACGGACCTCAGAGGTCACTTGAGTAACCACCCGTTTGAGACTTAACTGCCTTTATGTCACCTCCCAATGCTGGCTGTCTTGTCCCTGCTTGGTTACCTCTAGGACAGACAACTTACTGTCTCACTAGACAGCTTCATGTTTATTCAGTGGGTTAAAAAAAATCTCAAGAGGATTATACCTTTGCTGAGCCTCAGTGGCCCTACTTATTAAAAAAAAAAAAGCTTGGACTGTGTCAGTAGCTTTCCACCTGGGTTCCACAGAGCCCTCAGGATTTTCTCTTTTTATTTATTGATTTTAGAGAGAGAGAAAGGGGGAGGGGGAGAGAGAGAGACATCAATCTGTTCTTCCACTTATTTATGCATTCATTGGTTGCGTCTTATATGTGCCCTGATCAGGGATCGACCCCGCAACCTTAGTGTATCAGGATGATGCTCCAACCAGCTTAGCTACCCGGCCAGGACTAGCCTTTGAGTTTTAAGGAGGCACCTCCAGAGCTGCTGTTGGAGTGAGAGAAGCGATGGGGGCAGAAAGTGAGGCCCACCAGGCAATCCATGGGCCTCTGGGTTGTGGGATTCTGTGGAGAGCTGAGCCTCAATCTTGGAGCCAGAATCTAATCCTGTGGGTGACGCAAAGGGCAATCTGTGGAGAGGGAAGCTGAGGCAGACAAAGGGGAGGAGGTGAGAGGTGCCCTGGGGAAACAGGCATGATTCTCCATGCCGTCCCACCCAGCCATAGTCCATGGGGCTAGGCAGAGTTCTCTGTTCACGAACGCACACCCCCCAAAAGCTCCTACGACCTTCTGCATGGAGCCGAGGATGCAGAGAACAAAACCTCATCAGTTACTCACAGGCCACATCTGCTGTGCTGGGGAATCTGAAAATCAAGCTGGGGCGAACCAGGGCTGAATGGGCCCTGGAGAGACTAGCCTGCACAGCGGTGAAAACAGGGCTGAGGGGCCTCAGCCGTCAGCCCCACAGCTGACTTCAAGCTGGGTGCCTTGGGCTGGTTAATTAACCTCTCCGGGAGGCAGCGTCTTCATCGGTATAATGGGCACCTACACATCGAAGGGGGATGGTGAGGAAGCAGTGAGAATTCCCGTCTGCTGCTGTAAACGAGCACAAGGGAACTTAGCAGCTGTCGCCACTGCTGTCGATATGATCACCACTTGAGCCGTCATTCATAAATAGGTAAAAACAGAGCCACAGAATGCGCTCCCCAAGGTCAAACAGCTAGTTTGCACTGACCGCCCCCTCTAAGGCTCCTGCTTCCCGGGGGGCATCCAGGTGGCAAGCCGTCTCAGGTGGAGAGGGCACGCTCTGCTGGGCAGCGGCACTCTGAGGCACTAAAGCAGCCTGCCCCGTGACTAGAAGTTACACACACACATACACACATTAATGTCAGAGCACCCCAAAAACATCACCCTGGAAGGATGGATGTAACTTTTCCTGTGCCGTCCTCTATTCCACTGCCCTCACCAGCACCCACCTATGTCCCCCACCCCCTCCTCCTCCCTTGCCAGCTCAGTGAACTGCTTCCTGGAGTATTTATGGTCCCAGCCCCCATCCCTGCCATCAGTCACACCGGTGACGTTACACACAAAGAATTCCAAGTCAAATGGAACAAGGTTGTTATAACCAAAAAACGTCCTGTTTAATCACCTAGTTCCTTAAAAAAAAAAAAGAAAAAGAAAAAAAAAAAGAAAAGTGGGTAAATTTGGGCACAGGCTCCAAGCTGGGAAGAAAGCCTAGAGAAGCAAGTACAAGAATACTTCTTTGGAGGGAGAATGCAGAGAGATCTTAACAGGTTCCTGGTGAACTCAAACTGCCCGGTCTTGGGCCTGGCCCCTGTGGGTATGCCTCATTAAAAAGCCAAAGTCTCACAGGACAATTCGACCCAGCTAAGTGGCCACTCAACACTGAGGCCCACGGCAGTGCCCAGAAGGAACGCAGCTCCATTCCAAAGTCGCCAGGCAGCGGCGGGCCCCCCACACAGGCTCCCAGCAAATGTCCCCTCCTGACTTTAGCTCCCTGCTCCCACATTCTGTAGATGTAGGTCTGAGCCCCTCACTTCTATAGGTGTGACCCCAGGGAAGAGACTTGTCCTCAGTTTTCCTCTGCTGTAAAACAAGACAACACCTTCTTTGCAGGGACACGGTGAAGCATGTGTGCCAAAGGGCCCAGGACAGAGCCCAGGGGCCACCTCAGATGGCTCCTGCCATTTCCTTGTGTTCCGGATACCCCACAGCCGAACACAAACACTGCGCTTCCTCCAGCCCTCCACCCGAAGGCCGCCCTGCCGAGCACCAGTCTCACGCTGGGCAGTCTGCCTCCAACTTATAATTACGTGTCCTTAGGCAAGAGCCCTTCCTTCCTTAGCCTCAGTTTCCCTGTCTGTTAAATGAGGCTGCTGGGTTTGGATCCCCTTGAGGATCCTTTGCTGCCCTGACATATGAATGTGCCAGTTTCTCAAGTCACTCCTATAACCACCACCCCCTTAAGCCCGGGCTGATGCCTGCTGAATGCAAGACTGGCAGGAGGTGCAGGGCTCAAGCTCCCCACAGCCGGGCCTGAGGCTGGCACAGCCCCCAGTGGTGGTGCCACGGAGCTGGTGTTTCACTGAGCCCGGTGGAGGTGACAGAACGTGGGAGGTGATGGGCTGTGACGGCAGGAGCGGGTATCACTGCAGAACCGAGGTGAAGACTCCACCAGCACACCTGGTTCCAAGTCACTGGAGAAGGGGGCGCTGCCCGTCCCTCAGGCCCCTGGCCCCAGTGCACACTTGGCCCTCTGCCTCTTGCGGGCCCCAAAGGCCACTCCGCCAGGAGAGACTAGGACGATGGGAGTGAGTGTGAGGGGCGGCCCTCCAGGACTGTGGCTCCTGGGCCCTTCCCAGGGCGGCCAGGCATTTGGAGACCACGTGGTCGCCAGAGAACCCCGTTCCATACACAGGAGGAGCAGCAGGCAGAGTCCTGGAAGCAGGGTCTGGACTTGCGCCCAGGTCCTTCCACAACGTCCTAGGTGGTCTCCACAGCCCCGGGAGCTTCTATCCTGCCTGGGCCCAGCGTACACTCTGTGCTCAGTAAATGTCTCTTCCTGTTCATTCCTTCTTCTGATGCAGAAGGAAGAAAGAGAAAGTGCTCAAAGAAACAAACAACAGAGGGCCACAGAAGGAGGCGTCTCTATCTTGAATCCTAGACATAGAGGACACCAATGCACGCGGCCTCAAAACCAGGGCTGGCTCCCAACATGCTCCTGGCCACCCTGCTGCGGGAACAGAGGGCTCTGACCCACAGGTGCTCTTCTGTCTCCGGCCGTAAGGGGGGGATTTCTCCTCTGAGGGAGATCTCTCCCCAGTCTGCCTATGATGGCTGATAATCTATTTATTCTCTAAAGATGCTCTAGGCGTTGTCCTGGATGCTCCAGGCATTATGATGTCTGGCCACATTCTTTTGGGACAACACAACTGCTTTGACAAGGTTTTGCCATTAAAGGCCAATATAAAAATAGCCACAGGTAGACAACAAGGGCTCTTCAGGCTACTTTCGCCCCCAAACAAAGATTTCCTCATATCTGGACTGAGATGATCTTGCCCACAGTGACCTAGTTCACCGCCGTCTACTAGGGAATGAAAGACGGTGACCCCGCCTGCCTGGAAGCTCTCAGTTAAGTTTTCGGTATCAAATGCTATATCTTTCTTCAGTCAGAAATTCCCAACAGAATTTTCCCTCTCTTCCCCCAGTTACTTCTCTGTCCCTGTCTTCGTTAATTGTCCTCGGTGCCCTGGTGTCTGGACTTCCACTGCACCCTGCCAGGTTCCTCCTGGTGCAGGTGAACCGTGAAAGGGTAAACCATGGGAAACATTCAACACAGCGCGGCCTCCTTGAAAGCACAAACCTCCCCGTGCCGAGACTGGCCGGCGACCACCCTTGTGTGTCTGGGAGTGGGCTCCCCACCACCCTGCTGAGTTGCGAGTCCCTGTGCCGACTTCTTGGCTTACCTGTCATGATCCTCTGGGCCTCGTAGGGCTCCATGTAGCCAGCGCTCTCCCCCTTTCCCGCTTTGCTCTTGAGATCATTCTTGGCATCAAAGGGATCTGAGTAGTCGTCAGCAATAATCACCTGCAGGGAGGAAGATGGAAGGGTGAGTCCACCTTTGGCTCTCGGCTGAGCAGCCAGGCTTTGCTCCAACACACAAACACCGAGCCTGCGCCACACCAGCAAGGAGGTGGAGGGGGAGGCTGGAGCCAGACTGGTGCCCGCCCTCAGGCAGCTCCAGTTCTTGCAGGGATAACAAAGGGACTCCCCACCGCCCCCCACCATTGGCAGTGCTCCATCACAAGAGGGGGACCTCTGAACCCTTACGTGCAGCATGGCCCGCTCTGGGCACAGTGCGGTGAGAACAGAAGGGCATCTGGGTAGAGAGGCACAGAGGCAAGAACCTGGAGGCTGTCTTTGGGAACGCAAATTGCTCAATTTAATGGAATGGAAATGGAGGAAAGTTGGAAAGGAGATGGCAGAGAGCTGGAAATGCTGACAAGCTCCTGGTGCTGGCTGAGGCAAGGGGAGCTCGTCTAGAGATAATTACGTTGAGCGTTCCATTTTCCTCAAATCTGGAACACGACCACGCCTTGGGTAATCAGAAAACAATTTGGTGAGATCAACTCCCTGCGAAGAAGACTGTGGCCCCAGAGAGGCCTGATGAAAACACAAAAGCAGCTCGGGGAAGGCCGGATGAGTACCAGGGCCAGAAAGGACGTAGGAAGCAACAAATCAGAAGACCCTTCTGTAACAGATGGGGAAGCTGGGTCCAGAGGAGGAAGGGGCTCGACCAAGACCCTTGGACAGACGCTCTGCTCCAGGGCCCTTCCTGGCCTCTGCACTGTCTATATTCCAGAAGAGAGCAAGTTTCACATCAGATGGCCGGAGAGTCACCTGGGGGTAGACAGTGAGGGGGCGGAGGGGGGAGTCCCATGAAAATGCGAGAATCTGGGCTTTGAACACTTCAGAGACGAGTTTCACATTTTCCCTGGAGAAGGGTAAAAATTCTCAGTTGGAGGATAAGTGTAAATATGACACCTTTCTCTCCCCTTTCTTACTTCCCAACCTTCGTGAGGGGCACACTTACCAGAGGGGAAAGGATAGGGGCCCACCAAACTCGTTTAGCTGCACTACAAACTCACAGTGATTTCTGTCATTACCTGTCCCTATGGTCACACATCTGGCAAAGGGCAAGTCCTCAGCCTCCCAGCCAGGGCCACCCAGCTGCCCCTCTTGGAAGGTGGTAGGTTAGTGCTTCTCTCAACCCTTGGGGTTGCATGAATTGTTATTTAAATTGTGGGCTTAATTAGAAACCACAGGAGCCTCCTCTGTCCCCCAGCTCCTGGAATGTAAGGCATTCAAGGGGCCTGTAAACCCGGGGGAAGGGAAAATCCCCCTTTGTCTGTCCGGTGAATGGCAGCTTGTGGCAGCAGCCATGGCAGGGTGAACTAGTGACCTCCAGCTGCCGGGAATGTGATGCCCAGGAAGGGACAGCGAGCAGCAGCCCTGTCACGGGTGTGTGGAGCGGGGCCAGTGGGAGGCATAGCACATGGCGAGCTTATCGGTGAAAGACCCAAGGCTGAAGTGCCCCTGACGTGAGCACGTGCGCCCCGCTGCCCGCCCCCAAGGCCTGCCCACCACCACTCCAGCGTGGGTCAGGCTCTGAGTCCCAGCGGGGGCCCTTCCAGATGCTGACATTGTAACCTGGGCCTTTCTTGAGACTCACTGAGCTCATATGACACCAGGCAAGGGAAAGACCACGGCGGGGGGAGCTGGGCCAGGCCATGTCTCTCACTTGATATTTCTATTCTACCATATGCAGAACACAGCAGGCAGAAACGTATATACGTGAACCACTGTCAAACAGAAGAGCTCAGATGCTGATCTGGCACAGGGTTTGGTGTCTTAGAGTTCAAGAGACCAGAGGTCCACATGCAGAAAATGACGGACCTGCGGTGGCTGACATCTAATCCTGCGTCTCCTGAGCCAGACTTCCTTGCTGTCTTTTTCCAATGTGAACATCCTCCATCTATTCTGCAGCGAGGAAGGGAGCAAAAATTCCCCCAAGGAAACAAAACCATTTGGGGGGACTGGCAGGGGAGAAAGAAGACAGGGGAGGGAGCTTGGCTACACGGAAGTGCTCTGTGATTTGCAAACACGGAGCCTTGCAGGATATAAACCAAATCTTTGTTCGCCCTGGGACAGAAGCTCTGGGAGGCCTTGGGTTCAGCAGGCACTATCTGTACTTTCTAATTAAAATGAGATCTGAGCTTGGGCTGTCACGGGCCTCCAGCTGCCTGTCTGCTTACTTCCGTTTCAATAAGAATTTACAAACCCTAAGACCAGGAAAAGCCCCTGGTCTCCGCTGACATATGGTTCCAGTTATACCTGCTGACAGTTGAAAATCCTTCCGTTTAAAAAAAAAAAGTTTAGGATTCTGTTAGTCTAAGAAGCAAATCAGAAGGTTCCTAAAATGTATATTTAATCAATTTGCTTTCAAACTTCAAAGTGAGGTGGGTGGTGGGGAGGGAATTGGAGGTTTGAGCAACCTGAAACTCTGCAAACACTCACCGAGCTGTCTGACCTTTTGCAAAATCATGTCCTGGTTTTGGGAAGTAAAAATTTAACCAGGTGTTAGGAGAGAGTTGAGTGGGCAGTTAGCCAGAGGGGCGTGTGCTGTGCCACAGGCCCCAGCCCCAGGCCCCAGGCAGTGTATCACCGTCCAAGCTGCCCATGGCTCACGCTAAGTCAGGACGGCCCCGCAAGGGGCTTGAGTGAAGGCTGCTGATTTTCTCACTTAAAAGAGAAAGAGAATACGTTTCCCCACATGTGGGCTTGGATTCCTGTTGGGGCTGCTGTTGCCCCAGTTAGCAGACAAGTCCCTCAAATCTAACTGAACAATTCAACTAGAAGGGAGCCAAGTGGAGACTTCTCTGAAGAGCAGGCCACCTGGGCGTGTGAGAGGCTTTCCTTGACTTTGATCTTGGATTGGAAAGGCTGATATGGCATCCCCTGTGGTCCCATGGGGCAGGTGCGGAGGCGAGAGGGAAGCCCAGGCTACTGGTTTCACCACTTCAATATGGAGCTGGGCAGCAGCAGAAAGGCAGAGGTTATGGCTGAACCCCCAGGCAAGCATTTTCTTGCTTTCAAACGAAACTAGAGACCCCAGATCAACCCAGTACCCTCAAAGGACTTTCACAGGCTCACAAAGCAGCGAAACAGGGGGTCCTTGAGAGACCTGCTCCACCATCCCCTTGTTTACATGTGGCTACGGCAGCCCAGAGGGTTTGAGGGTTCGACCCTGCCTGTGCCATCTCCCTGACAGGGCTCTGGGACTCAGCTCCACAGCCTCCTTTCTGTTCTGCACACACTGCTCACTGCCTTCCATCAGTCTGGGGCCAGGGTGTTTTTATCACAGCTTTGTGATAGGAGGTAGCCTTCCTGTTCAGCCCCAAAGGGAAATGTTAGGGGAAGGTGGGTGTTGTCACTTGGCCACACATCCATAGGCTTCTGTGAGGCAGCTGCCCCTGGGGGGAGAGCTGGGTTCTCTCCCCGTGCTCTTGGAGGAAAGGGAAATTGGTAGAGCCACTTTGAAGGATAACTTTTGGCAGAACCTATTAAAATCCAGGAATGTACATGGATTAACCCAGCAACTTTGCTTCTCAGTACTTATTCCCAAACGTGCGTAAGGAGGCACGGGCGAAGATGCTCACCGGAGCAGATACTGATGAGAAACTGCAAACACCTAATACATCCACCCGCAGGGGCATTGCTCAATCATGCTAATTCCATGCTGTGGAATATTATGCAGCAAGTAAACAACAACAGCAACAACAACAAAACCCAGTCACTCATTATGCACAAACGTAGTTCTCCATGGCACAGCTTGGAATAAAAGGAAAGCAGGTTGTAGAATGATAGATACAACCTGACATCTGTTTAGGAAAAATAAACAGAAACCTGTATCTCAAATGTAAAGAAAAGGTCTGGGGAGACAGCACGTCACACTGACACCACCTCTGGGTGGAGGGGGCGGGGCTGGGCGGGGCTGGTCACAGGAAGTCAAAGGAGACTTGTCTGTAACGTTAACACATTTTCAAACAAGGAAAAGTTATTCATGTGTTACACGTGGAACTGAACTTTTAAAAAGCACCCCTCTTCACAGGCTATTTTTGGTACAGTAGATAAACTGTTTCCCAAACTTCACTGAAGATAGGAATGGCGTGGATGCTTGGTAAAAACACAGATACCTAGCTCCAATAAGGTGTGTGTTTAATAAGCAACCCAGGTGATTCTTATCGGGAAAGTTTGGGAAATTTAAGACAGAGCCCTTCCCCTGCCAACTGAAAGCAAAGCCTCCAGACATTACTCTGGATTTTCACTTTTCGCAGATATTTCTCAGCCCCGTCCATTAAAGTGAAACAAGGAGTGGGTATGGAATGCGGCTCTCTCTGGCTTTTTTCCCTGGGAGTCAACTGGGAGTAAGAGATGACCCAACACGCCTTGGTCCATCTCCAGAATCTAAGACGTGGAGGTAATGGCATCCTCTGTGCAATCCTGAGGGCTGGCCCCAGGTTGAGCAACAGGGCTGTGGGGGGTGGGGGGCCCAGGCAGGCAGGCAGGCCCTGCCCTGCCCAGCAAGGGGAGCATGGCCCAGAGGACACACTAGGCTCCGTGTTCTAAGGCATCCAGGGGTGTCCAACCTTTTGGTGTCTCTGGGTCACAATGGAAGAAGAGTTGTCTTGGTCCACACATTAAATACATTGTGACATGTGATCACAAAAAAGTCTCATGATGTTTTAAGTAAATTTATGATTTTGTGTTGGGCCGCATTCACAGCCATTCTAGGCCGCAGGTTGGACAGCCCTGGTAGACCCTTTCTGGCCAGCTCCATGTGGCTCTCAGCAAACCCTTCGGGAAGCTCCCCCACTCCAGGAAGGGCTGGTGGGAATGTAGGGGAGGCACTGCTGAAATGCAAGGGGCATCCCTGCTAAAATCACTCAAACCTGATAAAGGGGTTGGGGGGAGACCAGAGAGGTGGAGCAGCCACCACCTTCCAGGAGTGGGTGACCTGTGCTGTCCCCACTCTCCCAAGGGCACCTCCTTCGAACCACATGGTCACCTCCACGTGCTCTCTGCTGCCTGTGGGAACTGGCAGCTTGGGGCTGCCCCAGCTTGGCCTCTGCTGGATGAGGCAAGCCAAGTCACCCCCACTCTGTGCTGTTCTCCTCTCTGGAAAGTGAGGAGGTGGCACCCCAGGAGGTCCTGGGTCCTTTCCAGGCCCATGACTTCTGTCTGCTCTACTCCAAAGCAAACTGCATAGGAACAATGCCATTAAGACTGTGCATTACTTTTCTGAACAGTTTGGGAAGGGAGGGGGCACAGATCTCTGTGAATCTAATGATGGATGAAGGTGTGTTTCCCTCCATCACCTTTGCATATACCTGCAAAGTGCTGGGCACATTTCAGAGAGGTCAGGAGCCCCAGGTTGAGGCCAAGCCCCCTTACATTTGAGCCACCTTAAACACTCAGTTAAGACTAGATGCACTCTTTGCCTTCGTGAGGCGGGGGTGCTGACTCTGTTGTAATTCAACACACATTATTCACCTGGCTGAAAACACAGGAAGACGTGTGACCGGCCTGTCATTAGGCTGGGGTGGCGGGACTACGACTGTGGGAAGGACAGTCAGTTTGCTGTGTCTTGGCTTGCCAGCTTGAAACCCAGCAGCTACAGCCCTCCCGAGCAGAGCCAACCTGGCCCTCTCCCTCCCTCCCTCTGGGGATCAGGAGGGCTCCTTGAAGCAAACGGGGTGCAGGGCAGGAGGTGGCGGCAGCAGCCAGAAGGCTCCATGCCTCTGTCCCCCATCTGGGGGCTGGGCAGGCTGGAGTCCTGGTTCTCCTTTGGGACCCACCATGACACAGGCCCTGGCAGGCCTGATGGCCCTTCAACGGAGACTCTGTTGCCGTGCCAACCAAGATATGGCATTAATGAAAACAGGGATTGGGGGTCTTGAAGGGTTCCAGATGACCGGGGGGCTGTCCGGCAACTCTACAGACACAAGCTCAGAAGTCAGGGAGGACATCTGACAGCCAATAAAGGGACACGCTCCCTGGGAACTGGAGCTCCTGCTGTTCAGGTGTCCAGCAAAGGCTCTAAGGTAGGCACCAGCTTTGGGTGCAGGTCAGCCTACTCCTACCAGCCGCCTGTGCTCCGTGGTTTCTCAGCAGTTTCAGTGGCCCTAGAGCAGCACCCCGGTTTCAAGGAGTGCCGGGTGGGGGTTTGCAGAAACCCCAGCGTGGTCGAGACAGGCAATGTTTCTGAGGCCCCAAGGCTGGCTGGTGGCAAATACACAGAAAGGCAGGTGGCACTGCAGATGGGACCCCTCCGAGCAGGGAGAACCCAGACAAGCTGAGCTCTGGAGTGGAGCTGGTGCTACTGCAGCCTCGCTGGGTCACTCCAGGCAACCTGCTCCATCTCTTTGAGCCTCAGCAATTCATCCGTGCAAACAGGCACAACCGTTTGCCATCTCAGCTTCCCACGAACCGGTGTGAGGAGCAAATAACGAGGAGTAGTTCATAAAGAAACGGCTCTGGTGGCACCTGCTGGGTGCTAGGGGTCGAGCTAAGTACTGGGGTCTCTCTCTGCCCACTGAAAACCTACTGGGGAAGACAGAACAGAGGACTGAGAAGAAGCAGCGGTCGGGCCCCGGCGGTCACACAGAGAGAACTGGCCGCAGTCAGGCAGGACAAAGCAGTTGAATCCATCCACCACAGAAATAAGGGTGTTTATGAGCGATCGTTCCCCCCTTTTATGTTTTGGGTGCATCCTAGTCAGGACAACTGGCTAAGAAGTAGAGAACCTCTCGGGATCCTCAGAGCCACCCCGCCTGTGTGCTGGGCAGCAGCTGGGTGCTCCTGGTCTAGGGCCTGTGTCCAGGGCTCCAAGGGGTCCACAGAACCAGCTGTAACTGTGTTTGGGGACACCTCATGCCAACATTCAAGCACCACCCCCCCGCCCCCAGCCTCGCCTGTCTCTGTCCCGGGCTTTGACCATCTTAGACCACCCCCCTCCACCCCCCTGACAGGCGTGCCAATAAATCATTTCTGACATGGTAAGGAAGTTAATCTGGGGAAGATTAATTAGCCACATTCACACATTCAGCGGCAATTCCTGGAAATCACATGGTGGGGAGGGCACTTTCCCACGGCAACCGAGGACTGGTCGGCAATCTGAGGTCTGGAGGTCTGGCTCGCCCACGCGCAGTCACCTCAAAGTTCTGAGTCCCTCTTTCATTCAGGGAGGTCAAGTGCTCTGCCCTCAAACCCCCTGTGGCGGGGAGCTCACGACATCATAATTCTGTCACTGGGGACAGTCGTTCCTATTAAAGCGGCCCTCCTCCGGCCGCCGCCAGCCCCTTCTTTGTGCAGACCTCGGGCACTCTGTTGTAAATACTCCTTCGCACACCAGCCAGGGACCCACCCTACGTGTCAGGAGATGAGGGGTGTTTCAAGTGGTCTCCACTGGTCTTTCCAGTCCTCCCCCCCAGCCCCCCCACCGCATGGCCACAGCTGCCTGCCTCGACACCTGCAGGCTGCAACTTGTTAGGAAAAATGCATTCCAAATTACAGCCTCTGTCAGCTCTCCTCAGGCCCTCCTCCCTGCTCCCCCCGCCCCCCCCACCCAATCCCCGCTTCACTCACTCACCCCCCACTCTCCTTCAGTTTAGCTACAGAGACTACTATGGGTCGTGGGTGGGAGGCCGCTGGGGTGGAGCCTGGCCCTGTGTTTACTGTGAAACCTCACTATTAGGTAGTAGGGACTAGCTTTTCAGCATCTCTCAAGCAATGAGAGGTTCTATTTTGAACCCCAAATAGCTCAATCCTAGGATTTCTCACCTGCGTTCAGCTAGGGCCCGCAGACAGAGGGTTCGGTGCATCCCCCCTGAGGACAGAAGCACCCTAGGGTCTGCAGAGTGATCATATGTGAGGCCAGAGCTGAAAGGGCCCCGGGAGATGGTCGGAACTGGTACAGTTCAAACTTCCATGTGGGCAGTTTGTGCCAAGGAACTCTCAACGTGCACCACTATCCGCAGTCTGAAAAGTGTGAATCCACTGAGGAGCAGGAGGCCCGAGGGGAGGGTGAGGAACAGGTAACCAATGTTCCCTAACCCCCAGGTCCACCCTGTGTCTGCAATACCTCCATGGCTATCTAGTTTTCCTCTTCAAGTCACTCCAAAAATCTTCAGGGTGTATCCACCACAGTCACCGCCCTGGGAGACGCTCCCTAGCACCTCGTGCAAGGACCACCACCCATCCCTGCAGACAGCTCCCTGTGGGAGGCAGCCCCAGCCCAGGCTTGGTCCACTTGAGTCACCTCCTGAGCCTCTGTCTGTCCTCCCTGAGTTCTGGCTCAGCACTGCCCAACCCTCCTGCAAACTCCATCAACCTCACTCACCTTTCCGCAGTTCTTTCTTCCCAAGCTCCCTGCTCAAGGGGGGACAAGTCCTCCTCGTAGCAAACACTCTCATACCAGCCCCAGGGTCAAGAAGGGTGTGGTCAGGATTTCCTTCTATCCCTGGCAGGGCACTCAGGGCTAGAAGGGTTGGAGAAGCATCATCAGGAGCAGGGACACAGGATGGCTCTGGAAGTCATTTGCCAATCTGTGCCCCGACCTCCTTGTCTACAAAATGACAATGGAATGAGGACTATGTGAGCCAATATACATGATGTGCCTAGAACGGGCCCAGGCACCCAGCAAACACTCAAGAAATATCAGGCATAATTATCTCAATGCGTGACCCAGCCCGGAGTACCTCCTGTCTTATGGAGGAGGAAACTGAGGACTGGAGAGGGCGCCTGGATAGAATTAGCAGGGGGACAAAACCAGACTCCCATGAAATCCCAACCACAGGAGAACCTAAGTCATTTGGTGAGCTATATATTTATAGCCGGCTTGCTTCCAAAATGGGTTTAGACAGCTGTATGCAAGCCTTCTTTCCGGCCCTGCCGCTGCTCCTCCCCGGAAGGGACGGGGAAGGGCCGTAGGGCTTTCTCACGGTACCAGGAGGCTCTGAGCATTAAGGGCAGCTTCGGTAGTGTACTCACAGGAAAGGTATGTGAAAGAAAACGGCAGAGCCTAGAAGCCCAGGGCCTTCCCTGAGAGCTGTGGTGCCTTTAATAACGGGGCATCTGTGCCCCACAAGGGGCCCAGGAATGAGCAGGCGTGACGGAGAAAGGGGGCTGCTCCAGCCATTTGCTGCATGCTCAGAGCTGGGACTAGCTAGGGAAGGCGCTCGGGCCTGGTGCGGCCCATGTGACCTGGGCCGGTGCCCTTGTTTCATCAGTGACAGTGGCACAGGACCCGGACTAAGTGAAGGGTCATTTCTCTCCGAATGGGGCCCCCACCAGGATGGTTTGTGTGCATTTCCTACACAGAAGCTGCCTTTGCACCGAGGACAGTCAGCCTCGGCCATACTTACCACCACGGTGTCTGAGGGTTCCCAGTGATGTTCAGCTTAACAGAGGGGGGCTTGCTGAATGGCTACTCACTTTCTAAAAGAGTGCCATCTCCTCAAACCCTCCAGAGACCAAGCTGGAGGAGCTCTCTCTCGTGTGTAGTCCTCCAGGCGAAGAAACTGTCCCTGAGCCCCAAAGCACTTTTTCTCCTAGGTACTGGGCACCTTCTGATATATAGGAAAGTGATTGGAGACAGAGCTTTGCAATGTCACACCTGTCTGTAATGGTGGCTTGTTAATCGTATAAACCCCACCCTTACAGAGTGTCAGGCAGTGAGCCCTGAGCCACGATGCAGCCGCAAACAAAGGCAGGCCTGCTCCTCTGCCCTCGTGGGCTTCCAGTCCCCTGGGGAAGCACAGCGGTCACCCAGCTGTCGGGTGCCAAGCAGAAGAGTGAGGGCGCAGGTAAGGTCCCTTCACCCGCTGCCCTGCGTCGCAGTCATGGGAATTACCCAAGGACACTAGGGGCACACTAGGACACATTGGCTCCACTAGGAAGCCAATGAAGGAGGTTACAGAATCTTTGCTGATTTAAAAAATAAAATTATTCTCTGCACCTCGGTGCCTGAACAAAAGATAGGTTTTAAAACAGTACTTACAGACTTCTATTTTTCTAAAACATACCACACACATACACAAAAGAAAGAAATGTGTTTATGTGCACAGAAAAAGGACTGCAAGGAGCGCAGAATGACACAGCACACATCCAGAAGTTTCCATGGAGCTTGAGGCCCAAATGCTATTCCCCTCTCTTCTGCAGCTGGGCACTGTTCGCTAAGCCATACTCCCTGCCAGGACCTCAGTTTCCCCATCTGAAATACGGGAAGGGTAGAGTGGGCCTCCCACAAAAGAGGAGGGGCAACGACACAGGACCACAACACTAAACGAAACCCAACTACCATCTTTCCTCGCCGACATTTTCTGAAGGAAAGAACAGTAACGTGAAACGTTAAACAGGAAACAGAACAAAGCACTGTCCTTTTAAAGTGAATGGATTCAGTTTCATAAAACCTCCCTAGCTTTTCATTCTTCTAATTCCGCCGGGAGATCACTATGCTTTCGAAGCACTGGACCACATGGGAATTTCAACGGTCCGGTGTGCATCCACCGTGGAAGGGCGCCGGCTCTTCCTGCCCCTCTCTCCTCTGGGGTTCCCCCCACTCTAAGGGCACATTCTCCACCACTACTGAGTGTCTGTCTCTATGAAACACCAACATAGCTCCTGACAGTAGCCTCATGAATCAGGCATGAACTGGCCCTAATTTATTAATGCACATTGTAAAATTCCCTTCCAAACAGAAGGTCATAAATCACCCGCCACCGGAAACGTTCTATCTTTACAGGGAGGCCAAGGTATCTTGAACTAAATGCCAGAGGTACCATTCTCAAAAGAGCAAACTTTGACCCACTGCTGCTGTGGTAATCAAGCGATCGGGGAGGCCCACCCCTTGCCGATAACATGGCTGTCACCAGGCATCACCAACCCCCCAGCCACTTCTTCCCTTCACACTTCCCTGCCCAGACCTGAAGCCATGTGTGACTCACAGGGACTGACTCCTGGAGACGAGGGTCTTCTGGTACTAGGATCTGAGATCCTTAGGCCAGACCCTCCAGGAGCCCAAGCGTGCTAGAAGACTAGAGCTGGCCAGAGGTTCAGAGGTGATGCAGAGGATGGAGGAAGCGTGCTGGGCACTTGACTGTGTGCTTGTATACAGATCATCTTAGTTCGTTCATCTTCCTAATGACATCATTTTCAGATGAGAAAATCAAAGCTAAGAGAGGTTTAGTAGCTTCCCCAAGGCCTCAGAGCACACAGGCGGTGCAGGTTTCGACCCTGACCCGCCTGGCTCCAAAACTTTGGCTCCATGCCACCCGTGGCCTGTTGCATGAGTTTGATACCCCGAGTCCCTTCCTGACAGCAGGAGGAAATCTCAGTCTAAAGGGAGGTTTGAAAGGAAGAAGCTACGGCTCTGCCAATTTGGCTCAGATGTGCCAACCCCAGGCAAGGGCCATCCCTGACACTCCCTAAGTCAGCTGGGTGTTGGAAGTCTCCCTTCCTTTTCCCGTGACAGCCGCCCTCTGACTGGAACACACCTGCAACCTGCCCAGGCCACACCTGGGGAAGCAGCCACTTCCGCCCACAGCCTTTGCCCTGCGCTCAGCTTTCAGCAGTTACCTCCCTTCATCCCCTCCTGCCTCATCCTTCCTGCCTGGCAGACCCCACCTCCTCCTACTCCCCACAGCGCACCACCACAGACAGCACGCAGGCTGTGTCCTTACATTAAAGGCAAGGTTCACAGCAGCCAGGAGGCAGTGCAGAGGCCCGGGCAGGGGGGCCCCCTCCCTACATCCCTGAACCTTCGCACATGGAAACATCACTCAGCACAGCAGGAGAATGAGAGCTGAAAGATGAACCTGAACCTTGACCCTTGCTTCATTAACAAGAGTTAATGCTTGGACACTGCCAGCATGCACTTAGTTATTATTATTTTCAAAGTTGACTGTAAAGTCAGTCTCATTTTTCTCATTGTAAAGTGGGAGGGAATCCTATGGAAGTATTGGTTCATTTTTCACCTTGTTAGGGTAAGCCCAGCTGCGTTAAAAAAACAAACACACAGTGTGGACCAGAGAACTGGAGATGTTCTGTCTGCGAAAGAGGCGGCCCTGGGGTCAGAGGGCCAGCCTCCACCCTATGGACCGTCCAGCCCAGAGGTGGTGGTGATGCCTGAGAGGGGGCCCAGGAATAACTCAAACCAGTGTTTTCCTGAGATAAAAGTGGGCACCTCCTCACCTCTATGGGTATCCCATCATGCTCATTTCTTGGGGGTAACAGGTGATTTGGGCCACCTGCCTGGGGCAAGGGAGGTCCTTTCAACCCACAGACCCCAGCCGAATGCACTCCGGAGACCTTTAAAGCACTGCGCCAGCTGACCGCCATTTAGGGAAGGCCTGGAATGGGTCCACCTCAGCGGTCCGGCTGCCCTTCCCCTCTCCCTGCATTTCTGTCATGCCCCTGCTGTGATCTGTGGGCAACAGGTCTAGACAGAGGGTCCTAAACTCCCCCACCCATCCTGGGCCCCCTAAGTGGCGTCCTGGGCCTACAGACCGGCTTGGGCAGGCTGTACAGCCCCAGTACCTTCTCTGCGGCCCCAGCACCTTCTCTGCGGCCCAAGCCCTTGGAGTCTGCTTGGGGAGGAAGGCAGGGAGGCTTACTCAAAGGCTGCCCACAGCCTTTTCCACCTTAGAAATCTCTGCTGTAATATACTGACACCCTCCCCAGGACTGCCTCCTGGATTTAAGAAGGGGAGAGGTGGCTTGGGTTTTAAAGGGAAAATTAGATTCCCATTCATGAACTCCCCACACCAAGGGCACATAACAGGTAAAACTGGTTCCGCCATTGATTAATGAGCTGGGATAATAATAGGGCTCACCCTTCATCATTAAAAACATTAACCTCGTTCCTGGTCCAGTGATGTCATACACCCAGGGCCCATGAAGCTCTCCTACAACCGTACTTCTCCTCTGCCAGGTGAGGGGACTAGATATGGGCCTCTCCCCCTGGGGACAAGCCAGGAAGGGACACAGACATTTGGCAAGACCAATGATCCTCCGCAGAGCCAGCTGCAGGTGGGCAGATGGGAGAAATGATGCCATAACTTGCCACAGGTACGCAGGAAGTCACATGTCTCAGCTGCCTGGGACCTTCATTAAAGTGGAGCTATGCTCCCGTGGTCTAAGGTAGCTTCCCAAAAGCCAATCTGCCCGCTGGCTGTGTTGACAATGGTATGACCTTAGGACCTCCCCCGCCAGGAAGGAGCCTGTCTCGTTCCAATCTGTACAAATCTGAGGGTCAGTGGGGACCCACGTTCCGCTCTGGGCCCTGCACTTTAATTAAGAGCTGCCACCAGGATGACAAGGAGCCTGGACTCCATGTCTCAGAGCTTAATTAAAGAGATCAAGGAGTTTGTATGTTCTAGAGAAGATTCAGGGGGTGTGTGTGGTGCAGGATAGGTGGTTAATCCCTGGAACAGGATGCAGACACGCTGGGTAAGAGAGACAGAAGGAGGACTAACGGGTGAGGTTATGAAAAGATTGCAACTGAACTTCGGAAAGAATGTTTGATCAGACAGAGCTGTTCAAAATAGAGCAGGGTGGTTTGGGAGGCAGTGAGCTCCCAGCCACGGGGAGGTTTGTGCAGAACCTGGGTGAACACTCGGCCAGCGGAAGGACCCAGACTAAGGCTCTCTGCCATTAGAAACCCGATGCTCCTCCTGGGATCTTTATGGTACCCAGAGCAGGGGCCTGAGGGCAGGGATCCAGTGTAGAGGGAGTTGGTCCAGCCTTATAAAGGTACATCCCTCTCTCTCTCCCACAAGAAGCTCTAAGCCTTCCCGGCTTTGGGGCCCAAAGGGTGCTGCTCTGTAGCACCCCTAGCTCAAAAGCATGTGAGGGTAGGGGGCTAGCCATGCCTGCCCTCAGAGAGGGTGAAGATGAGACAGAAGAAGGTAGGTGTGAGCTCAGCATCTCCAGATGGTGCCGGGGTGGTATCTAGGCCACTGGGGGAAGGTGTGTGTGTGTGGGTGTGTGTGTGTGTGTGTGTGTGTGTGTGTGTGTGTGTGTGTGTGTGTGTGTATCTCAGCCTAAGCTAAGATGGGCCCTCTTTCCTTAACAGCATCTGATAGGTTGGGTGCTGTGGGAGAAGCACAGAATCAAACCCCAAACTCTTGAGTTCTGGAATTCAGCAGTGCCCATGATGGGCCGGGTCCTGAGGGCAGAAGGACAGATGGAGCTCGATGTCTGGGCTAAAGGAGGAGAGAGTCTAATGAGGGAGGTCAGCAAATTTATTCTGTAAAGAGCCAAATAGTGAGTATTTTGTTTGTAGGCCATACAGTCTCTGTGGCAACCACTCAACTGCCACTGTAGGACAATGAGAAAGCAGCCACACACATACTGCTCAATGAATGGGCATGGCTGTGTGCCAATAAAAATTTACAAAAATAGGCAGCAGCTGGATTTGGCCCAAAGGCTCTGGTGTGCCCACCCCTGGTCTAGTCCAGTAGTTCACAATAGGCTGCACATTGGGATCGCCTGAGGAGCTTTCACAAAGCACCAATGCCTGAGCTCCACCCAAAATTCCAGTTTAAGTGGTCCCAGTTGGGGCCTGGGATTAGTGATTTCTAAAGGCTCTCCCAGGTGACTGCACTGGGCAGCCAAGACTGTGAATCACTGGTCTCTACCAGAAAAGAAGCACGTGTAATCCCACTATTATCTTGCAATAATCCACAAGGTTGCACAAACCCAGCCCAGGGAAGTGACTAGCTCAAGGTCATACAATGAATCAAGAGGAAAGGAATCTCAGCCCATGGACTTCACTCTGCACCTCAGCAGACACAGATGGGCCCATGTGCTCATCACACAGTGTGGGATACAGGTGCCTTCTAGCCCCTGCCCCAGGAAGCTCAGGAGGTGAGGACCCTGGAGAAATAAACGCCAACCACATTCTCTCCAGCTACTCTAACATGCAGGAACCGGCCCTCTCCCCAGACCGAACCTCAGTGACCTCAAACTAACACGGGACCAGAATACCCAAAACATCTGCCTTTCTTTTGAGAAACAGCATTTTAAGCAAATTTGAAACAGTTTATTAGCATCTGGGAGGAACAAAAGGACTGTAAAAACTGTATTTCCTCAGCCCTAACAAGCGCAGCCACAGGAAACTCTTTACCAATGACACCACTAAGGACCTGCCAAAACGTGCTGCCTGCTCGGAGCTCTGCCCATGCAGGACTTGAACACAAGGAACCAACCACCAGAGCCCTGGGGAATGTTGCAAGAGCTTGGCTGAGCCTGGATGGCCACTGGCAGCAATGATCTCAACATCTACAGAGCAACGGGGCAAATCCAGGCATCACTGGCCTTGTAGGAGTTCTGCGTGTGGCCAGAGAGCCTCTGAGCTCCAGACTTGCCCTCCTCTCCACTGAGCCACAGAGAGAGTCGGGGGCTGGAGAGCAAGGGTGGGACGAGCAGAGTGATGATACAATAAATAACAACCGGCAGCTACCAGGGCCTGTGTGCAGGTCTCTCAATGCTCCCGACAACCCTATGGAGTAGACTCTTCCACTGCCCCCTTCCACAGACGAGGAAACTATGCGCACGACGGCTAGGTAACTTGCCCAAGGTCACGGAGGCAGTGAGTTACAAAGTCAGGATTCCAACTCCACTGCTCTGTCCCAGATTCTAGCTCTTAATGTCATACTCAAAGGGCTTTAAAGTGACTCTGCTGAAGCAAATACTCCCTGCAGAGATGGTGAGACAGACCCAGCAAGAGTAAGGGGCTGGTGTGGGGCCACACACAGGGGGCTGGGGCGAAACCAAGCCTGTGTGCCACCCAGGGAGAGCCCTCTCTTCTCACGGAGAAGGGTCCTGCCGGCTCCTACGGCACGTAACAGAGAGCACACAGGGTGCTGTGGGCCTGCTGAGCTGAGAAAGGGCCAGCTCACATCACGGGGCTCTGGCCAGGTAGGAGAACCCTTGTCCTTCAGGGACCTCCTGTGCCACCTCCCTGCTAGAGACGGCTGTTCTCCATGCCGTCCCCTCCCAACTCCCCCACACTCACATGCAGGGGTCGCCAGCCCATAGCTTCCACCCCAGTCCGGTCATTGCCGCCCCGTGCGCACATCCAAGTTCTACATAGTCTGCAGGGCATGGCGATCGACAACATGAGCTCCTGTGTTAGATTGGAGTTCAAATTCTGACTGTGTCCCCTTGGGAGCCTTACTCAACCTCTCTGGGTCTCGGTGTCTTCATCTGTAAAGTGAGGATGTTAACAGAGCCCGCCTCAGTGCCTGGCAACAGTAGGGACTCCAGAGTATTATCATCATCACTGGTGCGGACCCCACGGACTGTCCTTTGATACCCTCGCCCAGCTAGCAGCGGGCTCTCCCGCCTCTGAGCTCTGCTGTTGTGTCTGTGCCTCCCCTCGGCCGCCCCGGGCTGCTCTGGGCCAGGCCCCACGCTGGGCTGCGCGACCCAGGGGAGAACAAGGCACTACTGCAGTCTGGCCTGGGTTCCCAGGCTAGTCGGGGGGACAGACACCCGCTCACAAATAGCTGCGAGGGGCTAAGTGACATTTTACATCCTGTCATACTCTAACAAGATTTTTTTTAATCTGGCTGTGTTCCCACTGACAAAAGGCAGTTTTGCTAACTCCAGACAAGTTGTATAAGAGGGGATTTTTTTTTTGTTTTTTGTTTTAAATCAGGTCAAACCACATTTGGCTTCCAGAATTTCCTCCCTCCCTTACTTTACAGTCTGGGTTTGCTGTCCAGCTCCTGCCCTCCCCCGTCCCGCCCCCACACGGGTACCCATGCATTCCGTGTATGCCAGAGCCCAGCAGTCACCAGTGGGCACACAGGCACTGGGCTTGAAGGGCCCTCCAGACTGAGGAGTGCCACAAGGCGGGTTTCGTTCTATCACAAAGCAATGGCCCTGGGAGCCCCGGGAAGCAACAGTCTTCGTGCGTGTGCTACGCTTCGCAGTTTGTGAAGCCCTTCCAAGTCGGGGCCACTTGCTCCTCCCACACACCCGTGAAGTTGTCATGCCATCTTCACCAACACCTCCTAAACTAGGGGCTCCAGAGCAGGAACTGGGTCCACTCATCTTTCTGTGAGTGCCTGTGTCTAACGCCGGGCCTGGCACACAGTAAGGTGCTTAGGAAGTGAAAAAGGAGTTTCACAAGTGAGAAAATTGGCTCAGACAGGTTAAGAAACTTGCCGGTGATCACACAACAAGTGCAAACAGCAGGCCCACCTGGGGACAAGAAGCTGTGGCTGCCCACCAGGAGGTGAAAGAGTGGGAAAGGCAGAGCAACCCCAGGGAGGGAGCGTCTGACCAAGAGAGGACAGGCACAGGGAGCAGGCTGGAGAGGGGCCAGAGGAAGTGAGGCGACAGAAGCTCCCGGGACAGAGTGGCAGCTGTGAAGAAATGTTTCTGAACTCCTGAAGCTTATCGGGCCAGGCTGGCAGGAGGGTGCGTCAGCCCAGGACCACATGGCACAGGGAAGGGGTAGCTACAGAGCACTTTCTTCCCTTGAATAAACGTGGCTAATTTGTTGTTCGAATGGAGAAAAGCACTCTTGGGATGGCGTGCTCTGAGAAATGCTGTTGTCAGGCCTTGATGCCTCCAATAGCTGCCCCCAACTGGGTAACTGGAATCTAAAGAAAAAAACAATTGAGCCCTATTCTAATTTTATATTGTATCTAAATCAGAAGAAATTGGGCAAAATGGGTTTACAAACAAGCACACTTTGAAGAAGCCCACGAGGAAGCCTGTTGATTATAGCACGGGGATTTCCCTGCCGCTGGCTGGCCTGCGCGAACCACTGCAGACCCAAAGAGGGGGGCGTGGCCCTGGGGCCGGGGGCGCCGTCCCATTTTGCAGCGCAGGACTGTGTGAGTAAATGGATTCCATGATTCTTGGCCCAAGTACTCTGACTTTACAGCCCTCCGCCCCTCCCCACCCATGCCCACCCCTACCTACAGAGCAGAGGTCACAAAGCTGCAGGTCCCCTTGTAACCCTACTTCCCGTAGATGCCCGTCTGGCTTTCGGAACAATCTCTTTAACTTCACCGCACAAGCCACAGTTGTCCAGAAACAGCTCTGACGTAAGAAATGCCCCAGGGAAGCTCAGCTGTCTCCAGAGGCCAAGGCACCCCTGGCCCGGGGCCTGCCATCAACCACAGGCCTTGGCGAGGGCTCTGCCCTGTCAGACTTGGATGTGACGGGCCAAGCCCTCTCCAGGGTGGCTCTCAGCTGAAGAAAGAGGGAAGAGGAGGAGGAATTCTGCCAGGGGACTCTTGACAGGAGTCTGGCAGCCAGGGCCTGCTCTCCACAAATCCCTGGGCCACAGTTCTGTTTTGAGCCAGAATCGTTGGTTCAGGTTCTGAGGCCACATTCTAGAGCCGCAGCTCAGACAGGAGTGTTGATAGCAGCCTGATTCTTGAAGTGTGATTGTTCACAGAGGACAAGACTTGTCATCTGTCCTCAGAAACTGGCAAACCACCCCCACAGCTCTTACCACTGAAATCAGGTGGCCTCTTCAGACAGACATTAGCACCTATGCGGTGTGAGGTGGAGGAGGGGATGCACAGAGGGGACAGGACCAGCCCACGGGCTCCGGCCACTCTGCTAAAGGAGATGAGACCATTACGCTGCACACCAGTGAGAGTGGGCAGGCGGGCAGCCCTCCTGGAGGAGGTGGTGCATCTCCCCTGGGCCCAGGGGGGAGCTACTGCACTTGAGGTGAGAGGATCGGCGGTAAGGCATCTGGAGGAGGGTATGGAAGGGGGGGGCAGGGAAGAGACTAGGGTACAGGTTTGGAGGGCTGGTGTGGCAGGTGTACAGCAGAGACGTGCAGAAGTGAAATTCGGGGGTGGATTTTGCTTTGGGGATTTACCCTGAACAGAGAGAGAATGTGTCAGCACTGGGAAACAGACACAGCGTGTACTCAGCGAGGAGAGGAGTGACGAGGGTGGGACGGGAATGCAGCCATTCTGGGGAAAGGTGACAGGGTTGATGTAGAAAAGACATCTGCCCCAGAGATGTTTGGAGGCAATTTAATTTCCTGAGGACCTGCTGGTACCTGGCAGGACTGGAACGGATGAGGTCTTAGGCCATTTATCCTCACTCACGCCCTCTCTTCTCCAAGCTAAAAAGCCACAGCTTGGTGACTTCCAGCCAGGGACGAAGGGTCAAAGTGCAGCCACTACCAGGCCCTTTGTTCTTTTTCTACACAATTGGAAACAGTCCCTTCACACCTGTACCCAGAAAGCCCTTTCCTTCATCAGGAGCCTTCGTTTCCCCTTTGCCCACAAAGACCACACTTACACGGCCTTTTCCATAGCCATGCACACACACGGGGTAATCTGCCACCGGGCAGGGAGCTCTACGTGGGGGTGGGGCACAGTCCTGACACGCACAGCTACATTGAGGCATGCCAGGAAGTCACAGCAAGGCCCAGGGGCATGACCCACAGGTAGGGGACAGAAGGGAGAGACTACAAGAATTTCGAAGGGGCAAGATCGGAGTTGAACCTGCATTTGCTAGGGAGGATGGGTGGTGAGAGGGAGGATGGGCATGCCAGCCTCAGGAATGCAGAGGGGTCAAAGGCTAGTGAGTTTAGGGAAGGGTGTTCTCCACATAGCTGGAAAAGGAGATGGGACCACCTGGGGAGGGGCTTGGAATGCCAAGTTAAGGCCACCGCAGTTTCTGAGAAGCCAAGCGACCAGGAGGAGTGTGATGTCGGCTGTCCTCCACAATGGGGGGTGCAGGTGGGGCCGGCACAAAGCACAGCAGAGGAGAAAGAGTTACGACAGAAGCCTGCCAATTGCCGAAGTCCAGCCAGCTGAAGCCGGCTTTCAAATGTGCTGTTCGTGAACAGTGCTTTGAGCATTAGTGGAAACAACCTCATTCTCTACCTATTTCCTTTCTCTTCTTCACTTTTGTCCTGAGTTTCGGAGTGTGGAGGAAGTCATTAGCAGGAGTGGCAGTCAGTTCTAATCACACAGCATGCTAGCACTGCCAAAGCAGATGAGGGGTGTGCGGCATCAAATTCAGAGCAGGTCTGGGGGTGGGGCCGCCGGGGAACAGAAGCCTGTCTAGTGCTGGGCTGTTGTGTATGTTACTTAAGCTCCTGTGCCCTGGGCTCCTCGCTGGGGATCACAACAGTATCTACCAACAAGAGTTGTCAAAAGAATGAAGCAAAGAAGAGCTCCGCACAGCACCCAGCATACAGTAGGAGCTTAATATGCCTTAGTGAGGCCAGAAACCACCCATGTCTTCAGCTGCCATTTAACTGCAAACTTCACCTCTGAACTGGCCTCTGCCCTCTGATTACCGAAGGACTGCACTAAGCGATGACCAATGTGCTGAGCTGGGGGTGGGGAGGCCCAGCCGTGCTCCGGGGCTCCCCGACTTGGGGGTGACTGCAAGCAATTCACTCCTCTAACCCTAAAGTGGGAACTGGAAATCCTCACCCTCTCTGCCTCCTGGGGCAGTGAGGGCCTGTGTCGGGGGCAGTGCCCCCCTGCCTCCACCTTCAGTGGGGAGCGTAAGAAGGGATCTGTCTCTGCGGGAGAGGCATTTCCATCTTGCCCATCTGTTGGCTCCTCTCAGACATCATGGTGACAGGTTCTTTGAAGGCCAGCCCAAGGAAGCAGATGCCAGAGCCGGAACAGCAGGGGCTCATTTCCAGCCTGGCCAAGCATGGGCTTTCCTGGGACAACCCAGCCCAGCCTACAAGTCAAATTCCTGTTAATTCCCACCCTGCCCCAGGCCCTGGGTTTTCCTTGGGTCCCTGCAATGAACAGAGGGCAACCCGGGGCCCCTCAGACTCATTGCCACATTGTAGAACTGCATGGCTGACTCCCGGGTCGGGTGTTCGGAGCCACTCGAATGCCGCCTGCCAGATCACCCGCAGCCTCACCTGTTCCCACTCTGAGCTCCAGCCCCACAGATTTCCTACCAGACCCCACCTGTACTTGCCACCTTCCATGACCCTGCCAGAGTACTTCTCGTTCGTCCCCCAGCCACTTTTCAGGGCCAGGCTGAAACCTACTCCCACTTCCCCCACGGAGCCCGCCCAGCCCCCCCTCCCAGAATCAACTGACCAGAGGCCCCTGTAACCCTGATTGTTTTGCTGTGCAGTGGGATGCCTTGTGTCCGCTGCCCTGCACCCCAGTTTCTCCACAGCATTCTGTTCTGCATTCTCCACTGTGCCCAGGCCAGGGAGCTCACCCAGCGCATGTGCAGGGGACGAAACTGCTGAAGCGTGGCCCTCCCCTTGGAACAAGGTAACTGCTCAGGATGGATCCCAGGGACTCACACCTGAACTGTATATTCCCTAACATGAAAACAGTGAGCTGTATCCTCCCTGGGAAAGTGGTCTGTGGGGGCAGAGGCGGCAAAACCACCTAATTGCGGGGCCAGCTGCCTTTAGATGGCAGAAGCCCGAGGTGAACGACTGAGCCTGGGAGCCGTGGAGCTGGAGTGGGGGTGGTGGAGGTAGAGAAATTGAGGGTCAAGGATACCTGGGTACTCTCCCCTTCCCTGGAATGGGAACCATCAACTGGGTCAGCAAGTCTTGGGAAGAGCAGGACAACTACCTTTAATCCTTCCAGAACATGCTGACAGGGAGAGCTCTGAGGGGCTGGCCTTGAGTCTGGCCTCGAGTCAAGGCCACGGCCCCTAGGATGGAGGAAGCAAGCCCAGGCAGCGACCTGGAGAGGCGGGCAGGCCCTGGCTCTGCCTGGCTGCCCACTCCAACCTGCCACTGCACATAAATTACAGGGAGGAGGCTGGTGGCCAACTGGCTTCAAGGCCGGCCCTGCCTCTCTCAGACACAAGGAAGCGCATTGTGCAGCCCAATGCCTCATTATCTGGCACCCCAGCCACACCGGAAAGGGCAAATAATGGGGTGAGTGCGACACATGTTGCACAGATGTCCCTCCCTGAACAAACCTGTCCTTGAGTCCCTGCTGCTCAAGTAACTCCTGAGTGCAGCACTTGCAGTCCTGCAATCTAGCCACAGCAAATCTTTCCAGAAAAACCGCCTCTGCTCTAATTCACTTATTCACGCAAAAAGTATTTGTTGAGCACCTACTACGTGCTGGGCACAGTGCTGAAACACTGAAGGATCCCTAAGTCTCACTGCCCTGCAGCCTATGCAGATCAGAGCCAAGTCCCTAGCTTAGAGCTGTGCATACAGGTGGTGCTCAATACTTGGAAACTGCTATTACTTTCATTCCCACCTGCCCCTGAGGAGGGAGGAAGCTGCTCTTCCCTGATGCCCACCTGCCTTCTCACCCATAAGTCTCACCACCACACCAGAAAGGTGGGCACCAAAGCCACTCTTCCTGTTGGAGGCCCGCCAGGTGCCTGTAATTTAAAGTATGCTGGCTGATCAAGAGGACACGGGGGTTTGGGGTGTTCCCCTGTGCTGGAGTTGCTGAAGGTTTGGGAACTCTGGGGGCTACAGAGCACATCAGGCCTTTAATCAACTTCTCTATCAACTTCTCTGAAGCCCCTCATCTCACAAGCATTCCTGAACCCACTTGGGTCAGGCCCTGTGGGAGGGACTCTCACTGCAGCTTTCTAGGAGCCTGGTGGGGACAAGAACCGTGACATGGGTGACCACCCCTGCCAGATGCATGGACACATGTACCTGGAGAAAGGAAGAAAAGGAGGGTGGGAGATCAGGAAGCCTCCTGAATGGCATGACAGCTGAGCTGGACTGGGAAGGACAAAGAGGGGTGGAAGTACGG
This sequence comes from Desmodus rotundus, assembly GCF_022682495.2. Lineage (NCBI taxonomy): Eukaryota > Metazoa > Chordata > Mammalia > Chiroptera > Phyllostomidae > Desmodus > Desmodus rotundus. Next base: position 29,688,656 of record NC_071387.1, on the reverse strand, counting down.
CTTGTGGAAAGACACACAAGACGTAAATCAAGAGGAAGGCAAGAGGTTTCTAACCAGCTGCCCACGAAGCATGGAGCAACAGGAAGCCTTTCGGAGAGGGAGGGGTCAGCAGGGATGTCATGCTATGAGCGTGGACATGCTAGAAGCCACGAGGAGTGTTTAAGTAATGACATGGCCAAAGCCACGTTTGAAACATAGAGATGAAGGACCGGCCAGAAGAGTTGAGACTCAAGCACTATGGGATGTCAGGTTAGGGAGCTTCTCTTCTGACAGCATTTGAGAAAGCTGTAACACTAAGAGATGTGACAATATATGCATTTCCTACGTCTTTATGATGAGCCCGACATACATCAAGAAATCCTACACAGGACAACACGGTTGTAGGGAAAATGGTGCCTTTGTAAAAGATGTACACTCCTCGACATGACAAACGGGCAACTTCTGCACACCTAAGCGTCGATCAGAGACCCGATAGGTCAGAGACAGTCTGCAAGAAATTAAGGGGCACTAGCGGACGAACATCCATCCAGTCAGGAGGTGGAAAAGGTGTGTGTAAAACAGAGACAGCAAGTCACCAGGGGCTGTGACTCTGAAGAGATGTGCCTAATGCCCCAGACCAGAGGTCTGCAAAGTTTTACATTCTAAAATAAAGCTTTATGGGCACACAGCCGAATCCGTTCGTTACGTCTATGCCCACTTTCACACTACAAGGGCAGAATGGAGGTGCTGCAACAGAAACCGTGTTGCCCCCAAAGCCTAAAATACGTACCATCTGGCCTTTACAGAAAGTTCACTGACCTCTGTGTTAGACACGTGGGAACTCACACACGCGAACAAGCGGCCACCCTGGGAGGCAACCGACTCATTCCCAAAACCCCTCTGCGCTCCTCTCTGAGCCCCTTGGGGGAGGCCACGCACTTCTTTGAACATCTTGGAATGGTAAATCTTCCGCCCTCTAGAGTGGATAAAATTTCTGGACCCTGCCCAAGGTTTTCCACACCAAAGCAGGTGAAAGGTGGGTGATCATGCCGAGGAATGAAACAGGCGGGCGTGCCAGGGGCAGGATGCGCGCCTCAAGCACTGGGTGAACTGAAATTGCAGCAAGAAACGTGGTTTCGTTATAAACTTGCACAACTTTATTTCTTGTGTCTCATTAATTGGGGACAACAGTCAGCTGATGTTTTAAGCCTTGGCCTGACAGTAAAAAAACCTCAAAAAACTAAAAAACACCTCAATTGCTTGTGACCACCTCTTACAAGACCAACCACATTCCACAGGAACCTGTTGTCTGGGGTTGGCCATTAGGGGCTGGGTGTCCTGGGAAGTCTTTGGAAAAGACAGGACCTGATGACAAAGAAGAACCCCTGGCCATTTTACAAACGGAGACACTGGGGCCCAGAGAGGGGATGGGACTTGACCAAAGTCACCCAGCCTCAAAACCTCAAGGTTCAAGTTATCCAGAGTGGCTACAGAGTTTCAGGTTCTGAGCTAGGAGCTGCAGGGGCGGTGGAGGGGGTGGGGGTGGGGGACCAAAAATGTTCTCACGGAGTTGAGTCCCTGGCACCCAAAAGGACAGGGATGTCAAAAAACCACGGAGGTTTGACAGGCCTTGGCCATGTCTCCTGACCTGAGTCTGTTTTCTTTACATGAAAAAGGAACAATATCCTCCTTGCAGCATTCCTGGGAGAATTACAGTGAGGTACCTAAGGCACCCCACGGAGTAGAGCATACAATGGGTTCTCAAGAAAGAGGCTCACAAGCCCTGGCTGGTGTGGTTCAATGGATTGAGGGCCAGCTTGCGAACCAAAGGGTCGCCAGTTCAATTCCCAGTCAGGGCACATGCCTGGGTTGCAGGCCAGGATCCCAGTACGGCACATGAGAGGCAACCACACATTGATGTTTCTCTCCCTCTCTTTCTCCCTCTTCCCTTCCCCTCTCTCTAAAAATAAATAAATACAATCTTTTAACAAAAAAGAGGCTCATAATCTCAGGCATGAGGGCGAGATGCTTTCTAGCAGCAATATTCTACTGCCCTTACCCACACATGCACAAACACCTTCCCGTACAGGAGCCTCTTTAAGATGGCAAGGCTTCACTGGGCACCTGTCATGTGCAGGGCACGTTCTGCCGGCCTCCTACGGCGAAGTTAACAGAGGGGAAAACTACAAGCTGCCTTTGGAGCAGCAACACTCCCAGCAGAGGAGGGAGCAGTCCCCTTCTCCCGGCTCACTCCTTTATCAAGACAGTTGTAAACACAGAACGGTCCAATAGGAACCAAGAAACAGAAGCAGATGCAAAGCAGGTTGGGCTGGCTTTTGGGAAAAGCCAGGACAGATTTCTTCCAAAGGGGCAAGGGAAAATCCCCAAACCTTCCTGGAAATAATCCCTCTTCTCTGGCCCCTCTCCTTTCATGGAATAGCCCAGTTGCCAGTAGGAGTTTAGCAAGAAAGGGTGTGAGTTGCAGCTTCCTGTGCCTGGCTGTGCAGTTCCGATAACAGGTCCCTGCCCCAGCTAAGGCTGTGACACAGACAGATGATGTCCTGATCAAGTGCCCAAGGCCAGCACTGGCACCGATGTGCAAGCCTGGTGAGCTTATATAACAAAGGGCTTGTCACCACTTCCTGTGATCCTCATCACCCACATTCCAACACAATGAGACACTCCTTCAGCCCTGGCTTTGAAGTTCAACAACTTACTGGGATGGCCGGATGGCCGGGCAAGAGCTCAGCTGGGAGGCAAAGCGCCTGCACTGGCTCACCTTCTCATTCCCCTTTGAGCTTGACTTACCACTAGTTTGCGTTTTTAAAAAAAGCACCTTTGTCATTACAGCATGTTTTTAAAATCTGAAAAATATCTAACTCTTCTGTGACAGCCACTGTTCACGTGGGGTCTATTTACTTCCAGCCTTTTTTCTACATAGGTGTGTGGGCACAGGGTAGGGGGAGAACATGAATGTTCAGTTTTTTATATCTGACTTTTACAAAGAACTGTGGAGTAAGCCTTCTCCCTCTTGACTATTGGGCACTGAGGTGCTCTCCTCAGCTTCGGTGGGCCGCGTGCCTGTCGCGGTATGAAAGCGCCGCACATTAGCCACTGCCCACGGCTGGACATTTAGGTGATTTCCAGTTTTTCTGTTTTTCCAGATGCTGTGGGTTACCAGTAACTAACTAACTGTGACTCTCTTCCCTCTATCCTTGGGATAAATTCCTAGGAGGGGAACCACTGGGTCATGAGCAGCAACCTTTAAGTGTCTCCATGTCGTCCCCTCACTCTTTCTGTGACCTGGAACCAAATCTACAACATTTTTAGGGCAACTGGGTTTTAGGAAGTCGTCTCACGGTGGCCGTATCGGCTGACCTCATGCCAAGCCAGCTATGGTAAACACCCTCATGTAAACATGGGCAAAGGGCTCGGAGAGGTCAAGCGACTTGCCCAAGGCCACAGAACTTGAACCCAGGCTAAGCCTGAACAGTGCACCCGTGGGGGAACAGGATGATCTGCAACACACACAGCTTGCCACAGATCCCCAAGACACACCCTGTGACTGTGAGTCCACCTGTTAATGCTTGTCAGTGTTTTAATCATCCAACCACTGACCAATGCAGGGAAAAGCCACAGTCCTTCAGCAAAACAGCTCCTTATTCAGCAACGGGGATGGTTCCCTGTTACCACTAAAGAACGAAGGCGTAGAAAAGTTCATGCCCCTAACAGCTACAGGAACCGACTTTATAGCAGACTAACTCACTCGTCTCTGATTTTTAGACTGTGAATACAAGATGACCTGCGATTTCACATTCAAACCAGCCTTTGAAATTCAAATACACAGACCTTCCAAGGGAGCCAGGCCTCTTCCTACATGAGAAGCCCTGATTTCCCATTTTGAAAACATTTTTTAAAGAACAGTTTGGGAAAGACGAAAACACATGAACTTCCTGTTTTGTTTCAGTACAGTTCACAGATCTAAGGTCCCTCTCCCATCCATAACTACAAGATGGCCATCAGAAATGCCCAAGACGAAATGACTCTCTGAATGAAAGTGTACAATTGAAACTTACTTTCAGAAGAAAAGTTTGAGCTCAACAGAACCGCAAGCCGCTGAACTGTACGGAATCCAATACTCTGAAGTGCTTGCTGGGTTGTAGAGAAATAGGTAAAACCAGAAGAAACCATCAAAAGCAAGAGAGTATGATATTTTCTGGGATTACCATTCCCCAAAGGACCAGACAGGTATAAAAAAGGCATTGCTAATTAAGGGGGAAAGAAATGGAATGGTACAAAATGAAAGCAAAGAATGTGCCCTACCCCCATTCGCTGCACTTCCAAACTGTTTAATCAGCATTCCTCCGTGAGCTGTCACTACCAGCAATTTCTGCTTCCTCTGGAGGCTTCGTGTCTAATCATCTTTGAGGACTCCTTAAAACAAAGGGTTTGCCTGGATGGAGACATTTCTCTGCTTTCCCAAAAGCAGGCCTCCTTCTGCTCTGGTCTGTATGTGATAATCAGAATCCAGGATGCAGACAAAAATCAAGGAGGGGTGGGGCACAGGGAAGGAAGGCACGACCCCAGATGTATGCCCGGGGTTGGTGCCTGCACTTTGATGGCATTCGGGCCAAGGCCCGTGCAATCGGGGTCGTAACAGTGTTCTCAGCTGTCCTGTAGGTGACTAGGAAGCGATGACACCAATTCCCATCTTGTCACTTTGCAGTCACACCAGAGATGGCTTTCAGACAAATCCCACACCCCGCAGAAGCTAGGCAAGCAGGAACCAACTGACAGATGAATTCCCCAAGCGTGGGGCAAGAGCCCCCTGAGGTGGACTGATGGCACATTATTCCTGGATCTTTATTTACAAAGCATCTCCTCTGGACTTGGAATGCACGCTCTGATGGCCAGAGGGGTCCGTCTGATTCAGCAGGGAATGGGGAAGAAATTGGCCAAGGATCCTCAGGGGGTCCTTCGATTGAGCCTAGCAAACATCTCTTCATCAAGGCTAATGTTTCTTCCCCTCTGGGGACCTGAAGGCTCCTGAGCACTTACTGCTTCTTCGAGAGCTTCCCTCTGTGTAGGACGTCCTCTAAAGGTCAGCATCCCAGCACCGACCACAGCCACAGTATCCCCTTCTCCCTCCTGGGTTCCCTTCTAAAGGCTCCAGCTCCACCAGCAGCAGCTTTACCGCAGCCCCCTTCTACCTCTGCGGACCTCTACATGCCCAGACATCCTGGAATGCCTCCAACTCCGTGAGGTGCAGCCATCAGATGGGAGGGCTGAGCCTCAGTCTCAAGGTCAGGTGACTAGCTCTGCTGGCCCCAAGAACAAACCCTGCCTCCTCCCACACAGCTTTCCTCGTGGACGGGCTGGTTAGCAGCTTTGCCCTTTCCTGCTCTGTGTTTCTGTAGCTCCCCAGAGCAAAGCACCATGGGTGGAAGCGTATCTCCATTCCCAACCCAGGCCCTGGTGACCCCTGATGCACTATCCGCCTGACTCTGACAGAATGTGGACAAATGCTCTGGTGGCTGGGATAACTGACAAACCCCCAAAGAGGGCATCTCAGCTATTGACAACAGCTACCCAGAAAAATCTATCCCCTTGACAATTGCTCGGTCAATTTCCCTCCATTGACCAGTGCTGTCTGACAGCGGCCTGAGCAGTTGGTCGGGGTATTTCACTGCTTAAGGATGCAGACTGGGGTCAGGCCCCTGCTGCCTCTGCCTAACTGGGGTCCCTACCTCCAGGCTCAGCTCAGGCCACCCCTCCCGCACCCTCCATAACCCATTCACTCTCTGCAGCTGCAGACAGACGGCTGTCCTAACACACAGACCCGACCCTGCCACGCCCTGGCTCCACCATGTCTCGTCATCCACAGAAAAAGACCCAGCTCTGGGGTCTGGCCCTCCTGGCCTTCAGACATACCCCGCCTCGTCTCCCATTCCAGCGTCTCTGCCTGTGTGTCATCTCGCAGCCCGTCCTTCAGTCACTCGGGACCGTTCTCAGATCCCCTTCCTGGGGAGCCCGCTTCACATTCACCAGTTTCTAAATATCCAAGTCTCTCCTCTCCACGAAGGCCCAGTTCCCATACCTGCTCCTCGATGAAGGCTTCCCGACTGAGACTCGTTTGGCAGCATTATCCTGGAAACAAATATGAAGAGTGTCTGGCTCAAACCAGATGCTTTCTCGACAGTCGAGAACCACGGTTTTTAAATGGCTCTGGCCTTGTGGTCTGGGGAGCACCAGGTGATACAGAACTGACCTCTGTCACTGTCTCCTACAGGCTGTAGCGCAGAGGTTCAGGCTAGACAGAAGTCAGACCGGCTACCTGCAGCTCTACCCATTACTAGCTGTGTCACCCACGGCGAGGTACTAAACAAACAAACAAACAAAAACCCTGTGTGCCTCAGCTTCCCCTCTATAAAATGCGACAGAACACACTCCCCAGGGGGAGTGACGGGCGTCAGTGAGTTACTATTCATGAAGCACTCAGAAGACTGGTGATCCAGGCAGAGTCTTGGCTTCTGCTCTCCAGTTGCAGGGACTCATGGGTGACCAGTAAACTGACCGTCAAGATAAGGACAGTCACTTTCTGATGACCCCACCAGGTCAGAAAGGGCGGCCCAGCCAGAGGTCCAGGCTGGGTGTGACCAAAAAGAATATAAAAACATTCATAAAGCTCTTCCTAGACCCCAGGGCTGGGCTCGGACTCAACGACGGGGAGTGACATACAGTGCAATGAATTAAGTAGATACTCTCGGTCTCTTGGGACCATAGATGCTTATCAGTGTTCAAAATCTGCATTTTTTTTCTTGATTTATTCTCCGTGAACATGCCTGGTGTTAATCCGTTCCAACAACACCCATTCATTAATGTCACAAACCTCACAGTGGATACCGCGGGATGGATTACCCTGACACTGGCCTGAGCGGAAAAAGAGGGACACACAGCAGGAGTTCAGAAAGGTCTCGCAGTGATTCAACACAGGACACCTGGGCTGAGGTGCACAAACATGTCAGGAGCGGGGGAAGAGCTCTGTGAATTCAAATCACTTGAATTGGACTTTGGTAAGTGTGAAAAAAATTTAAGTGAGCAAAATAATGTAATCCTCACATTCCACCCCTTTATGTCCTTCTCACCCTTCAGGTTTAAACTCTCCCACCCACAGTTTAGTCCACTGCTGCCCACGCCCATCTCGCGCTCCAGTGCCGCTCTGCTCAGTCATCGACCTGTCTGTCTCCCCTGGTGGTGACCTCCTTCTGCCTGGTGTTAGAGATACAGCAGACCTCACATCACGTCTTCTCATTCAATGTTGTTTCATCAAAGGTTGATGAGACGCCGTAGAAACTTAACTCTGGTTTTTACAAATTAGCCTATGGTAAAACTGGTTTTGTTATAGTCATTTTGCTTCCAGTTGCAGAACCTCCTGATGATGTTGAAGGAGGATTTCCTGTCTTCTTGGACAGAGCCCGCCCAGTGTAGGAACATGGTAGGTGTCCAAAAACTGTCTGCTACACAGATGACTGAATGTTGCGTCCCCTTCTCCAGAGAGTGATGGAGTACACGGACATGCCCGGCTCAGGCCACGCAGGCAGACCTAGACAGATGCTGCCCCCCGCCCCTGCCCGGGAGGGGGAAGGCCCCCACCAGAGGTGAGCAGAGGTTTTCCCAGCCTCGTCCCACCCACAGCGCTGGGTCTGGCACCCAGAGGTGAAGCACGAATACCCACTTACTTCCCTCAGGTGCCAGATGTTGAATGTGTAATAAGCACATGGGTATCTGCAGACGAGAGGTTTCATCTTACAACGACAAGGCGACATCATCATTATCATGATAGCTGATGAGACCTAAACGCAGTCAGGGTATGAGGCGTCCCAGGTCAAAAATATTTAAGTCTAAAAGGAACCCGAAGAAATACAGACAGGCCATAGAACAAACAACAAGGAGAGGGTGGCCAGGCCGACTGGCCAACCAGGAAAATAAAATTAAAACCCTACCTCGTACCCTGAAATCAAACTCCACACAGATTAAAAATTTCATTTTTTTTTAAATCAAAGTATTAGAAGAAAATGGAGGGAAATATTGGAGTAAGGAAGACATTTTTAAGCAACACACTCAAGAAATCACGAAGAGCCCTGGCTCAGTGCGGTGGAGTGTCGTCCCGTGCGCCAGAGGTTAATGCCCGGACAGGGCACACACCTAGGCTGCGGGCTCCACACACGTAAGGGAGGCAACCAAACCGACTGATACTTCTCTCTCATATCAATATTTCTCTCTCTCTCTCAAATCAATAAACATATCCTCGGGTGAGGATTTAAAAGAGTAAGGAAAAAGAAGGAAATCATGAAGAACATGGAGACTGACTTAACAACAGCGAACAAGTCAGTATAATCGATAACAGTCACCAGACACAAAACCTAAAGGCAAGTTACAAACTCGTAAAACACATTCTGCGACCCGCACGACAGGCACGGGGCAGCCATCCTATCCACAAAGAGCTCCTACGAATTAACACAGGAAAGGTAAACCCTGCAAGAGGAAGGATGGGCAGAAGATAAAAGTACACAATTTTAGAAAAGAAGCACGAATGGCTAACACATACATGCACTCGTAACCCAAGAATTTGCAAATTAAACTGCACGGCACTAGTTAACAGGCGTAAACTTGTACAGACTTTCTAGGATACAATTTGAAAGCATGTTTGAAAAATCTTACCTTCTTACCCAACAATTCTCCTTCTGGGAATCATTCTGAGGGAAGTCATCACAGACTTAGGCAAAGAATTAAATTACAAAGATGTTTATTACAGTGCTATACAATTAGTGAAAACTAGGGAGAGCCTAATATGCTATCTGGATTTTAGATTACTGTTGTTGCATGCTTAAGATAATGTAGAAATCTTTCCATGTCTTTAAGCAAAAAGAAAATAGATACAATATTACTTAATTTTAGAGGAGGAAAAAAAATGTATTGCGTAAGCATTGGAAAAAAAGCTAGGTGGACGGTGAAAGAGCGGTTTCTTGGAATTATAGAATTAGAGTTCGTTTCTATTTTAGTTTTGGTTATCTGCATTTTCTATACCAAACTTGTCTTAGTTTTGTTAAAGGGGGAAGAAAAAAGTTCACAAAGAGAGAAACACTGAGATACATTGAAAAATCCAAGCTTGCAGTTCTGAGGAACTGCCCATTGGAAACCGCCCCCCACAGAAGGGCAGGTAGGGGGCTGCGCCATTCCACGAATGCCAGGCGGGCCCCACATCACGTGGGGCCCTGGAATGCACTGGAGGGATTACGGGGCTGTCTGGCCTTCTGGGAGTGCGCATCCAGCCAAACGGTGAGGCTTCACTGTAACTTTCTGGTCATTTTCGTTTTTAAAATTTAGCCAGAAGAAAGCAGGAAAGTTCCATTCCTCCACTCTGTGTGCACCACCCCTCCACCAGCCCAAGTTTCAGGGAACCCCATATAAGGGAGAACTTCCCCAGCAATCACAAGTGCTCAGCAGTGAAATGCTCTGCTTAGCAGAACAGGCAGGCACCAGCCCTGTCCCTAGAGACTTAACCTGGCATCCATCGTTACCCACCTGCGGTGTCCAGCCTTGCAACACAGTATGAAACTCAGCAGGTGACCTCTTTCAAATTTGGGGAATTGGAGTAATTTTAGACCTGTGGCAGGGGAGACCCAACCCCTTCCCCCCTTTCCCTATCACAGCAGTTACACCAAGGCAATCAACTCCCAGGTTCTGGCCACACCTGCGCACGTGGCTGCTCTCCCCTTCCAAGCTGGAAGAGGATCCCTTCTGTCCGGGATGCCCCATCAGCACTTTCCTCTGGACCCATCTCCCACATGGCCTCCTTATCCCGGTGGTTCATTTTCCCCAGCCCCAGACGAAGGCCGCGCACAGCATCTCTGGGTTCACAGGAACCTCCCCGGCCCTACAGGGCAGAGAAGGGCCTGCTCCCAGCCACAGGAGCCAGTTACTGGATCAGTTCCATTTGCAGAATGTTGACAGATCCTCGGGGGGCGAGGGGGGGGTCATCCTTGACTTTCTTCCCCCTCTTACACCTCACATTTCATCTGCCAGGAAATCCTGCAGCTCTGCCTTCACAACATGTCCTGAATCTGGTCTCCTCATTACCCACTGCTAGTGCCCCAGTTCCGGTGGCTGCATGTCTCCTGGCTTGTCCCCTCTAGTCTATTATTCACTAGGCAGCCGAGCCATCCTCTCAAAACCCAAGACAGATCACTCCTTTCCACTGCTCAGAACCCCTTCCACTGACGGCCCATCTCACTAGGAGTTAAAGCAAGAGACCTTTCAGTGCCTCGAGGGCTGGCCACACTTGGACACACTTGGCCTGCCCGGCCCACCTCAGACCCAGACCGTATCTGCCCCTCCTCCCCACCTGCTTGCCTCAGTCACGCTGATCTCCCTGAAGGACCCGGGCATGCTCCTGCCTCGGGCTCTTGCCCTGACTGTTCCCTCGGTCTGGAATGCTCCTTTTTGAGAGAGCTGTGAATCATGTCACCACATCCTTTAGCAAAGCCCTCTCTGAGCCCCCATCTGAAACAGCACCCACCTGCAACTCTGGCCCACTCTAGCCTCTGTGTCCTGCTTCACTTTTCTCCCCACTCTCTACCTGACATATTATATTTGCTTGACTCCCCTCGTGATAGGGCAAACTCAGGGGAGCACAAACTTGTATCTTTGTTCACTGCTGTATCCCCAGCACCTAAAGAGAACAATATCTAGCACGTAGCAGACACTCAATGATGTCTGTTGAATGAATGAATGAGGAGAAAGGCCTTGGTATGGGTTCCGGCGGCCCAGCTGAGGACTCTGGGTCCACCCTGTAAGTGCAGGCCCAGCAGTAGGCTGGTGGTGTCTGCCCCCCTACCCACCTGTCCAGTCACTCTCCCCTTCGTGGCCTCCTCAGGAAGCCCCTTTCTTTCTGAACATCACTCTCAAGAACTGATTGGAAAACCCAGGGCCTGAGTCATTCCCCAGGGCTCTGACTAATTCTCTCTCCATCCCTTGGACCCACCTCCGGGATCCTTCCTCTATGGCATAATGGGAAATCCAGAGAGTCGGCCCCATGGAGAAAATGGAAAGGAGCGGAATGATTTAAAGGAAAATCCAATTCTTCCTGGCTGAGCAGTTGAGAAAGCACAAACTGTCAGGAAGCTAGTGCCTCTGAAAGTGAAACATTAATAGAAATATTACTGGAAAATACCAAACAGGAAGAGGAGGAAAATTCCATTGTGGAAGCAAGGTCCACTGTGGATCCTCATTAATGGTTTCAGTAAAGCATTTCAGAATCAAAACACAGAATGAACCGGAAACCAATCAGGCTGTCACCCTTCCCGTGGATTAGAGTGTTGGCCAAGCCACCTCCACATCACCCAGGCACAAAGGGCACTACTGGGCTCAGAACACAAGGTCAACAGCCTGGCCCCTGTCTCAGCCAACACCTGCTGAGAGGCAGGGCAGGGTCCACGCCTCCCTGGAGCCTCAGTTTCTCCATCTGTAACACAGGGGTTACGGCACCTTCCTCACAGAGGGACTCTGAAAATCAAATTAATTATGGGGGTGAATGTGCCCTTTAAGCTGGGGAATACTTACGTAAATGTAGGAATCAGTCTCTCCTACAATGTTAACAGAGGGGATTTTTTTTTTTTAATAAAAAAGATTATGGATCTGGGTTCAAATCCCATCTCTGCCCCTTACTGGCTGTGTGACCTTAGACAATTTATATAACTTCTCTGTGTGCCTCAGTGTTCTCATATGTAAAATGGGAACGACAGCAGCACCAACCTCAAGGGTAATTGGTAAAGGGTAAACGAGTTCATGCTTACAAAGCACATAGAACAGTGCCTGGCTCACGTCCTGGGAGTACTGGCTAATATCACTATTGTAGAAAGTTCCCTCAGTTCAAGTGACTACACTTTCTTTACTTCAATGCTTCCTCCAAGAAGACTTCCCTACTTCCCTCAAATGGATCTCCTCCTCACCCTGCTTCTCCTTTGGCTCCATGGACCCAAGGCTCTGCCCAGAGCAGCCTCCCTGGCACGGAGCTCACCCGCTACTTTGTTTACTGACACATTCTGCCATAGAGATCTATGTTGTCTATTGATACACTACTTTGTTTACTGATCCACTCTGCCACTCAGATCTATGTTCCAGCCTTGGTTCCTGTGTCCTCACCAGAAAATAAGCTCCTGATGGGCAGGTACTGCCTACCCCCTGGCTCATCATCTCGTATCAACAAGGCTCCTGACAGTGGCCCATATATGGCAACTCCTCAGTCAACACTGGCCAAGCAGCATTATGAAGTCGGGGTGGCAGAAGCCATGGAAGCCTCTGCCTCCGTCCTGCAGGAAACCCACCAACACCGCCCTCCACCCAGCCTCAGAAAGCCAGCACCCAGCTCTCCACTTCAGAGCCACAGATTCCGATTTATTTCCTGAGGGCAAGCCTGACCTACCTCTCCCCCACAGGCCACTGCCTCTTGGCTGTCTCAGCATGAGATATAAAAGTCAGCTCCCAGCTGAACTGCCCAGGGGAGCTCTTGACCACAGGCAAGTTCAGCTTTGCTCAATGACCAGAGGAAGCCACACCAGTTTCAGATGTCTGTTTAACAACTACTTTATGGGTCAGCAATGCTTTGAGGATGGAGAGAGGATGGGGTCAGGCCATGGGAGTTAAGTCTGGGGAAATCAGTCATGTTCTGAAATTGATCTCCTATAAGGAAACTGGGGGGTGTTTTTGTTGGTAAGGGAGAAGGTACCACTTGTCTTTGCCCCAGAACAGCACGCACAGCCTCATCAATCCTGGGGACACAGGGAACACTTGGGGTTGGAATGAGAAGGTGTGACGGTCAAAAGACATGTTTTGTGTGGCTGTCCTTTGGGAAACGCCAACTCTGCGCAGAGAATTTCTCTATAAAATAAGTCAAGTGCTGCATTAACATCTCATTTATGGAACTCAGAGGCAGATGGGGGAGGGAGCAAGAAAAGCCAGCTCTGGGGCCCCTTGTGGGGCCACCAAAGCCCAGCCTGAGAGGGACGGGAATTAGGGTGGCGGGAGCAAGAAGGGGAGGCAGAGACACATCACACCCATTTCAGTAGCAGGCTCACTCTCCCCACTTAAACTGTGGAAAATGGTTGAGCACGTTAATAAAAAGCAGACAGGCTTTGAATTCCAGCTGCACAGGTGTGATCCTGGCTCCGTCACTCGGCAGCTGTGTGACATATGGCAAGTCATTCACCTCTAAGCCTCAGTGTCTTTTTCTTTTTTAAAACAATTTTTACTCATTTTTAGAGGAGGAGAAGGGAAGGAGAAAGAGAGGGAGAGAAACATTGACCTGTGAGAGGTACATCTATCAGTTGCCTCTTGCACACCCCCAATCCGGATCTGGTCCCCCAACCCACGCATGTGCCCAAACCAGGAATGGCAGGATGACGCCCGACCCACTGAGCCACGATAGTCAGGGCTAAGCCTCAGTTTCTTTATCCATAAAATGGGGGTAATACTACCTGTGATGGACAGATGGTGTTGAAGGCCTTGACTGATGGCCTGGCTGTATCCCTACCCTTTGCCAGTGGATTTTGCTTGCTCCTCCTCTCTCCTCAAAACCTGGCTCCATGACTTGCTTTGGTCAACAGAATGCAGAAGGGACAGTGTGCCAGTTTCCAATCTCAAGGAAGCTTATGGGCTTCTGTTTTTTCTTGGAACCCTCCCAGTATCACATGAACAAGGCTAGCCTACTTAGAGGATGAGGGACTACATGGAACAGAGCCTAACTATCGCGGTCAGGGCCATCCTAAACCAGCTGCCCCCCGAACGTGTAAGAGAGCCCAGCTAGGATCAGCAGGGCTGCACCACCACCCCACGCTGACCACAGATGCCCGAGTGAGCCTAGCTAAGACCAAAAACACCACTCAGTGTACATGTGGGCTCACAGACAACAGTAAAGGCTTATTATAGTTGAAAGCAGGGGTTGGAAACGACAGACCACAGGCCGGCTGCCTGCTTTTGTAAATAAAGTTTTATTGAACACAGCTATGCCCTTTCATTCATACATTGTTGGTGGCTGCTTTCAAGCTACGACGACAGAACTGAATGGTTGTGTTGGAGATGGTCTGCAAACCTAAACATATTTACTATCTGGTCTTTTCTGCATACTTTGCTCAGTCCTGGTTTAAAACTACTGAGTTTAGGATGATTTATTATGCAGCAGCAGCTAACTGATACAGTACCTAAACCTCTTCTGGGGTGATCGTGAGGATTAACTAATCAATTAGTGGTTAGCATGACACATGGAGGACATATCTGTCCTCTGGGAAATCAGGGGGAAAAACTGGATTCGATATGCAGGCATTTCCCTCACACTACTTTTAAGGGATGGGACTTCAAGGGAGAAAGTGTCCCAAGCTGAACCACAGCTACTAAGTGTGGCTCTTACCTTTTCAGTCAATTACTTTCTTAGAACTGGAGAATGCGGCCATTAACCAAATGGAAATGACTTGACAACTCATGTTTGACCCCGGCGTCCATCAAGCCACACATCAATGATTTTATGTGAAAAGCACCCAAAGGCAAGTCGCAACTCCCCAGCAAGGGACGTGAGACACTCTCTTCCCTGTGTGGCTCCAACCTCCCTCTGCCATCCCCCACCACATCTGCTCTGCTGAGCCTCCAACCATTCTCTCCCAGGCCTCCAGGGCTGGACATAGCTGTTCTATCCCTTCTGCATGAAGAGCCCTCCTCCCCACTTCCCTGCCTGGGGAATTCCCACTCATCCCTCCAGAGTCAGCTCAAATGGCACCTCCTCCTGAAAGCCCTCTTTGACTTCCCAGATATAAGGACCTTCCAGCCCTTTGAACACACTTCTGTTCTGACATTCCTCGGGTCACGATATTGTCTCATTAGCTGTATCTTTCTCCCAGACTAGACCTTGAGACGCTTCCGTCTTGGAAAACTGGCCACCACTTATTTTCTCTGACTTCCCCCTGCCTAGTAGGCTGCTAAGACATTGTTTGCTAAATATTTAAAAGAAAAGAAAAGGTTAGACATGATATTATTTACTCCTTAGGAAACATGTTATTTAACCCAACTCTGTGAATACTGACAAAATATAAAGTGTTGGTATGTGTTAGCATGTATTTAAAACTCGGGAAAATGATGTCATGATGCATTTTGACTTTTTCAGCTGTGGCGGAAACATTTACTTCATGATAAAAGAAACAAGACTTCAGCAGAAAACATAACTGGAGGAGAAGGGTTTGGCTGCACAACAGCACTACCAAGTTACTGGCCCTTTTTGTCATCGTTACTGTTTTGTAAAGACAACCTGAAGGGACACTATTTCCAGCTACTGAAGTTTTGTTCTTTCTTCCCAAGAGCTCAGGCCTTCACTGTCTCTCCCCTGGACTATACTACAATTGTCCCCTTACTCCAACCCCAGCTCCCCCAGACTGAGGCAGCTGTTTGTAGCCGGGGGTGCTCCCCAACCATGGGTCCGACTGGGTCCATCCCTTTCCTGGCTCAACAGTCTTCCAGGACCCCCTGGGGGGGGCGGTCCAAACTCTTGTCCCCCAGTTCTCTCATGTTGTCATCTTCCGTTCCCCAAGGGAGGCCCACTACAAGAAAGCTCTGGTTTCCAAGAAGACGCTCCTTGTTGAGGTCAATGTGCATACACATATACAACCACACACATGTTGAGGTCAATGTGCACACACATATATAACCACACACATGCATGTGGACACACTTTCCTATGCACACGGACACACACAGCACTGGCGCGTAAGTGCTCCTGCAGGCTGCAGTCACCCCTTTCTTTGCGCTGAAATGCCGCTTCCCTCTCTAGATCCAGCTCAAAGCTGCCTCCTAGGTGAAGACCTTGTTAAATTTCCCAAGACAAAAACCCTGGGAGACCAACGATGAAAAGACAGTGTGTCAGTCTCCTCCAGAGGCTTAGGCCAGAGATTACTGACAAGTCTGCGGCAGCCTTCTTCCCTCCCCTCCTCACTGGCACAGTGTAAGTGCAGGTAAAAGCTGGCTGCACTGAAAACAGTCCCTTTTCCACGTGATTAACAGGGAACATGCCCATGACAGGATGCTAGTGGTAGTGGTGGTGCGGGGTGTGACCAGGTGTGTGTGTGCCCCAGGACTCACCTGGGAGAACAGAAGGATGCTGAAGTGTGTGACAGAGGGAGGCACAAATATTAGGGAGGCAGGGGGGGCCCCCAAAGATAAACCATGGTGGGGGTGGCACTGGAGGCGTTGAAAGGAGGATCTGTGGACCGAGAGTCGCTACTCCACGCCACACACAGTAACTCTCAACTCAGGCCCAAGGTTAAAAACAAACAGCGGGCCTGGCGGACGGGGAGCATTCAACAGCACTATGGGTTCTTGTCCAAATGATAAAAGGAAGCTGGGCCTGAGATTAAGTGGGATGCTAGAAGTGGGTGTCCCTGGATCCATGGGTGAGGCAGATGGGAGGCTCTGGGGTGCTCAGGGTTGGATCTACAGCATGTCTGGCCTTCAAAAGCTATCAGGCTAAAAATACTGTGAAAACTGGGCTGCCTCCTGACTGCCTGACCAGGAGTCGGGGGGCAGGTGCTGGCCCCCAGATTAGGAGGCAGCCCCACACAGAGGGCATCCGGAACCTCTGCATCCCCAAAGCAGCTCCAACCAGGAGACCCAGAGGCCACTGTTGTATTAGTGGTTCTCAAAGTGTGGTCCCAGGATCTGCAGCAAAACATAACCTGGGAACTTAGCCAGGAATGCATTTTCTCGGGCCCCACACCAGGCTTGGAGAACCAAACACTGGGGGCGTAGGGGTGGGGGCTCCGAGCAATGTGTTTTAACCAGCCCTCCAGGTGAGGGTTTGAGACCCACTGCCTCGGCAACCCTCCCTGGCTGTCTGTCCTCGTCCTCATTAGGAAGAACATCTGGTAGCCGCAATTCCTCAGTGTCCAGAATGGGAACAGCTTCTCAAAACATCAAAGGGCTCCATGTCACCATCTAGTAGGTGAAATGCAGCCCAGAGATCTTTTTCAAAAAATTGTATCTGCTCACATTACTTGGCAGCTAAATCCCTTCACTGGCCCTCACTGTGCTTAACTTACAAGGTCCTTCCTGACCCCCGCGCCCTGCTGCCCCTCTGGGGCCCTGCCCAACTCTCATCTCTCAATTCCAGCCACAGGGACTTTACCTGTTGGCCATGGAGTTATCAAGGGGGATGCAGGAAGCCCGGCACCTTTGCCTGTGACTCTCTCCTGATGGCTAGGCCGAGCCTTCCCCACACCTTCCGTACTCAGGAACTTTAGGTCCTCCCAGGCCAGCACCCAGCCAAGACCGGGCCATGCATAAGGTGGCAGGGAGCTTCTTTGATGTTCAGCTCAGGGATCAACCACAAGCCCATGACCCCCCTGGCTAACAGAGACATCTCCCCTTCCCCAAGGCAGCACCTGGTGGTTACCTAGCTACTAGCTTCTTGTTATCTAGATGGGGCATCCTGGGTGCCTGGGAAGCTAAATCTATGCTTCTGAGGTGTGTCCCCAAACCGACCCCAGGGGGAGATGGGATCCAACACCGACTGCCCATTGGTCTTCAGCAGACCCACTGGGGAGGGGATACTCTGGGGCCCTGCGACTTCAGGGAGAGTAAGCCAAGCAGAAAAATTACAGGGGTGCGTCCCCTTACTCCTCCCGACAGGAAAACAAAAAAGATCCTTTTCCAAGCACCAGCTGGCAGGTAGGAGCCTGTCTTCCACCTGTCTGGACATTAGTCCTAAGAGGAACTGAGACTCTATCAGTCCCCCAGCCCAGGCAAAAGTTTATCTTTGGGGGAGTGAGGGGCACAAGAGGGACAGCAGCTTGACAGCCGGATCAGGACACTGGGCCTCAGATGTAATCAAAACACTGCCTTCCACCAGAAGTGGACAGAACAAGCATTATCTTATGGGCAAAGGGAGGTTGTCACAGGAGTGTGAAAGGGGAGGAGAGGGCCCAGTCTGGCTGTAATTAACTAGCCTGCTTCCAAGGGGAGGGGGGTCAAGATGGCTTGATATGTAAGGCAGGGGGGTGTCACAAAGTTGTTCTCCTCACTTCTGGGACAGTATGGGATAGGGGTGGGGTAAGGAAGAAAGGTGAGGACTGGAGGGGTGGGTCTCCTTCCAGCCAAGTCCACGGGTGGACCCCCTCCCGGAAAAGCTAGCGTGAAGGTTTCAGGGGCAGCTCCAGCACAAAAGGCAGCCCGAGTTTGGAAACCTGGCGCAGGGGGTGGGGCAGCACAGGGCGTTTAGTGGGATTTACATATGCACTTTCAGAGACAGCCGGTCCGGATCTGCCACCAAGAGTGCAGTGTAATATGGGGCGAGTCCCTCCCCAGCGCTGGACCTCAGTTACCCATCTATATAGAGCGGGGGAATGCGGGAAACGGAAATAGACCAGAGAAAACGCTCTTTTCAGTCCGTGACAGCTCTGACTTTCTTACTTTACTCCTCGGGGGCGGGAGGGGCTGGCTGCGTGTCTCTTTCTTGGGCAAGGCGGGGCGGGGCTTTCTCGTCAGGCAACTTCCGAAGCGGACACCTGGCTGTGGGCTCAGAGAAGGGACCTTTGGGGAACAGCAGCGAAACCGAGTGTGTCAGGAGGCGGACAATCCAGGTGAAGGCGCGTGCGAGTAGGCAGAATCAGGAATAAGGGTGGGAGCCTTGACCCCAGGGTCCTAGCAACAAGTTGATATAGGGACTCAAAACCCAGGCGGTGCCTCAATTTCCCCATGGGCACGGTGGCCTGGAACCTTGGGTGAGGCCAGGGGAGCCTTACCTTGTCCTTCTTGCCGGACCCGCTCTCCTCCGCGGCGGAGGCAGCACACTTGTTGAGCAGTTTCTTGCTCCCGCAGGCTGTTGGGCTCCAGGTGCGGCCGCCCAAGCAGGCGCCCCCCGGAGAATCTCCTGCACTGCCCACGGCGCTCTCCACCTTGATGAGGCGGTGCTTGGGGGAGATGTAGCGCACCTCGGCCGGCGTGGCCGGGCGCCGCTCGCTGCTGCTTCGGTAGAGGTGCGGGGAGCCGGAGGACGAAGACGAGGATGCAGCGGCGCCCGCGCCAGAGGAAGCGCAGCAGCAGCCCGCGGCGCCCGATGCGGACGAAGCGGAGAAGGCGCGCTGGCCTCCGCCCGGCTCCCCGCCGCCGCCGCAGTAGTCTAGGCGGCACATAGCGCGCAGTTTGCGCAGCGACGAGCCGGGCCCGTTGTAGGGGTCCTCAAAGTCGCGCTCCTTCTGTGCGCGGTAGGCGCGGATCAGGTCGCTTGTGCTGCCGCTGTCGTCGGGCAGCGATCCCGACAAGGCCGAGAAACAGGAGGCGGCAGCCGGACCGCAGGAAGCCGAGGAGGCTGTGGGGGCCTGCGGCACGGCCTGGGGGGGCTGCGAGGGCCGCTCGCCCCGGCGCCGCTGTTCGCGGTAGTCGGGCCGCGGCGGCTGCGGGGGGCTCTTGGTCTTGCTGTTGCCCAAGCTGAAGTACTTGTTCAGCCACTTGGCCATGGCGAGAGGCCGCCTAGGGCCGCGGCGCGGGAGCCAGGTCCGCCGCCGCGGCCATTCGGGGGGCACTGCTGCCGCCCAGGTCCCTCGGCGCCCCGGCCCCGGCGGGGGGCGTCCGGGGCGCCTGCTCCCGACGCCAAGTTCAAGTTCTCTCCGCCGCCTCCTGCCGGCTGCTCCCGGGCTCCGGCAGCTGCAGCACCGCCCTCCGCCTCCGCCGCGCGCCGCTGGGGCTTCGGATCTCGGGCCCCTGGCGGGCGCGTCTCATGGGATCCCAGCCCACGGCCCCGCGGAGAGCGAAAGGCCCGGGCACCCCCCTCCCCGCCTCGGACGCTCTGAGCTCCGCTGCGGAGCGCGCTGCTTCCCGTCGGACGCGCAGTCTCTGCCTTCGCCGGGATTCCCGGCTAATAAGCGAACTTGTCGGCGTTCTCGGCCTCCCCTTCTTCCTTTTCGAGAGGGCTGGGGCGATCCTGGACCCGCAGCCGGAAAACCAGAGACTGAGGAAAGCAGCCGGCGCCCGCCGGAGCCCGCGCGCCCGTGCCCGTCCCGGCGGCGCCTGCCGCTACCGCTGCCGCCGCCTCCCGAACCGCCGCGTGTGTGACACTCTGGCCGCCAGAGCCCGCCCCGCGCCGCGGCCCCGCCCTCCCC